>NC_142034.1:103501944-103808194 GCF_982192425.1 Myodes glareolus | reverse complement strand
ACAGAGGTCTACATTAAATATAAACTGATTGGCCTATTAGCCCAGGCTTCTTATTAACTCTTATAAATTATATTAGCCCATAATTAATTTTTGTCTATGTTAGCCATGTGGCTTGGTACCTTTTTCAGTGAGGGAGTCAATCTTGCTTCCTCTGCAGCTGGGTCACCACTCTAGCTTTCCTCTACCAGAATTCTCGTTGCCCCTACTCTACTTCCTGCCTGGCTACTGGCCAATCAGCGTTTTACTAAAATATGATTTACAGGGTACAAACCATTGTTCCACAGCAGTAAGGACTTGCAGTGGTATTTTCAGCCCCACTTATATTTATCAGTTTATCAGTGCACTTTGGTTAATTTTATATATATATAAAATTATTAGATAGTCAATGTAGAAAATTGAGAAAATACAGATAGACAAAAATAAATTTAAAAAAATGTAAAGGGATTTGATAATTGTGTCAGCCATGAGCAAGCAGTGTGTTTTGATTGTCTTTTTCTGTGAATGTGTATGTCAGCCCTCTAGTTGTAATGTTATTTTCTAAATTGTTCTTTTACACTTTTGTGAGCATCAGTGTATGTTTACATCAGTGTATGTTATCGCATTGTTTTTAAAAGTATGAATTACTCCATTGTATGGCTGTACATTTTAGCTATCCAAAAGTATTATGCAGTGCAGAAGTACACCCTGTTCCTCATTCTGTTAACCTGGTAGTGTAGCATGCTCAAGATAATAGCTTTCGCCATATATGGTGGCACGTGCCTATAATCTAAGCTACTTCGGAGGCTGAGGCAGAATGATTTTTTGAGGCCAACCTGGACAATTTGAATCCTATTTCAGTCAGCCATCTAAATAGCTGGGAATATTAATTCAGTAGTAAAGTGATTTTCTAACATAGGTGACCCGGGTTCAGTCCCTAGTATTGCAGAAAAAGGGGAGGGAATGTTGTACCAGTTCTTTCAGTTAGGAAGAGAATTACTAGTACTCCATAATTTCAGAAGTGGCAGAGGGTAGAAACCCTAAAGAAAGTTTCAGGATTTTTTATCTCTAGTTATGTTAATTTTGCTAAAAGGGACAAACTACCTATGGTTTTTAGAATTTATTCATTTATTTTGTTTTTTGAGGCAAGGTTTCTTTGTGTAACAGCACTGGCTGTCCTGGAACTCAGTTTGTAGGCCAGGCTGGCCTCAAATTCAAAAAGAGATCTGCTTGCCTCTGCCCTCTGAGTGCTAGGATTAAAGGCGTGCATCACTGCTGCTTGGCGGTTTTTATTTTAAACTATCTCTTGTTTTTTAATCTTTTAAAATTTAGTATGTATGTATGTGTGTGCCCTTCTGTTGGTATGAGTGTATATAAGTGTAGGTGTGCACCTAGAACAGAAGAGGGTGTTGATTCCCTGGATCTGCAGTTTTAGATAGTTATAAATTGCCAAACATGGGTGCTGAAAACCAAACTCTGATTCTTTGCACAAGCAGTTACATCTTAGCTTCAGAACCATCTCTTTAGGCATAAGACTGACCTACTTACCTACCTGTCTACCTGTCCGTCCATCCACCGATCTATCTGTGTGTGTTTGTGTGTGTGTGTGTGTGTGTGTGTGTGTGCGCTTGCGCGTGCGCATGCACTTGAGTCTTTGTATATGTACCATGTGCATACAGGAGCTCAAGGTAGTCAGAAGGAAAGCATCAGATTCCCTGGAACTACAAGACATTCTGGACCATCATGTTGGTGCTGGGAATAAAATCCAGCAAGGGAAGATTGGACCGTGCTCTTAACTATTGATCCATCTCTCCAATCCATTTATTTATTTATTCATTTATCCATTCATTTATTTGTGGGGTGTTAACAGGATCTCACTGTGCAGTCCTGACTGTCTTGGAACTCACCATGTAGACTAGGGTTGCCTGAAACTCAGATCTAACTGCCTCTACCTCCCTAGTACTGGGGTTAAATAAAGGTGTGCACCACCATGACTTGCTTTGTTGGATAAGGGATCTCATGCTGTAGCATAGGCTGGCCTTATAGTCACTGTATAACCCAGGCTGGCCTAGAATGTAGTAACTCTGCTTCAACTTCTCCTAAGTGCTAATGTGATAGATAAGTGTCACCACATTTGGCTTTAAGCTATTTACTTTTACCATATATATGTTAATGTTTGGTTTTGCAGACATGCTCAGGTCCTAATATGGAAGTTAAGTGATGTTTGAAAAAAATCTGAATTTGGGCTATTTATTTAGAGGCAGAGTCTCATTATGCAGCCCTGGCTGTTCTGGAACTTAACTATGTAGACCCAAGCTGGCTTTGAATTTAAAGACTGTCATGCTTCTGCCTTCTTAGTGCTGGGATTAAAGGCATGCGCCACCACACCTAGTTATAAATTTTGATTTTTGAGACAGTCTCATTCTGTATTCCAGGCTAGCCTTGAACTGATGATCTTCTAACTTTAGCCTCCTAGGGCAGAAGATGGAATTTAGGTTTCATTCTCTGTGATTGGCTTAAAATCTGAAAGGACAAGTGGGACTTGACTAGTGAGACCTTTATTTTTAGGGCTTCCCTCCCCTCCGCATGTCCCTCCTGGTCTTAGTAGGTCTCACAGCAATCATCAGCAAACTGGTCTCTATCCCACTCTGTCCCAGTTCTACTGCTTTAACATAAACTGTGGTCAGACAGGGTTTTACTGGTACAATTGGTGTTATTTAGTCAAGACTACCTTTTCCATCCTCAAATTTTCCATTGTATATCAAATGATTGTGGTTTAATGTTCACCGAAGGAACAAGCTGTCTTCTCTTGGTAGCCATTTAGACTGCTTTGGATTTCCCCACTCTGCTTCTTGTTCAGTGGTTTCTTCCTCTGTGGGTTCTTAAACATAAGGTACGCTCCCAGTAACCATCTCAGGCCTACTTCTTTTCTCGTAAAAGCCAGTAGAAACCATTGTGCTGCAGGGGATGGTACACTTTTTCTATTTAGGTCCCTCTGTCACTCTTTGGCTTTGGAAAAAGGACACAGATGCCCAGTGGGGTGGTTAAACCTTTCAGGCTGCCAGAGGTAGATTTAACTTGATGTGACATTAAAATGAGCAGTCCCTTGAATTAGGATGGTCATTTTGAGATGTGTGAGGAAAACACATCAACTGTCTGTGTCCTCAGCTTCTGTAGACTTTAAAGTCAAATAGTCCAAGCTAGCTGTTGTGCTGCATGCCTTTAAACTCAGAACTCTTTAGGCTGAGACAGGCAGATTGCTGTGAGTCTGAAGCTAGCTTGTTTAAAAAAGTGAGTACCTGCCCCAGTACCTTGGTTTTCTGCATAGGGGCTTTGAAATGCTCACTCTTCATCTTAGCCTTTCTGTCTATTTCATCACTTAGTATCCAGTGTTCAGCAGTGCTGAGCCACAGGAACTTCCCAGATAGACTTTTTCATGTTCTGAGATTCTAGAGGCTTCATTTTTATACATGTGCATACATCCTTATATGATTCGTCCATCAACTGAATGCTCTTGGGCTCTCCTAGTATTCAAAAGCTTTTCCTGCTTACAGTGCTTGCACATGTCCCACTGGATCTCATGGCTGAGCAGATGCTGCTGCTGTCCGTGTCCTTTGTTGCTGTAATGCTTCATCTTGTAACTACTTAAACTAATGGTTTCTGCTTTGTGGGACAGACTTTTGGGATTTGTACTGATGTCCTCCCAGGGTTGATGAAACCGAGTTTGGAGCATGTAAATGGTTCTCACCCTGCTCACACAGGAGCTCTAGATCGGCTCATTCTACACTGATGGCTGTAGTTTCTTTTTCTACACTTTATACCTTAAGTAAATGAGATTTCTTCATGGATTGGCTCTTTTTTTTTCTTCTTTTTTTTTTTTAATGAGACACGGTTTCTCTGTGTAACAGTCCTTACTGTTCTGAAACCTGTTTTGTAGACCAGGCTGACCTCAGACTTACAGAGATCCACCTGCCTCTGCCTCCTGAGTGCTGGTATTAAAGGCATGTGCCACCAGTTCCCAGCAGATGGGCTCCTTTTGCTGGACAAAACATGTTATCAGATGCTTTCTTGATTTTTTTTTTCTTCATTCATTCATCCATTCATTCACTCATTCTTTCATAGTATGTTTGAGACAGGTTCTAATGTGGTTCAGGATAGCCTCAGATTTGATATAGATAATATAGATTACCTTGCCCTCCTCCACTTCCTGAGTCCTGGGATTAATGCACTACCATATCTGTCCTTATTATTTTTGTCTTTCAAATTAAAATCTGTTGATAATTGATAGTTATGGTAGCAATTATTTTATTTTTTAATTAAGAAAATATTTTTCTCTTCAGCCCTGACTGGCCTGGAACTCACTATGTAGAACAGGCTGATCTCAAACATCTACCTGTCTATGCCTCCCAAATTTTGGGATTAAGGTGTGCTTCACAATGCCTGGCTTCTTTAGTTGGTGGAATTCTTACTTCTGTTTCCCAACTGTGCTTGTAGAATGCTGTGTTTACCTTACTATTTTCACACTTTTATTCCTTTGATATCATATTCTATAGTGTGCACTGAAGAATTGTGTTTATCTCATGTATTCAAGTTTTTTTAATTATGTCACATCATTGTGAGTACAGCATATATGTAATTCTTTCCTGAGCTCTGTGTATTGCTACTGTGAACAGTAAACTTAATGTCAATCTCTGTAGAGAAAAGAAAGGTGGTGGAATTTCTGAATTTCAGTGCCCCTCCCCTCATCGTTCAGTAACATTTGTATATATTGTGGATCACTGAGAGACTTGAGAGACTTTTGATGAGTTTGGGAGGATATTGAGGCAGTCAGGTGAAATTCTGATTAGCTCAGGGTGGTGTTACTGTTTTGAGAGCTGGACCAGGTTCCTATTCATGTTGAAGCATAGCCATAAGGGACACCTCCTGACTTCACCCTTGCCATTCTGTTCCTGTTGTAATGATACTTTAAACAGGTGTCAGATTTGCTTAGTGATCCCTTGTTGGTGTGCCTTTGGGAATACTAATAATTACTTTATAGTAGGGAAAACGTCAGCTGCCAAAGTTTCTTATTTCACAGTTTCTTTGAAAAGGGAATCTGCCTATGTGTGTTAAGTGTTATAGCTAAGATCCTGAAATTCTTTATCATGTGGTTAGTTTCCAAACCACCTTTTTCTTTTTTTAGTAGAAACTAAGTTTTTCTTTTGGAGAAGAGAATGATTTTAATTTGCAACTGGATTAAAGTTGACCTCATAGATGTGCTTGTTTCTCCCACCTAAAATGCTGGTTCTCTTTTCACCTTCTGAGCAAAGTAGGCTGCTTGTCTCTGAACCAGTTGTTAAAGCAAAGATGTTTTCATTGTGTGTTGTTGATGATTTTAATGCATGGTGTATTGTTTTTATTTATTTATTTATTTATTTGTTTTTTGGTACTAGTTTTGGACCAATCGAATACAAAGGCCCCATGAGTGCCGTTTACATTGAGAAGTTTGTTCGCCGGGTGATGAAACCACTTCTCTACATCCCATCTCAATCAGAATTGCTAGATTTTCTCTCGAACTATGAGGTACCTTTCTTTCTTATCTCCTCTCTTTCTGAGACCTTTACTGGGTTGAACTGGATTGTTTATATTAAGTGGTTTTTAGTTTTTGTATATTAATTGTACAAGATAGTGGGTTTCATTATGACATTTTCATACTTTTAAAAAAAATACCTCCTGGATTTCAGCAGTTAAAAAATTACATTGGTGGCTGGAGAGCTGGCTTAGGGGTTAAGAGCATGTAGTACTATTCTTTCAGAGGATCCAAGTTTAATTCCCTGCACCCTCCTCAGGTGGCTTGAAGCTGCCTGTAACTCCAGTTCTGGGAGATTTCATGCTTCTGGGCTCCTCAGGCAACTGCACACACATGCACATATACTTCCTCCCATTAAAAGTAATTTTTAAAAAATCACCTTATAGAGAAGCCCCAGTTAAAGTGCATCTTGAGATGCTAGTTATAAAGGTAGCTACCAAGTGAGCTTTAAAAGACTCGAATACTTGGAAAGTCCTGTCTGTTTTGTTTGATTTTTAAACAAATACTAGCCTTGTCTTATAGTTTACTCAAATATACAATTAGCTCATAGTTTCTGTGCAACTACTCATTTTTTTTAAGATTTTTTTTTATTATGTATATGGTGTTTTGCCTATATGTCTGCCTGCACACCAGAAGAGTGCATCTTATAGATGGTTGTGAGCCACCATATTGTTGTGGAAGAGCAACCAGTGCTCTTAACTGCTGAGCCATCTCATCTGTCCAGCCCCTGCAGCTACTCATTTCTAAGAATATTCTTTGACCCTCTAGTATTGCACTGTGAGGTACCTGAATTTTCTTGTCTGTTGTAGTTTAGCCTTTTTAAAAATCAGCAAATATTGGGGGCTGGAGAGATGGCTCAGTGGTTAAGAGCACTGGCTACTCTTCCAGAGGTCCTGAGTTAGATTCCCAACAACCACATGGTGGCTGACAACCATCTGTAATGAGATCTGGCACCCTCTGGTGTGCGGGCATACATGGAGGCAGAATGTTGTGTACATAATAAATAAACAAACAAACAAACAAACCTTTTTTTAAAAGCCAGCAAATATTGCCAGAAGGCGGCACTGGATTCCCTGGAGCTAGAGTTATAGGTGGTTGTGAATGTCCATCTGGGTGCTGGGACCAAGCTTCGGTCTTTTGCAAGTAGCAAGTGCTTTTAACTGCTGAGCCTTCTCTCTAGTGCCTAGGTTTTCTTTTTTGAGGCAGGATTTCGTGTATCCCAGCTGGATTTTGATCTCCTGACACAGACACAGCTGAGTCTGACCTAGGGCCAGTGATTTCTTTTCTTAACCTCCCAAGTTGTTTCAGGATTTGTGATGGTGTCAGTGTTTTTGTTTTAAGGCAAAGTCTTGGTAGTAGGGTTAATAGTTACTTCTGACTGGCCTAGTAGTTATTTGCCAAGTAAGTCCAAGCTGGCCTCAAACCCACAGCTGCCTTTCTTCTTCAGCACTCCCCTAGGTGAGCACCTGGAGTCACTGGAGGTAGTTCTCCAAAATAGTGAAAATTTGATATCATGCTTAAGTCAAAGCTTGGGCTGGTGGTTTAATTTCTTTAAGCCTTAATTTTTCTCATTTATAAAATAGAAATAGTCTAGATAAGACAACATCTCTAGGATGAGAGTTGGGGTCTCTCTACATAATGAGACCTTGTCTCAAAAAATAAAAGTAAAAAAAATCTTTGGGAGCTGGGCTGTGATGGCACACACCTTTAACACCAGCACTCTGGAGGCAGAGGCAGATGGATCTCTGTGTGTTCAAGGCCAGTCTGGTCTACAGAGTGAGTTCCAGGACAGCCAAGGCTACACAGAGAAACCCTGTCTCCAATCCCCGCAACACACACACACACACACACACACACACACACGAGGGGGGGGGTAGAGAAAGAGAGAGAGAAACACTCTCAAAATATTATGGAGAGAGGGGAGGAAGTGAAAATTTTGAATGGTATTATTTATAAAGCAATAAAAATTAAAAAAATATATGGAGAAAATTCTAGGCATTAGGATTGTTGTCAAGTCTTTAAATGTCATACTAATAATGCTGGGATTCCTTATTCATGTTTAAGAAATTGTTTTTATAATTAAGATGATAAAGTGATCTGCAAAGACTGACTCACACAGTCCTTCAGTTTTTCTCTGTTGGGATGTTTGTAGAGTACTTTGCCCAATTTTTTATTATTCATATTTTCACTCTTTAAAGAGAAAGAAATGAGAGAGTAGCAACACATAGCATAAAGTTCCTGTGAACCTTCCAATACATATGTGGCAGACACTGATCATTTCTGCACCTGATAATAGGGGAGGAGGAAGGCAGTTTTGTCAGAGACTTATATCCAAAGGAAAGTTTTGTTTGTTTAGTTTTTGTTGTTATTTTGGGGCAGAATTTGACTCTAGCCCAGGTTGGCTTCAGACTTTCTGTGTAACAAAAGATGACTTTGAATTTATGATCCTCCTGCCGCTACCTTCTTAATTATGGACTTTCAGGCATGCCTCAACACACCTAATATATATTGGGCTGGGGACTGACCCAAGGCTTCCTGGACCCTAGGCAAGCAATCTGCCAACTAAGTTACACCTCCAGCTTTCTGCTGCATTTTTTTTTCTTTTAAAATGTTTTATGAACCAGGCCTGGTGGCACAAACCTTGCCCTGTGTGGCAGAAGCAGGTGGATCTCTTGAGTTCAAGGCCAACCTGATCTGCTGAGTAGTAGTGCCACTCCCTATGCACCTGTGGGGGAACATTTTTATTCAAACCATCACATTGAGTTGTCAGTATTTATTCTGAGAATGGAGAATGGCCCATGTATGATAATTAACAAGAATGGGATGGTAGGATCTAGGATTTTCTTCCTAGGTAAACACTGGCACGATACTAACTTACACCTTATGTGTGTAGCTAGAAGCTGCAGTGAACTTGCCCAGGGACACTACGGAGGAATAAGAGAGCTTTAGTCATGTCCTTGCAAGCGTGTTAGATTGAGCTTCCTCAAGTTATTCCTACTTATTCTCAGATAGCTCTTCTTGCCTCTTTGTTTACAGACAGATGTAGTTTATTACCATGGACAACATAGTCAAACAGAATGTGGGTCATAGTTATTTTGGTGGTCTTGAAGTTGATTGAAAAGGAGTAGGATGAAATTTTAACTGGTTTTATGTCTTCTAATTTTAGCGTTTCTTTTCTTTTTTTTTTAAAGGTATTATCTCTCAGGTATTGGTAGCTTCCATATCAAGTGCTTTATTTTTAAAGCTCATGAACAAAATAATTTGATTTTACTTTACAACCTTCCTACCAAATACCAACAGTATTGTTATTTAGAACTTTTATATTTGTCCCAAAATAGTTTCTAAACCTTTTAATGAATTTCTGTAATTAACTTAAGATGAATTATTTAGCATATGTCTATTTATTTATTCTTTTTTTGTTGTTGTTTGTTTGTTTTTTTGAGACAAGGTTTCTCTGTATAGCCCTGGCTGTCCTGGAACTAGCTCTTGTAGACTAGGTTGGCCTCGAACTCACAGAGATCCACCTGCCTCTTCCTCCCAAGTGCTGGGATTAAAGGCGTGCACCACCACCGCTCGGCTATTATTCTTAGAAGTTAAAAATACTAAATTGTTTTAAAATTAAATGGGATGATAAGAGGCCTTAGGAATCTTTAGGGGTTTGTATGAGTAGGGTGTTGACAAATTGCTAGGTGAGAGAAAGCCTGAGCATTTTGCAGAAAAGCTTGAATGCCCAGTTCCTAATAATATCATACTGTTTTTGTTTTGTTTTGTTTCTTTGTTTTCTCTAGACAAGAGTTTCTCTGTGTAGCTTTGGTGCCTGTTTTGGAACTAGTTCTGAAGACCAGGCTGGCCTTGAACTCACAGAGACACTCCCCTCCCCCCCCTCCAGCCTCCTGAGTGCTGGGATTAAAGGCATGTGCCACTATTGCCAAGCTAATATAAAATCTCAGTGTTGAGCAAGTATGCAGCATTTCTGTCAGTTCAGAGTGTTATATTACTATGAGTAGGGTAGTTTTACAATGAGTTAACATCAAGGCAGAAATGGTCCAAGTGCCAGCGAGGCAGGGGAACTGGAGAGTTGTTGTAGAAGGTAAAGGCACTGGCTGTTCTTGAGAACCCTGGTTCCATTCTCAGCATCCATGTGGTGGTTCACAACCCATCTGTGCTGTACCAGTTCCAGGGCATCCAACTCCCTCAGGCACCAGGCATGTATGTGGTTCACATACACACATATAAGCACTTAACAGACTTACATATCTAAGTCTAAAAAAGAAAGGGGAAAAAGGACTTTTAAAAAACACATCAGGGTAACTGTTCATGAGGCCACTAGAGGATGTGTGCTATCTGCCAAAACTTACACTATTCTGCAAATGATGGGTGCTTCCTTAACAGAAGTATTACAGGAGGTATTTGCTGGCCATCTGTAAGTAACTGGTTTCTGCCTCCTTGCTAAAATGACTACTAACCGTCTGTACATCATGGAATGGGGTTATATCACACAAAGTAGGTCAAGGGATAACCTGACACCCATTGTGTGTTGTTGTTTTGCTAAATTATAAAGTTTGTCAAGTGCATATTGTTTGCCTTGTGCTAGGCACTCTGAGATGGAAGTATAATTATGAAGAAGAGAGGACTGTTTCATAGATTGACAGCAAATGGGGTATGCTAAGCAAGCTTCAGAAAACAAATGAACAAGAGGCACTAGGCTGACTAGTGTCCTCCTGATATGCATGTCTGTGTGAAACTTTAGAATGTAACCTTACTTGAAAATAGGGTCTCTGGAGCTGGGCATGGGTGCACCTTTAATCCCAGCACTTGGGAGATAGAGATAGGAGGCTCTTTATGAATTTTAGGCTAGCCTGGTCTATATAGCAAGTTCCAGGGCAACCAAGGCTACTTGGAATGACCCTTCCTCTCTCCCTCCACCCCCCCCCCCAAAAAAAAAACCCCAAAACACAAAAGTGTCTTTGCAGACATAATTTATCAAGGGTCTTGTGATTAAGTCACCAAGAATTTAGTGTGAAATCCTAAACCCCTGTGACTGTTGGGCTGACAGAACAGCAGCTGCTTTGGAGGGGGACTGAAGGCTGCGGCCACTGGAGCATTGCAGTCTCAGAGCAAGCCGGGTCTGGAGCGATCTGAAGCTGGAAGAAGCAGGAAAGATATCCCTCCCCACCTCCCCAATTCTCTAGAGAGTAGGGAATGGTTGCTGTGGTTCTGTACCACCTGTTTGTGGTAATTTGTCAGGACAACCTTAGGGAATGAGGTGGTTTCAGATTGTAAGTGCTGTGATGTGAGAGTAGTGATCTGGGGACTGGGGAAGTCCTCACTGGGAAAGGATAACCTAAACAAGATGAAACCTGTGTGATCTGGCCAGACCAGACCTGAGGAAGTTGGAAAAAGTACAGAGCCCTCAAGGAGGACTGGGATTGTTCAGGCCAAAGAAAGAGAACAGTGAGAGGAGATAAAGCTTCAGGGCTGTGTTCTGTTCCCATTGTGTCTCCAGATGACACTCAGTTGACTGAGTAAGAAACAGACAGTGGCTTGTTCACTGGGGCCTGGTTAAGCTTCTAAGAACCGGGAGAGACACCAGGACATTACCAGATTCTAAGCCTGCTGCCTTGCTGCCCGCTACCCAGTACCAGTTTGGCCCTAGTCCTCAGCTTTCTTCTCCAGAAGGGCCTCTGTGAGGGTGTTAAGTACAGGATGTGTTTGTAGCTGAGCTCACAAAGGCTCAAGTCTAGTAAAATCTATTTGGAGATATATTTGCTCCTCACCCTTGTTTTCTCAGATTTGAACAAGACATGTGGAAGGAATTGAAATCTGTGTAATTAATTTATGTTATTTGTTGAATAATGACATGACTTCTGTTGAAGAGACTTTAGAATTTGGGGGAAATCTTTGTAGATTTTGCTTTACTTACGACATAACCAAAGTTGCTTTCAAATTTAATCTGCAGTAGAAGTGAACAGCTCACTATTACCCACCGCACATTACTCTCTTTGTGTTATTTATTAATTAATATTGATTATGTTATCAAATGCCTGCTCTCAGAACTTAGTACAGACTGCTGCAGTATTGCATCTGTCAGCTAGCACTTAGGATGCCTGTTATTTCTTAATTTGTTAAGCTTTTTATTTTTAATTATATGCATTTGGGGAATGTATGCATAAAAGTATAGGTGCCCTCGGAGGCCAGAAGAGTTTTTGGAGCTCTTGAGTTGAAGGCAGTTATAAATAGTGCCCAATATAGTTGCTGGAAATTGAATTCAGGTTCTCTTCAAGAGCAGTATCTGCTCTTAACTACTGAACAGTCTTTCTAGTCCAACCTGTTGTATTTTAAATAGGTAATATTTTACAGTTTATGCAGGGTTTTTTTCCTCTAACATAATATTATATTGACTATTTGGGAGTTTCACACAATGTACCCTATCATATTCTCTTCCAAGTCCTCCCAGGTCCACATCCCCATCCTTATGACCTCCCCCAAGAAAAAAAGAACAGAAAAACAACAACAAAAATAAAGTCCAATTTTTGTTGAGCATGGTCAAACTCCCCATGGTCAGTGCCTTAAAACCGAGTCCTTCACCCCCACCAGAAGCTGTCTACTCTGAAGAGCTACACTTCTGGATCCCTGTCATAGTTTTTAAGAGTTCTCTTTAATGGCTTCCTGTCTAGACTGTTTCTTCTTTTGTGGGTGGGGGAGGAGAGGATGCCTTTTATATCTCTCATTGTCAAGTGTGAGTCTGTGGGCATCAATCACTGCAAAAGAAGTTTCCTTGTCATTTTCCATCAGCAGCAGCACAGATCATGGATATCACATGGTTTCTGACCCCAGCATAGACCACAGACCTCAGCATGGTCTCCAGTGGCAGTATAAACCACAAAATCAACACAGTCCTCAGATGTAGTACAGGCCACAGACATCAGCATTAACATCGTCTGTGGCAGCATCACAGACTTCAGCATGACTCTCAGCTGTAGCACAGACCATGGAACCATCATGACCCTCAGTGGCAGCACAGGCCACAGACATGGCTTCAGGTGGTGGCAGGGACTATGGATACTAACACATCCCCCAGCTGTAGCACACATCACAAATATGAAGATGGCTTCTGGGAGCAGCATGAACTCTGGAGATCTTTAGAGGAGGCCCAATTCAGAAAATGAAACACAGTCTTCACTGCCTGTGCACTGTGTTTCATTCCTCCATAGTTCCCACCTCTCCAGTACTTATTTGTTCATCAGAGTGGTATTGCAAACTTAAATGTGTCACACATTTATGGGTTTTTATTTTTGTGGTTGTTGTTGTTTTGCCCAAACAGCTTTACTTGCAGAAATACTCATTGTAAAAAGTCACTGGTCTGGTTCAAGGTTTCCTGTTTCTAATGCACCGTAAATACTGGACCATTGCCAAGGCTCATCTTGGATTGCCCAGTATTGCCCAGAGTCAGAGTGATCTTGCAACTAGGCAGGGCATCTGGGAGCAGGATTCGTGTGAGCTACTGGTGACTGCATACCTCTTCACCCTTGGTGTCAGCCATCCTGAGTTGTGCTTGCAGTCTGCCAGGAGTGCTGCTGCTCCAAGTTCTCCTCCTCTCATCAAGTAGTGTGGGATGCAGCAGAGGAGATTCTATGCTGTGGGCTGGCACAATTGGCTAATGTCACGTTCTTTGCTGCACCTGCACTCTCTCACACTGCTCCCATACTCTTTATTCCTCAGCTCCTCCATGGCAGTTGATGGGCTGACAGCTAAGGCGGGAGGGGGCATCAGCTCAGCAGCAGCATCTCTCATCTGTGTACCAAGCTCCACATGGCTACTGTGGATTGTCAGCTGTTACAGGATGCCAGGAGCAGTTTTTTACAACTTTTACTCATTTTGTACAGTCAGGGTGAAGCTTCTGTTCTTGGTTCTTCACCTTTGATGGTGAAGAATGAAAATGATTTTGCTGTGTATTGCATTGTACTGCTTGAATTTCTTGTATTCTGTGGGACACATATTGTAGGGTACCCTGAAGTTTGCAGTGCCACTCTGATGAACATGTAGCTGAAACTACTTGACAGTTTCCATACCAGTTTCTCGGAAGATAAAGGCTCCTTCATCCACACAATATGTGCTTCAGCAGTAGGGCTGGGAGTGTCAGCGTGAGTTAGGGGATTTACCTAGAACACACAAAAACCCTGGGTTTGATTGCCCACCACTGGCAAAAACTAAAAACTGCCACAGTGCAAACAAACTTATACTTAAGTGTTCTCAAAGGGTACTGCAATGGGTACAGCAAACAGTCCAAGTGTTTTTCATTTTCAAAGATGTAACATGGGGGGCTGGAGAGATGGCTCAGAGGTTAAGAGCACTGCCTGCTCTTCCAAAGGTCCTGAGTTCAATTCCCAGCAACCACATGGTGGCTCACAGCCATCTGTAATGAGATCTGGTGCCCTCTTCTGGCCTTCAGGCATACATGCAGACAGAATATTGTATACATAATAAATAAATAAATAAATATTAAAAAAATCACAAAGATGTAACATGGAAGTCTATAAAGGTTGTTAAGTGAGTAAAGGCACTTGTCCCCAAGCCTGACAACCTGAATTTAATCTCCAGTACTCACATAGCAAGAGGAGAGAACTGACTTCTTAACATGCACCATGGCATGTGTATATCGCCACACACACAAATTTTAATTTGGATTTTTCTTGGGGAATCAGAATTTGTATTCATTTTACTTTCAGTTTGTGCATGCGTGCTCATTTTTATACATATGCAATTGTATGCATGCATGGGTATGGATAAATGTATACCTGTGGATAATATACATGTCCATTTTCATGAACCCCTCTGCTGTGGTATAATACTTTTGTACACTGTAAAGATTTATCTCTCATATTGGTTTAATAAAACATTGATTGGCCAGTAGCCAGGCAGGAAATATAGGTGGGGCAACCAGAGTAAGAGAATTCTGGGAAGTGGAAAGGCAGAGACAGATGCAGAGGAAACAAGATGAGAATGCCTTACTGAGAAAAGGCAACAAGCCACATGGCTAAACACAGACAAGAATTAGGGGTTTAAGTTGTAAGAGCTAGTTAATAATAAGCCTGAGCCAATAGGCCAAACAGTTTATAATTAATATAAAATGTGTGGGGTTTTTTTGGGACTGAACAGCTGCAGAACTGGGTGGGAGAGAAACTTCTTTTTATACCTCTCTAAGGTAATGTGATGTGAAAAGAGAAATAAAATTCACATGTGGTGTTTATTTTTATTTAGAACTAATTTACTCCATGACTTTGGTTTAGGAGAGTGATCAGAAATTTAAAAAATTTAAATGAGTCATTATCTTTCTATTTTCATACAGTATTAACAGTTTCTAGAATTTCTGACGGTTCTGTCTTTTGTTCATGGTAGCAAAGCTTATTCTTTTATGGAATGGCTGGAAACCTTAAGAAAGCAAACATGTTGTGTTGTAAATTCACTGTAGGCTGGCTTGTTAAGGAGTTCTGAAGAAGCAGGACAAAAGTTTCCAGTGTTTGCCTTTGTACTGGGGCTGGGGTTAAATGGGAGAGTGTGTTAAGAGGCCCTGGGTTCCATCCCTAGAACTTCAAATTACATGAAAAAACAGCTTTAATTTTTCCTCAGTTTGAGAAAGTGGCTGTTTTTGCTAGATTTTTCTAGATGTTAGTATTAAACATTTCATCTCAGTTTTTTCCCCAGAATGAAGACCAGTTGAGTTAATTGAATCTGAAGAGTTAACCAGATAGTTTAGACTGAAAAGAGGCTCTTCCAGTATAGATCAGAAATGTCCTCTTTTGTGCGGTATACTGATTTTGGTAGGGAAAGGACTTTTGTTGTCTAAAAACAGGATTTCATGCAGCCCAGGCTGGTCTCAAAATCATATAACAACTTTGAATTTATTTAATTTTATTTTATGTGTATTGATGTGAGAGTGTCAGATCTCCTGGAACTGGAGTTACAGACATTGAGCTGCTATGTGGGTGGGTACTGGGAATTGAACCCAGGTCTTCTAAAAGAGTAGCCAGTGCTCTCTTAACCACTGAACCATCTCTCAACTTTGAACTTTTTTAAAAAAATATTTATTTATTTATTATGTATACTGTGTTCTGTTTACATGTATGCCTGAAGGCCAGAAGGGAACATCAGTTCTCATTACAGATCGTTGTGAGCCACCATGTAGTTGTTGGGAATTGAACTGAAGACCTCTGGAAGAGCAGCCAGTGCTCTTAACCGCTGAGCCATCTCTCCAGCTCCTCAACTTTGAGCTTTTGATCCTCCTGTTTTTACCTGCCAAGTGCGGGATGTGTATAGGTACCACTGTGCTGGGTCTTTATTTTTTTTTAATTTATTTTATTTTTGTGACAAAGTCTCAATGTGTAACCCTGTGTAAAATAGGCTGGACTACTGTTTCCACCTTCTAAAACCTGGAATTATGGACTTGAGCCACCATAGCTGGTTAACACTGGTTTTAAATGTTATCAACATATATAATTTCTGTCTTAAATTTTTAAAAAATATTTATTTATTTATTATGTATACAATATTCCTTCTGTGTGTATGCCTGAAGGCCAGAAGAGGGCACCGGACCTCATTACAGATGGTTGTGAGCCACCATGTGGTTGCTGGGAATTGAACTCAGAACTTTTGGAAGAACAGGCAATGCTCTTAACCGCTGAGCCACCTCTCCAGCCCCCTGTCTTAAATTTTTTGAATCCAGTTTTGTCCCAAGGATTTGCCTTTTACTAGGAACATGAGGCTGAGGGCATTGGCTAGAACGGGGCTCAACTCCATGAGACTAACACCTTATGTTAAGACTCTCTTCACTGTTACCATGTGACGAGTTGGCCCTGATGCCAGTATGCAACCATTGCTTACGTGAAGGTCACCCTAAGGCTGTATAGTTAGCTCCTGAAGTTTTGGCTTGAGTTTGGCTCTTCTCACTCTAGCCTCATCATTGCTTCCTCAGGGATCTCAGAGCTGCTGGGCTTTTTAAACAGGTGTTATTGCCACAGAACCAATCCAGACAGGGGTGCCATGGAACCCTCAAAGAGGGAGCAAGCAAAGCAGATGTGTTGGGGAGCAGTTAACTGTAGTTTGGCATGTTAAAGGACTGTTCTGTGCTAAGTTAATTGTAGTTTGGCATGTTGAAGGACTGTGCTGTGCTAGCTTAGAGGAGTAGATTAAGCAGGTGACATTGAGTTTGAGAAGGAGGAGGAAAGAGGGCCAGAGTTGGGTCTCTGTAACTAACCTGAACAGAAAGGGACCTTGCCATCAGTGGTATTGGGTGTGGGGAAAAAGAAGAGACCTGGTTACGGGGAAGCCAGCAGGTGTAAATTTACCAAAGGGGGAGATAAATTTGGAGAGGAAGTTGATTGAAAGAGAAACCCAAGAAAAGTACAGTGATGTTACTGATACAGTTTACCCAGAATGGTTGAACCACAAGGAATGAAAATCTGAATATGGTGAAGTTTGGTGCCAGGGCTTTCTGCTGCCAACAGAAATGGAGAAGTTCACTGCAGCCCATAGTCTTCCTCAGGTGGTCAAGGTTAGAAAATGAAATGCAGCAATACATTTTTACCACCCATGTCTGGCATCATGTTTTTATATACTTAATATAGCAACTATTAATCATAGGGATGACAGGACTGACAATGCCTCTGTCACCTAATGTGCTCTTGTCCTTGCAGCCTGGCGTACTTGGCTACTTTGAGTTCAATGGCTCACCCCAGCCCCCTGGCTACTTGACCTTCTTCACCTCCGCATTGCACTCTTTAAAGAAAGGTAAACCTGATGTGTGTTAAGACATTGGCACTTTAGCAGAGATGTACTATTTTGATATGTTTGGCTTATAGTATCTTTATGATTATATCTTCTAGTTTGCTAGGTTCCTTTTCTCAAGGTATTTTTAATAAATATCTTGTTTAATTTTCATTAACAAAGCATTGTGCTATTCCAAATATATTCTCTTGCTGGACATGGTGGCACATGCCTTTAATCCTAATTTTGGGAGGCAGAGGCAGGTGAATCTCTGAGTTCCAGATCAGTCTGGTCTACATAGTGAGAACCTGCCTAAAAATTAATTAATAAAATAATCAAATATATTCTTTATTATATTTAGCATATTATTATAAAAATAGTTTGACCCTCTAATGACAAAACTATGTTCTGTGCTTTAAAATGTGTTTGTTAATATTGTTGTCATTTGTTAAGTGTGAAGTTGACAGGGTTTGGTCTGACTCGGTGCTTACCTTAGCTACTAGCTGGCTATGCCATAGCTTAGCAGGACCCTCCCTTCACAGGGTGGCTTCTAAAGGTCGCAGGTCCATTGTGAGCCTGTGCCAGTTTCACTCCTCTCAGGTCCATGTCCTGTGTACGAATTCCATATTCTCCTCTTTCCATATTGTTTTGTGTTCTCTCAAGGTCATGACTGAGTCTGTCAGTTCTATTGGCTACATTCATCTACGCACTTGCCTCCAACTCTTGTTACCACTGGTGCTTTACCCACACCTGGACTAGACAGTGGACACTTAGCTGTTTCCAGCTTCTGCCTTCCTACTTCCATGATACCCTGATTTCAAGTGTTAGTCTTGTCTTGAAGGTAAAGTGCCCCAAACCCTCTACCTGTCAAACTCCTATTCATCCTTCATGGTCTCGCTCAAATATCACTCTTACAATTCAGTAACAATAAGTCCCTCTCCCAACCTAAATTGAGTTCTTTGTTATTTCTCTCTACTTAACACATACATGGATGCACTTATGAATCTAATTATAAAATAATTTATTTAATGTCTTTCATCTTTCCCATACTCGGGTTTCTGAGGGTAGGGATCATGTGTTTTTCTCCAGTGACTGGCATGTAGCAGGGTATTTACCAAGTGAGAGATAATGTTAATGGCTATACCATGTTACCCTGATAGATTAACCATCTGGGTTTTTGTTTGTTTGATTGTTTGTTTCATTTGTTTGGTTTTTGATACAGGGTCTCACTATGTAGCCCTGGCTGTCCTGGAACTCAGTCTGTAGACCAGGCTGGCCTTGAACTCAAAGATCCTCCTGCCTCTCCCTCCTGAGTGCTGGGATTAAAGGCGTGCAACACCAGTGTCCAGTTTACCCATCTGTTTTTTACTGGGTGTTAGATTACTTCAGGTTTAAAAACTTAAAACAGCATATCATTATTATATCACTGGGTGTTAGATTACTTCAGGTTTAAAAACTTAAAACAGCATATCATTATTATATCAAACAGTTATGTTACTGACCATTTTAATGTGCGCATTGTCTTGAGGTTTTTTGCACAGAGAATTGACTATGCTCACATTTTCTTGTCTGAGAGATAATGGGAGAGAAAAAACGGATTGTTATGTGTCTCCTGTCTACCTGAAAGACTGAGCTTCACAGCCTCAGGTGACTAAGACTTAGTGAAATTTTCCCTCTGCCTTATGCTCTTTCACTGAGCTTCCTCCCAATCCTCTCTTTTCATCTTAGACAAGGTCTCACTAAGGTGTCCAGGTTGGCTTTGAACTTTAAGTTCTTATGCCTGAGCCTATCAAACAGTTGAGATTGTAGGACTGTACCACTAGGTTTAAACTTTCAAAACAAAATACAACTTAAATAGTTTAAGAAGCACACATTCAGAGCATTTCATGGAAGACCATAAATAAAGTTATATATGAAAGGGAACCCAGTGACCCCTAAAAGGAAGGCAGCATTCAAATTCAGATTTCAAGATACAACAGCCTTCCTTCCTTCCTTCCCCTTTCTTTCTTAAAGCTAGAACAACAACAACAAAGCTTAAAGCAAAACAAAGATAAATAACATGGGGTGCTCAAGAGAGATAGAAGACTCAAAATTACTCCAGTCAGTCATGTTGGTAGCACTTATGGTTCTGGCTACTCAGACTTCTGGACTCAGGACTTCTGGAAGGGCAGCCAGTGCTCTTAACCTCTGAGCCATCTCTCCAGCCCCATGAACCATTTTCTTAAGAAAAAGACACATTTGAAATTATTTTTTCCCTAATTTTGAAGGATTACCTAAGATGAGTCTTGCCTTGAATATTTGGATTTCTTTCTCCCTTTTCTCTCTCTTGCTCGAAAGGACAGTTTTTTTCCTTATTGTTAATAGCAGAAGCATGTAAAAGAAAGAGAAGCATGTGCTTACTTTTTTTAATGGGACAGTTTCAAATGTAGATTGTAGGTTACTGTCTGTCCTATTTAGACTGTGCACAGAAATTGAGGCCTGGGTCAGGTGAGTTGAAGTGCTTAGACTGTTGTGTAGGGAGCAGATACCCCAGCTAGATACATACGTCTTCTCAATTCCTCCACTGTTTTTTGTTTGTTTTTTTGTTTTTTGTTTTTGAGTGTGTGTGTGTGTGTGTGTGTGTGTGTGTGTATGTGTGTGTGTATGTGCGTGCGTGCGCGCGCGCACTGAGGGAAGGGGAGCCTAGGACTCAAAAGTAGAGACTTACTCTTGATAAGCCTGTCTTAATGATTTTTTAATTGTCTTAGAACTTAGTTGGTGACACACAGCTCTAATCAGTACTCTGGAGGTAGAGATAGCAAGATCTCTGGTTTCAAGGCCAGTCTGGACTACTATCAACTTCAGGACAGACAGGACAATAAAGAGAGACCCTGTTTCAAAATATAGACAAATGCAACCAAAATAAATAAAGATATTGAGTTCTGACTCGCTGGGGCCCTGCTAGAGGAGTGCTCACAGTTGCCTCTGGGGAGCGAGGGTAGAATTGCAAGATCAGCTTTACCACAACCAAACAGCTGTTGTTTGATGTCTTTACACATTAGGGTAAAGGAAATTAGGGGAAATTTGTATACTGTCTTAGCCCTGTAATTTGGTCTGCTGCTCCTCTTTACTGTTTGAACTTTCTCCTTTTGCTTGATTGCATGTCCTGTTTTTCTGAGGTTTGCTCAACCTTGGTGCTACTGTGTCAGCTGTTGTAATATGCCTGCTAACAGATATGGACAGGAGCCTGTTTTATTTCTGCCCATTATCTTCCCAGTCTCCTTACTGCTAAGAAATAATGCTAACATTAGTGTCACCTATTTGATATTCATGTGTGTATGTGTGTCATGTGTGCACAGTGCCAACAGAGACCAGAAGATGGTCTTGGAGCCCATGGAGCTGGAGTTACAGGTGGTTGTGAGCCCTCTAAAGCTAATACTTCCAATTGCCAAGCTGTCTTTCTAGCCCCACTAGCATTATTTTTGATGTGCTTAAATCTTAGGTCCTGAGCCAGGCATCATGTTGCACACTTACAAATACCAGCACTTGGGAGGCAGAGGCAGAAAGAAAGATCCTAAATTGGAAGTCAGTTTAGGCTGTATTGCAAGATCTTGTCTTAAACAAACATACCCATTGACTCTTTTTCTTGATTTATTTCTTTCTGAAAATCCTATTAATAAATTTTTTTTAAAAATTAAGTTATTTATTTAACGTTTTTCACTACTTGATTTTACTTTGTGGAACACAAATTTCCCTTTTCATTGGCTAATCTGTTGTACCATTTACAACTTTTCTCTGTCAGAGTAGGGGCTTCATTAGCCCAGACTGCAGGCTCTAGTGCTTATGGATCTGTTTTGGTGTTTTCTTTTACTCTAGATTTCTACTTTGTGCTACTATTTGATTGGTTGGTCCATTAGTTTTTGTCACATAGTCACAATGTGTATCTCATGTTGGCCTAGAACCTCCTTTGTAGCCCTGACTGTCCTGAAACCCCCTCTGTAGTTCACACTGACCTTGAATTTACAGTAATCCGCCTGCCTCTGCCTCCCGCCTGCCTCTGCCTCCCGCCTGCCTCTGCCTCCCTAGTGCTGGGATTAAAAAGGTGTGTGCCGCCACTGCCTGACATAAAAATGTTTTTTGAGACCATCTCCCCTTTGTACTCCAGAGTGACATAAAATACAGGGAAAACCTCACAAATGCTTAGATAAGAGTCCTTACCCCTTGCAGCAAATTTTGGATTTTCATTTCATCTGATTGACTAAAAGAGATCGCAGTGTGGGGAAGATGAGAAGCAGTGAACTGGAAGCTGGCAGTGTCTCACCTCACCCTAGAATAAGGTCATTAATTTTTCTTTGATTGAGTTCACCTGTATGGAAATTTGGAAGTTGGAGATGGAGGGCTGGTGCTTATTTTATAAGTCTAGTTTGTGCGTGAATAAATAGCTTAAAGTCTGTAGTTCTTCAGGAACCACACCCTGCTGGGAAGTGCCCACATACACACAGTTTGTGCTTTTGAAAGACCATCTGCAGGAATTCTGTCACCTGACTGGCCTTAGGTGTGTCCGCCAGCGGTTGTGTCAGTTGTCTTCCTCAGTTGCTCTCTTTTGAGACAGGGTTTCTCCTTGAACCTGGTACTCCCCAATTGTCTAGATTGACTGGTGCAGGGATCTCTAGGGATTCACTGCACCTATCATCCAGGAGTTACAGACATATGTTGTGACCATGGTTGGCTTTTTTATGTGGGTACTGGGGATCTGAACTGAGGTTGTCACACTTGTGCATCAGGCGCTTTACTGACTGAGCCATCTCTTTAGACCAAGTAAGATTTGAAAGTCCTGTGACTTTTGTCCCATCACTGCTTCTCATGCCATGCTTTCGGATCGTAGCTTTGTATATAGCAGTCACTGTGAGTCTTCCTGGAGCCCCTTCTTGTTTCTTCCTACTTTTTTCTCCCTGGTTTATCACCGTCCTGATACAAGAAACCTGATAAACTGAATTAAAATTTACATGGTACCTAAATGCCACCTTGAAAATATACTGATTTATTAATGTCAATAATTTCCATTCCTTTCTGTTACTTTGTGTTAGCTTTATTGATCTGCAGATTCAAGTGAGTATTAAAAATTGTCTGTTCAATAAAGCTGAGATAGGAGAATTGCCTGAGCCCAGGAGTTTAAGGCCAGCCTAGGTAACATATTGATATCCTTTTTTTCTCTTAAAGAATAGTGTCTTTGTTGAACACGTACAGTTTTTCTTTTTCTTTTTTTTCTATATTTATTTATTTATTATGTATACAATATTCTGTCTGTGTGTATGTCTGCAAGCCAGAAGACGGCACCAGACCTCATTACAGATGGTTGTGAGCCACCATGTGGTTTCCGGGAATTGAACTCAGGACCTTTGGAAGAGCAGGCAATGCTCTTAACCACTGAGCCATCTCTCCAGCCCCCCGAACACGTACAGTTTTTAAAAAGCGTGTGTACGTTCAGGTACCCACAGAGGCCAGAAGAGAGTATTAAATCCCCTGGAGTTGTAGTTATGGGTGCTGGGAATAGAGCTCTGAGCCTCTGCAAGAGCAGCAAGTGCTTATAATCACTGAACTATTTCTCCAGCCCCACATGTACAGACTTTTAAATCGCCATTCCTTAAAGAATATAGTATAAGAGCTGTATTATGTAGAGTGGGTTAAAGCACACAGGCAGATGCAAAGGTAATATGCAAATGCTGTGCTATTTTGTGTAAGGAACTCGGATACCTTGGTTGTTGGTCCCTCAGGGAGTCTTGGGATGCAGCTTTTTCCCAGATAGCAAAGGACGACTGTTCTTTTTTTTTTTTTTTTTTCTGTTTCCCCAAGGCCTGAGGTATTCTGTTTTAATGGTTGTTTTTTAGAAGAAACAGAGGAGGACCTTCTTATTGCAGTATAGGTCCTCTCTTCTAAGTGGTGGCACCTGATAGAACTGAGTGGAGAACCATGATTTGCTGATAAAAATGAGTTTTTTGCACAGGAAAAAATCCCTTCTCTATGTGCTTAATTGTAAATAAAGCTTCTCTTGAGTACTTTTAGGGCGGCTAAGATATGGTTCAGGTGGTAGAGAGCTTGCCTCACATGCGCAAAGCCTTGGCTTCAATTCTTAGCACTGTGTAAACCTTGTGTAATGCATGTAGTTTCAGCACTTTGGAAGCATAGGCAGGAGTTCAAGATCATCCTTAACTACTACATCTGTCTGTCTGTCTGTCTGTCTGTCTATCTATCTATCTATCTGTCGTAAGTGTGAGGCTAGCCTAGACTATATGAGACAGTTTCTTAATTTTTAATTTTTATTTTATGTAAACAAGTGTGCCTGTTACAGAATCAGAAGTAGTTTACATTTCTAGGGGAACATAGGAGTATTGGCAATAGTTTATACATAGGAAACAGGTATTTCTGCAATGTGTCCATTTCTTTGAAGGATTTTCATTTATTAGACTTGTTTATCTTTGGGGTCTGAAGTCATCATCGGAAGTATACTGGGGCGGGGGGAGATACCAGCAACACTGGAAGAGTTGTTACTCTTTAAACAGTCCTCTTATTCTGTTTCCCAACTCATCTAAAACCTGGGGGAGAAATTAGAAGTTAATGAGAATAAAATAAGAGTTGTTTCCAGGCCACACTGCTTTGCCTATTGGAATGTCACTGTTTCTCAATGTTAAGAAGAAAAATTGCCCAGAAGAGAAATTTCCCTAGAGGTAAATTGCACCTTAGTCATACTGATTAAATGCTATGTAGCTTTATCTGGTGACAACTTAGTTATGAGGTAGACCATGACATACTTATCATTAGGTGTCTGTATGCTATGTCTCTTGACACAATATTCCTCTTTGATATCCCTGAGAGATTAGCTCACATAGAGGTCTCCTGGAGGTCTAAGAGCTCTGTCTTGTTCATTTCTGTCCTGTTTGTTTTGGGGGATCCTTGGGTATAGTACTCATAGCACACCAAGTGCCTCTGAGACAGTTAAATTAAGCTGAGTTTGTAGTTAGGGTGTCACAACTCTTTCTGAAAGGGGGAATATCTTTGATGGTAATTATCCCAATATTGGAGTGGTTCTGATGGGGAAGTTCAGGAGGCCCTGTCCTGTGTCCTTCAAAGGTAGCTGGCCATTATTAAGACTCGTTTGCTGCTGCATTAATCATCAGACTAAAATAGGTTTAATTCCTCATAGCTAACATTTAAAGTGTACATTAACCACATTGGACATGCACTGTTGCCAGATACCTCCAAATGAAAAGCCCTTGTTGAAGGATATGATATCTCCTGAAAGTTTTTTTTAGGGGTGATGTTCAAGACAGGGTTTCTCTGTGTGACTCTGGCTGTATTGGAACTTGTTCTGTAGACGAGGTTGACTTTGAACTCAGATCTGCCTGCCCCAGCCTTCCAAGTGCTAGGATCAAAGGCCAGTGCCCCCATGCCTGGTCCTCTAGTCTGTTTTTCAATGAAAGTAGCTTTGCTTATTTTTTCTTCAGCATTTGAAATGTTACTATTTTGCCTTATTTATGTGGTTCATGGCTCAAGAAGTTACGTGCTCTTCCCAATAATAAACTAAGTTTTAATATTGAATTTGATACTTAACAAAACAGATTGAGATGAGAACATTCAGAAAGCCCCTAACAAAATCCTTGATGCAAGCTTGAGAGTCCAGATTGACGTGAATGGAAACCATTGGGAATTTCACGTTTTTCATTTTCCTTGCACTCTTGGTGAGCTAAATAGTGGGTGGTGACAAACATGTGTACAAGAAACAGGAAAAGTGACCAAAGTTGTCCCTAGGGTACATGGGAATTGGAGTGGAGTAGTCTGTTATTGGCAAAGAGTCCCAATCCTTTAACAGATGGCCAGGAGCTGAGACTGAGGAGTCAAAGCAAGATGGCTGACCACTCAAAGCCCACCAGACTGCACAAGCACCGGTGTCTTCTGTTACTTCCCCTCACATCATGTCATGAAGCATATCCTATTGTGCACTTAATAGTGTTTCTATGAGCTCTAGGGACACGGGGCCCATTACTTATCACTCACAACAAGCACCAGACAAGCCAGTTGTCTGTCCATGTATTCTACAGTTTGGGCTCTGATCCCCTTTATCTCATTAGCTATTGACACATACAGCTGTCTCTTTACTGAGATATTCTTCCAGGAGCTTGACACATTTGTAGTCATCTTTGTTACCATTTACCACTGTGTAGTTTAGAGATTTGAAACTGACTGATGACCAAGCTAATGGACTTCATTAATTTTTTTTTTTTTTTTTTTTTTTGGTTTTTCAAGATAGATTTCTCTATGAAGCCTTGGAACTAGGTATGTAGACTAGGCTGGCATTGAACTCAGACAGACCCGCTTGCCTCTGCCTTGATTAAAAGCATGTGCTGCCACACCTGGCTTTTTGTTTTTGTTTTTGTTTTTTGAGGGGATTCATTTTAAATTCTTCAAAAAAGGTTTGTCTGTTTGTTTGTTTCCTTAAACTCTCATGGAGTCTAGGCTAACCTCAAACTCCCTACATAGCTGAAGATGTCCATGAACTGATCCTTCTACCTCCTGTTATGCCTGGCTTTCATAGTTCTTAATTAAAATATTGGAACTTACTATTTTAGAACAAAAGAATTCATTCTATAAGTGACAAAGAGTACTGTTGTAGAACATGTTGGTGCTCGCTTTAGCAGGGTACATATTATCATTTATAAAGAGGTGATAGGGGACCCAAGGGTTGGCGGCGGGTCCCCTGGCGGTTGGCCTGAGGCCTCAGTGGGAGACAGACACATACGCCATGCAGAGAGATCTGGGATATAGAGTTTATTTAGTGGGTTATGGAGGGGGAAGGGAAAATTGGGGGAAGGAGAGAGAGAGAGAGAGAGAGAGAGAGAGAGAGAGAGAGAGAGAGATTGCTTGCTTGCCTTGGTGGAAGCAGGAGGTTGGAAGTGGACAAGGCTCTTCTCTTAAAGGAACAGAGTACCCAGGTGACAGAGCAGGCCAGAAGATTACAACATTTCCTTCTTTTCTTATAATAAAAAGATGGGGAGTTAGGTACAGCAGGTTGAAGGAATTAAGATGGCAGATTCTCAATTCTATTTCCTGCTTAATTATATGTGTCGAAGTTTTTTTGTGGGGACTGAGAAAACTGGGTGCTGGTCACATCCTGGGGTAGCTGGTCGCTTTACTCCTGTCCATGATTTGTGGTGTGGAACTGTCCAAGGTGTTCTTGGGCCTGGCAAGGTGTTGGCAGAACAGAGGACAAAGTTTAGGAAGGAAAAAAAATTTCAGGACCAGGGAATTGAGAGGGATGTATCTGACCTGTTTAAGGTGGATCCTTTAATTTGACTCACTGGAACTTGTAAGAATTTTTAAGTTTGTGAAAACATAAGTTTTAGACACATACATTGTATACACAGCAGCATATTCATGTCAGAATGATTGTGACAGATGTTTTTGCACAATGAAAAGTATTTTTAAGACTGTGAAAGGCAGCATGAGAGAGAAATTTGATAGCTTATGTTTGACCTCACACCTTTATAACTTGCAGGTACACTATTTAATAACTTGAATTTGTATATCTTAAGATTCTGAAATTTGTTTGGTGAAGCCTCAAATTTGTCTTTTTAAACTGACAAAACCTCTCTGCTGTCGAACTGTTTCCGAGACCTTTGAGAAGGATAAAATTTTACTTGAGTTATTGATTAAAAAATGACAGAATTCTTACTCTATTGGCTACCTAGAGCCTCTCCTCAGGGTCCTCCATAGTTGTTGAGGGTCGTATTTGCCTTTTGTTGTTTAACGCCAGGCCTGCCAGGTTTTGAAAGATCCTGTGGGTTAAGAAATCTGTAGGAAGACAAGCCTACATTGACCTGAGCAGCTAGGCAAGTTGATTTCATTTGATTCTTTGTCCATGTCTAAAAAGTTTCAGTTTAGATAAAAGGCAATTTTTCCCATATGGTTAAATGCCATATTCCCCAGATCGCTGAGCATTTGAGGGCTGTTTATCGGGTATAGATAAGTGATGACTACAAGCATAGGATCTGCCTGGAGAGCTGAATCCAAGCTAGACTGTCCTAGCTCTCAACCTGACAGGTGAGATTTACACTTGTGAAAGACAAAGAAGAAAAACTGCTTGCAATAGAAGCTTAGCAGTAGAACTGACAATAGTGGAGAACAGCTCGGTATATTTTATAGCAGAGTTGGATCACATATACCGTATTTTTGTAAGAGAATTAAGAATACATACCAATTTAAAATATGAGACTTACTGCTTTTTTAGTCTGGAATGAGATAATAAACAGATTATTTAAAACATTTTAACAGTAATATATGTATATTTATACCCAGTTGAATTTAAGTTTTATACACATATGCACACAGAGTTAAAGCTAACTTATGTTTATTCATAGTTAACTTGAGTCACATGCATGCGTGCGTGCACACACACATATATTAAACAGGAATTGGGTGCAGTGGATGTTTTTGTTGGTCCTACAAAAAGCATGCCACTGCACAAAACATATGTAGCAGAGTCAGTAAGAGGAATTTAGGGACAAGTAAACCTCAAGACTAGGCAAGGAATAACTCAGTAAAGACGGTCGGACTTGGTCACCTGACCTACTCTTAGTCAAGATGGTGGTGAGGTCACCTGACCTGCCATTAGTCAAAATGGTGGCGGTCATGTGTTGTCAGAGAAACCACATTTTTAGAGCTAACAGTGCACTCAGATTATTCTTAGACTGTAAACTTCTTATGTTGATCCAAGTATTATTCACATGGGATGGCAAACTTTAGATACTTCTTCCTGGAAAATTTCCACCATGTACAGGAGCTATGCCAGAAGTATGATCTTTATAAATGTCTTTATGTATGAAAAGTAAAGTTTTAGAATTGCAGTATGTTGGCATTGCTAGGCTCTGCTTTGTTCAGGCAACCTGTGCTTTCACACCGATGCAGTTAAACTGGCCTTTGAATGGCCCCATTCAGTCTCTGGGTCAGGCTGTCAGTTTTATTTTTCTGCTGCAGCATATTCTGTTGACTTTGGTGACTACCAAATAAGTGTCCTTATTGACTAATTTTCCTGTTCTTCTCACTGCAGCTGTTCTCCAGGATTCACCTTTTCCTGTGTACAGTGTCGTTTATGTGCTTGCAGTTCATACTTAGGTGCTGTTTTTTTTTTTCCACTGATCTTTTTCATTATCTGAATTTTACCTTTTAAATTTTTTAAAAGGGACTTGGGGAGTGGCTCAGTGATGGAGTATTTGCTAGCAGGTGGAAGACCCAGGGTCCATCCCTAGGACTGGAACATACATATTTCTTTCCCTTTTCATCAACCTCTTCTCTAAGAACCTGGTACGTTTCAGCCGGGATTGACACTTGGAGATGAAGATCTCAGTGCTGGGTGTACAATAATATATTATTTGTGTTTTTTAAAAAATATTTATTTGTTTATTATGTATACACTATTCTGTCTGTGTGTATGTCTGCAGGCCAGAAGAGGGCACCAGATCTCATTACAGATGGTTGTGAGCCACCATGTGGTTGCTGGGAATTGAACTCAGGACTTTTGGAAGAACAGGCAATGCTCTTAACCTCTGAGCCATCTCTCCAGCCCCTATTATTTATTTGTATTTTAATAAATAAAGCTTGCCTGAGGGTCAGTACAAAACAGCCTCACTAGTTCAGCCACACAGGCCAGGCAGTTGTGGCACACACCTTTAGTCCCAGCAGCCACACTGGTTAGCAGTAGAGGCTGGGCAGGGGTGGTGCATGCCTTTAATCCCACACTAGAGAGAAATGTAAGATGGGAGGAGACAGGTCTCATGCTCAGTCTTATTCTGAGGATTGATGGAGGCAAGATTGCCATTTTGGTTTGAGGTAGAAGTAAGAGCCTGTGGCTGGTTGCTTTGCTTTTCTAGTCTTCAGATTGAGCCCCCATATCTATCTCTGGGTTTTTATTTGTGTTATAGTTGGCGCCCAATGTTTGGGCTATGAATTCATGAAAAAGCCATTTGTTTGCCTGTGACTTTTTAGCTATTGACAGAGGCTAAAGCTGCAGGTGGAGCTCCAGCCCCACCAGCTAGGCTTTCTTTTCTTTTTTTTCCAAGTCTCTAAATGAGTTTGGGATTTTTCTGTTGAAGCCTCTCTGAAACAGTCTCTAGCTACCACCCAAACTCCAGAAGCACCTGGGCTCCAAACACCAAAGGACTCACCAGCCTTAGACTGACTGATTCTGCCTTCAGGCAGACCCCTACCACACATGGTTTTTTCTGAACCCCGGTACATTTTTCAGACAGCTGACACACACACTCTTTTTCTCTCCCCCACTGTGAGTTGAGGGCTTTCCCTGAACCCCCTACTTGGGCTGTTGCCAAACTAGGTAGCTGACTTGAAATCCAGTCAGGCTTTTCCTGTTCTACACAGCAGCAAATAAGCCACATACCTTCATCAACTTGTTGGTAGATTTGGTAAGACAATTGGGAATTCTTAAAGGGAAGAATTAGTGTTAAAAAGAGAGTCCCCCCCCCCCACATTAAAAATGGGAAACACCATTACACTGGAGGAATTTGGGTCTCTGTATGAAACATGCTGGACAGTTTGAAAATGGAATGATTAAATGAGAGGATATCTAATTTAGAAGGAATTTATGTAATGTCAATTGTAAACTTACCAGCTTTATCATTTTTGTCTTATCACTAAAAATGCTAGGGTACACACCTTAGAAGAAAAAAAATCATGAAACAGATCACAGAGATATTTAAATCCAGACAGAGGAATTTAATGGAGAACCAATTCAGTGTTGCATTATAAGAATAGAGAAGAGCAGCATTAAGTTTTCAGACAACCAACCTTAACATATCCAATTACAGGAACTGCCAAATGGCAGAGGCTCTGTTACAGCTAACTGAACTCCTTGCCAATGTTAGATTTGAAGAGATTCAAGGAAGCAACAGTCTCATATGGCATTCTTTTCACCTTTTGTGAAGCAAATGATAAACTTGTGGTCACTTTCCTCTCTGTCCTTCGGACCCTATACATTTGAAATCTGGCAGATAGGTGTGTTCCATTTTGTAGAATTTGAAAACCTAAAATATGTATACCACACCATTGGTTCCTATTCAGGTTTTCAATGGGAAACTGTTTTGAGTTGGGAAAAGCCTGATTTATTAATCATACATCTGCTAGAAGTCATGGCTATCACAAATAAAGACAGATAATGCTCCAGCATGTGTCTCTAAGAAAGTGAAACAGATTTTTGCTTATTATATTAATCATATTGCAGGCATACCACACAATTCTACAAGTCAGGCAGTTATAAAAATATCAAATCGAACTCTAAAGTATATGTTAAATAGGAAAGGATGAAAAATACCCATAGAAATTGGTTGCATAACACTTTATTAACTTTGAGTTTTCTAAATGATAATGAGAAAGGAACTGCAGCTGTGGAGAAACTTTGGATAGTCCAAAAAAAGAAAAAACCTACAGAATTAAATCAGCTGATATACCTTAAAGATGTACTGACCTCAGAATGGGAACCAGGACATGTGTTACTTTGGGGAAGGGGTTTTGCTTTTGTTTCCACAGGAGAAGAAAAGCTATGGATCCATCAAAATTGATAAAGATTCTATTTGAACAAGAGACACTTCTTATTTAGAAGAGATGATAGTTCGTTAAGCACCGTGGCTGTTTAATATAAACTAACCTATAAAATTAACACATGCTTTTCCTTTGATCAGAGATAACTTGCCAAAAGAGAATCTCCCAAAGTACATGGTTGGGGAAGGGTTTTGTTTCCGTCTTTTCAGGAGAATGAAGACATCCAGGTAAGGAATCTGAAGACTATTAGAAAATTAAGACATCTGAAGAAAAACTACAAATCATCCAGAAACAATGTCTCAAGAAAAGGAGTAAATTAACTGTTGGTGTATCACAATTCCAACAGGATAAAATTTCATAAATCTTCCCAAATGTTTGTTTCTGCTGTTCTCTACAGACATATAATACAAATAATCTTTTTGTAGTCCTGGTTAAATTAAAAATTAAAGTGGCTTTGGAGTTGGAGTGTGGCTCTCTCCTTCTCTAAACCCAAGCATGCTTATTTAAGTGAAATCTAAAATCTCTGTCTCGTATCAGAAGACTCTCCTAATATGGGCATATGCTACTAATATGCTACTAATCTCATAATCCTTTGTCTTTTTTTAAAATATTTATTTATTTATTTATTTATTTATTTATGTATGTATACAATATTCTGTCTTTGTGTATGTCTGCAAACCAGAAGGGGGCACCAGATCTCATTTCAGATGGTTGTGAGCTACCATGTGGTTGCCGGGAATTGAACTCAGGACCTTTGGAAGAGCAGGCAATGCTCTTAACCACTGAGCCATCTCTCCAGCCCCTTTGGCTTTATATTGACTCTTTAACAACTTTTCTTTTTCTTATTTTCGTTTTTTAGTTTTTCAAGACAGGGTTTCTATGTGGTGTAACTGTAGCTATCCTGGAACTAGCTCTTGTAGACCAGGCTGGCCTTGAACTCTCAAGAGATTCTACCTCTTCCCCCCAAGTGCTGGGATTAAAGGTGTGCACCACTACCGCCCGGTTTTTAACAGCTTTTCTTTCTTTTTTTTATTTATTTTTATTTTTTTATTTTTATTTTTTCAAGGCAGGGTTTCTCTGTGTTTTTGGAGCCTGTCCTGGAGCTAGCTTTTGTAGACCAGGCTGGCCTCAAAATCAGAGATCTGCCTGCCTCAGACTCCTGAGCGCTGGGATTAGAGGTGTGCACCACTACCGCCCGGCCTTAACAGCTTTTCTTAAGGTATAAAATTCATAAGATTAATATATATTTTAAACTTTTTGTCATATTAATGGTCATACAGAGTACTAACTAATTCTAGAAAAAAGTTTCCTCTATCTTTCTGTACATAATTTTGGGTTCAAGTATCCAAAAGTAACCTGGGGCCCAATGACTATGATCCTCCAGGACTGTAATAACAGCACTAAGCTGAAAAACATCACCTAGAGATTGACTTTGGACTACAAACTGCTCAGAACAATTTTGAGGTGGCTAGCTGAGATGATCCAGCCTAACAGACCACTCTAGCCAGAACGTGAGACAAGCCCTGCACTTTCCCATTACACAGAGACTGGACACAAACGATACAGCTACCTCTCTTGGGATTTGACAATTAACCCGTTTTTCTTTTCAGGATCCCCTAAAGATGCCATTGCCCCCAAACAGACAGCAGGAAGTAAATTTAAGAATATAACATACATGTTCCCAAGAGGTGGGGTGGGTGATTTTTTGGTCATTCAATGGGTAATGGATATTGTCATTATTTGGGGGGTTGGTTACAAGTTGTTATTGGTTACGATCAGGAGGAAAGTTGAACAAAGGAGATTAGATTCAGGGTTCTAGTTTTGAAGAAAGGGGGGGTATAAATATAGGATAAAAGGGTAGATTATTGAATCTACTCTGAGAAGAAAAAGGGGAGGCTATAGATAAAAGGCTAAGATAAAAAGGAAGATTATTGAATATACTTTTAAAAAGCATCTGCTAGTTTTAAATATTTTACATTGGATTGTTCTTTCATATATTGTATTCAAATTTTGTATATTGATACAAATTTGAGATGAATTTTGTTAAAACATACAATATATATGTTTCTAATCTTGTTCAGTACACCGATTTTAACAATGTAATGCAGATTTCTAATCCTTGAAAATCATTATTACCAAGTGTTTGGATAATGAAGTGCAGGTTAGTAATTAGTCATCTAGTATAATCGAACTTGTAGTCATATTAGAATATGTTTTCAAGGTCAGACAGAGATATATTTTAAATAGACAGGTGATCTTCAAACACTACAGAATATGGCATTTAAGATGTTTTAATAGCATAGTATCTTTTTTCTCTTTTTATGATGATGAGACATGTCTGCTCCTGGTAGCACCAATCTACTTGAGAGAAGACAATGGGCACGGAAGAAACTCTACATTGAAATTGAAGACTAGCTACTTATAGTTTTCCTTGCTTACCAGATGCAGAAAGCAAGTTATGATAGAAAGTAAATTAGGTACAAAGCTTGGACTCATAGGATACATAATGGAGTATTTTCTCTGACTTTGTCAAATGCAAATGGACTAGACATTGTTATATTTATTGCCTGTATATAGTTATTGTACTAATTGTATATATTTTTTCTTATTGGTTGCAGTCTTTCTTTTTTATTTTAGACAAAAGGGGAAATATATTTGTATTTTAATAAATAAAGCTTGCCTGAAGGTCAGTGCAAAGCAACCACATTCGTCAGCCATACATGCCAGGCAGTGGTTGCACACCCCTTCAATCCCAGCAACCATACTAGTTAGCCACTGAGGCTGGGCAGTGGTGGTGCATGTCTTTAATCCCAGCAAAGATTATTCCTATAGAGAGGAATATAAAATGGTAGGAGAGGAGTGCAGGAGGGGGTCAAAAAATGGTTGGAGATAAGTCTCACGCTTAGTGTCATTCTGAGAATTTGTGGAGGCAGGATCTACATTTCAGTTTGAGGTAGAGGTAATAACCAGTGGCTGGTTGCTTTTATTTCTGATCTTCTTGTTGAACCTCAATATCTGTCTCTGGGTTTTTATTACTCGTGCTGCCTGGGGGTGTACTCTTCAGCAGTATCAGTGAGACCTCACTTCAAGGTCTAGCAGATAGAACCAGGAAGCGTATGTGTTTATACTCTTGTGATATACATGCATTCATATTTTTATATTGCATACTTAACATGCAAATTAAAAGCCAGCTTATACAATGTTCTCTGATTCCAGTGTAACACATTTTAGCTTCCCCCTCCTTCGGTTTACAATGTGTTTACAGAATTGCTGTTTATAGCCTTGTGGGAATCCTTCTTTCCTTCCTTTTTTTTTCTGATTTTATTGAGCTATACATTTTTCTGGGATTGTGATTTGTAGGCTGGCTTTCTTTGCTTTATGCTTAAAAACCACTTATGAAGTGAGTACATACAATAATTGTCTTTCTGGGTCTGGGTTACCTCACTCAGTATGATGTTTTCTAACTCCAACCATTTGCCGGCAAGTTTCAAGGTGTCATTATTTTTCTCTGCTATGTAGTATTCCACTCTGTAAACGTACCACATTTTCCTTATCCATTCTTCAGTCAAGGGGCATTTAGGTTGTTTCCAGGTTCTGGCTATGACAAATAATGCTGCTATAAACATAGGAACACAGTCCTTGTGGTATGATTGAGCATCCTTTGGATATATATCCAAAAGTAGTATTACTGGGTCTTGAAGAAGGTTGTTTCCTAATTTTCTAAGAAATGACCATACAGATATCCAAAGGGGCTGTACCAGTTTGCACTCCCACCAGCAATGGAGGAGTGTTCCCTTTACCCCACAACCTCTCCAGCGTAAGTTATCATCAGTGTTTTTGATCTTGGCCATTCTTGGAATCTCAGAGTTGTTTTTTGATTTGCATTTCTCTGATGACTAAGGATGTTGAGTATTTCCTTAAGTGTTTTTCAGTCATTTTAGATTTCTGTGTTGAGAGTTCTCTGTTTAGGTCTGTACTACATTTTTTTGATTGAATTATTTGTTCTTTTGATGACCAATTCCTTGAGTTCTTTGTATATTTTAGAGATTAGCCAATGTGGGGTTGGTGAAGATCTTTTCCCATTCTGTAGGCTGTCGTTTTGTCTTGACTGTGGCCTTTGCGTTTCAGAAGGTCCCATTTGTTAATTGTTTCTCTCAGTGTCTGTGCTACTGGGGTTATATTTAAGAAGTGGTCTCTTGTGCCAATGCATTCAAGTGTACTTCCCACTTTCTCTTCTATGAGGTTCAGTGTGGTTGGCTGTTGAAGTCTTTGATTCAACTGGACTTGAGTTTTGTACATGGTGATAGATATGGGTCTATTTTCATTCTTCTACATATTCATATCCAGTTATGCCAGCACCATTTGTTAAATATGCTTTCTTTTTTTCCATTTGATATTTTTTGCTTCTTTGTCAACCAACAGTCAGGTGTTTGTAGGTGTGTGGATTAATATTCTGGTCTTCTATTTGGTTCCATCGGTCCTCTTGTCTGTTCTTATGCCAATGTCAGGCTGTTTTCAGTACTGTAGCTCTGTAGTAGAGTTTGAGGTCAGGGGTTGTGATGTCTCCAGAAGTTCCTTTATTGTACTGGATTGGGAAACATATTTCTTAATGAGATTTATGGATGTGGTCCAGTTCTCTTTGCTCTAAATTGTGCAGTTCTGTAGTTACTGAGGTTGGATCTTTCTCCTTCACCCCTCGCTGTGGTGTTAATCATTTGCAGTTGTATTTGCTAGTGGTAGCATTCTACAATAGTTTTCCTCCATTTCCTTTGGCTTCGTTTGGATTATGTGAACATGACTGTGGCTCTGAGTCAAGTTCAGATAGCCTTACTCGGGTATGCAGGCCTCCTCACAGACCACTCTTTTATTTTTTGGTTTATTCTTACTGCTTTTCTCTTGTGTCACGTCAGACTTGTCAGGTTTTTGTGTAAATTGATTACCGTGTAAGGAGGCATTCCTGCTGTTCTGCCTACCTGTCCTCACTTGGCAATGCTGGAGTGTAGGGTTTGGTATTGAAGAACACTTTTTGTTGTTTGTGAGACAGGATCTCAGTATGTGACAGTTCAAGCTGTCCTGGAACTCTGCCTGACTCTGCTTCCAAGTGCTGGTACTAAAGGTGTGCACCACCATACCTGGCTGAGGGTGACACTTGGTATGTTGAATGCCTTCATATTTTTATACTTTGGTTATTTGGATATAAGTTGGTAAATTTGAAGTTTAAGGTCTTATTTAGTATCTGTAATAAGGCAAGAAAATAGGACACACTCTATCCTGTGCCACCTTACTCATACCCTTTATTTTAGAATTGTTTGGACACTACAGTATTGCATGTTCCTTGAAGAATAATGAAGACTAAGTGGATAAGGGTACTTGCTACCAAGCCTGACAACCTAAATTCTATCCCTAGAACCTATACCATACTCATGATATGGCATGTTCACACACCGTAAATTTAAATTTAGTTATCTGATTATTTTTAGTAATAGAAGCCTCACATGTGAGGATATAACTCTTTTGTTCCAACAATAAACCAGTTTTATTTTCCTTTCAGAGGCAGGTCTCCATATTTTGCTCAGCTTGGTCTTAAGCTCCTCCTAGGCTCAAGCATTCTTCTTGCCCCAGTCTTCAGAGTGTCTGGGACTACTGTGTGCAGCTGCATCCCCCTTCCAGGTTCTTTATGAACTTGTACTCTCCTATGTGCCCATAAGAAAAGAATACCTACTGTTTTTCAAGTATGAGGTGGTTTTCTTTGTTTCTTTAAACAAAAGTTCTGTTGTCTTGGAGATGTTTCTCTGCTTTATAGTAGTTCTACCTCATCCTCCCTTAACAGTGTCTGCTAGCTAGTGTCCCTGAATGTGACTCCTTGTACACATGTGAGATTGCTAGTGGTATTCCTTCTTTGTTCCTAGCAGTTCACAAACTTCTTTGTCAAGTGCCAAATTTTACCTTCTCTGCCAGTGTTGTATCATAGCTCCCATTGCTCTTAAGCCTTAAATTTCAGGCAGCTTGGCAAAAGTGGTATTGTTTTTCTTTACTCAGAGTGAGGTTGAGTATTTTTCAATGTAATGATTAGCCAGGTCCATTCCCTTTCTGTGGTGTGCCCATTTTAATCATTTTTAAATGTCAAGTTTGTGTGACTTCTTTGTATTTACCAGATCCATTCATTTTATTTATTTTTATTCATTATATTTATTATATATATTATATTTATTGGCATGCAATGCCTCTCGGTTGGAATAATGCTTGCCTAGCATGCATAAAACCGTGGGTTTGATCTCTAGTACCCCATAAACTGTTTATGGTGACACAGTCCTGTAATCCCAGTACTGGGAAGGTGGAGGCAGGAAGATCAGAAGTTCATAATCATCTTCATCTAACTAGGGTACCAGCAATAAATAATAACTTGAATTTCTAAGAGGAATTTGGATGAAAGAAAGTCTAAATTAATAAATATGACAACATAGGTACTTAAAGGTACCATCAACATAGAATAGAGTCCTAACATCTCCCCGAGCTTCTGTCTACTGGGTCCTTACTATTGGGTGGGTAGTCAGGAAAGATGAGTGATAAGGAGCTGGCCATGTCCAGAGACACCAGCTTACGCCTTGGCCCAGAAATAGGCTTGTTTGAGCAAGGGAAACAGGGTGGCAAAGCAGACAGTTCAGCCTAAGTGATTGAAATGAAGAGTCCAATATCAGCAGCTGCTCTTCCTGGGGCCAGGCCAGGTTAGCAACAGCCTTGCCCTAGGGGGATAAGCACATTAGGACTGCAACAATGGGTTTGTGATTGTTTTAAGGCCTAGGCCTCCTCTTTAATAAAGGAAAATTTTCTGTTTCAGATTACCTAGGAACAGTACGATTTGGGGTTATCACAAATAAACATCTTGCGAAACTGGTATCCTTAGTACACTCTGGAAGTGTGTATTTACATAGACATTTCAACACATCACTTGTAAGTATTTTCAAATCACATTTGTATTAGTGCAGTGGTTTTTAACCTTATGTAGGTCACAGACTCAATTGAGAACTGGATGAAATGTATGGACATTTCCCTAGAAAACAGCACATGATTTTATGTGCAAATTGAGAATTCCTATAAGTCTACCCTAGAGCTCAGACCCTAGTAAGTATCTTTGCATTAGAGGGCTCTTGAATGTAGTCTAGAACTTGTTTGCTTAGAGTCTTACATTGTGATACAGTTTTGTTAGTTGCCCTTCTTGAGTAAAACTGTGGTTATTCAGTTGGTGATTTCTTACTCTAGGCCCAGGTTCTCTGAGATTAGCTTCTACTGGGCAGTGTTGTTCATTTATTCTTGTGAAGAGCAGGGATGTGAAGGGCTTTTCTCCTACAATAACAGTGGAGTGTTGAAGTTCTTGTCAAGACATAGGTAGACGTTGATAGCGTTTCACCTCAGAGATCCTAGGCTTTCACTGTCTTCTTTGTTCCCTGATTTCATTTGCTTTTTTGCTGGGACTGCTGCCACTTCCCTACTTCTGAGCATTAAGCTTCACATCTGTGCCCTTGCTACTTCCACAGTTATGCTGACAGGCTATTTTTCTGAAGTATTTTATTTTTAGTTAGATTTATTAACTTTATCACACGTGCACATGCACACACAGACACACACACACACGGAGGACCAAAGACAATTTGCAGGACTTGATTCTCTCCTTCCACCATATATGTTCTAAGAGTGGAACACAGGTTGTTAGGCTTGGCAGCAAGTGCCCTTGTCCAGTGAGCCGTCTCGCTGGACCTCTGAGGTGTATTCATGTTGACAGAATTGCTAGCTCTCAACAGAACACTGACTTTCAGATATTGTGACAATCTCTGCCCTTAGCTCAGGTCAAAGGTCTTTCCAAGTGCTATTGAGTACTCATTTCAGAGTGCCCCTGGTTTGCCAGTCATTTCAACAACTGTCTATCTCTCATATCACAGATACTGTTATTTTCTTCTTGCTTTTTATATTCCTAAGTGTATTTTGTGTTTTCCAGATGGGAATGTTCCTGGTGTGCTTTAAACCCTCACTGCTGCACTCTTAGCATCACTGCTGTGATTGCTTCTCCCACTGCGTGCCCACTTTTCTTGTGCCTGTCTAGCTTTTCACTTCATCTGCTTTGCCAGCTCTCATTCTTATTCCACTGTGTTAGCCTACATGTGTTTATAGCACAGGGCAGCACAGAAGAGTAAATGGAGGAAGGAAGATCTGTGAAGTAATTGTGAAACTATTCAGGCTTGCTGTCTTAGTCAGGTGCTTTCAGTTGTTTATCAGCTAATGCCTTTTATCAAATGAAGCATCATTGGAATAGCAGAAGCAGTGGGCACACTCATTGTAAGGTCATTTAAATCTCATTTCTAGTGGTACCAAATGCTTCATCTTGTGAAACCTTCCACTCTGGAAATATCTGAAGCTCTGATTTATGGCATTGGACTTTGAAAGATACTTTCATGTTACAGAAAAAGAAAGCAAAAACACGAAGTGTCTCTTTCCTTCCTGCTACACACAAAGTACAATCTGGGACCTTGTGTAAGCTTAGGTCACTAACTGATTTGCTCAAGTGTTTGCTGGGTCCCTGTTCTGTCCAGGAATTTGTCCAGTTACTGGGGTGACTGTGAACAAAGTCTTTTGTAGCCTCTGCCTAGTGGAAACTCAACTTTGGCCTCTGGACGGTAGGCCTAGATTCTTTTATAAATGCTTTGTGGTGCTCTCCTTAGATGACAGGGTATTAGAGGTCATTACAGCCACCAGAGGGCAGGGAGAGTATCTGTGAATAGTGAGTCTCTCAGCAAAAGGTGAACCCAGTGATGTGAAAGTGGCCTGCTGCCATGATGGCGTTCTCCCACATGTTGAGGATACGTGTGGAGGGGGCAAGGGCTGGCTTTGTAGCCAGCAGTGGTGCCTTTTCTCCCTCAGTGCGGCTTGGCCAGGCCTCTGGAGGACAGTGCTGGCACTCTGGCTCTGCCTTGTCTACTCACCTTTGTTTTATTCTCTCACATTTATCCTTGGCAGGTCTTCCCAAGGGAGGTCATGAGCTTCACTGCTGAGAACATCTATAAATGGGCCTCAGAAAACCAGGAGACCCTCTTCCGATGGCTGCAGCCCCATGGAGGCAAGAGTCTGCTGTTGAACAATGAGCTGAAGAAGGGACCAGCACTCTTCCTGTTCATACCTTTTGATCCCTTAGCTGAGAACCATCCTCTCCTGGATGAGGTAGGAGTTCTGGTGGTCGTCTCATGGCTCTTCTTCCACATTCGAGGCACTAACCTATCATCAGAGTGGTCATCAGGAATAGGAGCTATGGCTCAGTGGTCTCTGTTTATGACAGGAATTCCCCCAGATTCTCTGACCGTCTTTATTTGTTGCTCTGGTCAGGGGTGACTAGAGAAGGGAAATGAAATTGTCTCCCCAACACAGACCAAACGCCCTCTTCCTCAGGTGACTGCACTGATGTTCCTGTTTAGACGGTATTGGGAACACAGACAAGTTGATAAGGCCTAGGAAATGCCACTGTTATGGCACCTGGCCAAGCCGCCAGCCTTGGCCGTCTTGGGGGCAGCAACACAGTGGCCAGGTGCAGCTGCATTTGATGGCTGTGTGCCTTTTTCTCTAGATTTTCCTTGTTGTACAGATAGGTTTTCAGAGACAGGTACTGCCTGGAGCCTGCCTGCCTGCCTGCCTGCCTGCCTGCCTTCCTTCCTTCCTTTGCTTTCTGGCATGAGTTTATTTTATACATGGATTATTTGGAGGCACTTAGAGGGAGCATTAATAATCAGCAGAAAGAGCCTGGGATTGCTAAATTGGATTTGCTAGGGTTTTATTTTTTTTCTTTGCCTCAAGGATCCCTTGAGAATCTGACAGCCAGTCAGTCTAGCAGAGACCAGGTCAGGCAGACAGTGCCTGTCCCTGGGACCCTCAGCACTGCTCTGAAGGCTGGAGCAGAACTTCTCACCAGCCAGACTCACTGTGCTGTTCTTCAGCATTTGATTCAAGTTGTTATACTCACTGGGAGTCTTCTCACTGATACCACAGTCTGACTTTAAAGGAGGGAAGGAGAGAACAATGAAGTAGTTCTGTTCCTTCCTCTGAATTGGTCTTACAGCCTCATTTCTTTGGAAAATGTGTGCTGCCAGAATGTTTTATGATCCAAGAGTCTCTTTTCCATGCCCAGGCCTCTGCTATTTAGATTAAGGTCTTTGCAGGAAAGACAAGGTTTCAACCTTGTTGGTAGCTGTGGCTTTTTACTTCTGGGACATTGTCTTCCTTGACTTGGGCATGCAGAGTGGCCGGTAGTTGGCAAGGGTCCAGACCTTCACTCCAGAGGGTTGAAGTTGAGTTTGGCCCCAGAGGGAGGCCTTGTGTTCAGCCTTTTGTCCTCACATGAACATCTCCCCACATCTTCTGTTTCTAGCATCTACAAACAGGCCTTTTAAAATGAGTCACCTGGGCTCCTAGGGTGCTCTGTAGCAGGTGGAGTTTGTTACCCTACATCCACATATAGGTGGGATGACCCATCATAATACTGTGTATTCTTGAGACAAGCAACGTCTGCCCCGTACTTTCCTCCATGTGTCAGGTCAGTCTGGCCAGTGTTCATTGAGTCCTGGGAGCTCGTGGGGAAAGAAGTGTGTGGCAACTGTAGGCATCTGGTCTCAGAAGCTGGTGTGGTTGGGAACTAAGAGCCTGCTCATTACTCAGAGGACAACTGGACCCTAGCCAGAATGCAGTCAGGAAGTAGCAGAAGAGGGGAGGAGAGGCTTGGCAGGAAGAGTGTCACACTTGGGTAAGGAGAGTTGTCAGCTCAATAGAGAGTGCAGGGCAGCTTTGTTTTTCATTGTGGGCCTAGGTCTGGGCAGAAAATGAGAAGAACTTACACTTTTGAGAGCATAGTAGGCAAGGACCCTTGTAACAACTGTGGGCTTCATGTAGGTCAGAAGTGGCCAATTGGTGGCTGTACCAACCTAGGAATGGGCAACTGTTCTACATATACACCAACCACCAGCCTGTATACCCCATATCTGCATGTGTGCACACAAAGAAAACATAGATTCTGACACCAGGGACACTGTTCCCTAGTGTCCTTTGAGCATTTCTAAGACATCATGCAACACACTAGTCAAAGTTTCTATTTCGGCCTGCAGTATCCTTTTGACTTGTTCTCCACTCTGAGTAGTCTTTCAGGCATTGACAGCATGAGTCAAGTAAGCAGAGGCATCTAGATTTATGAATATCTTTGATAGAAGAGAACAGAAGTGTTGACAGCATGGAATTTACAATTTTCCCCCAAGTTTTTAATTATTTACATTAGTTAAATATGACATAGATTCAAACACATTAACAGGATGTACCATGAATTTTGTTTTCAAAACTGTTCTGTAAGAGGGTTATGATGTGAAAACCAACATAATTCACAGAAGAGAAATGAAACACAACTAATAAAAACTCAGAGACAGAAATTGGGGTTTAACCTAAAGGTCAGAAAAGCAAAGCAGCTGGCCACTGACTTCAACCTCAGTCCGAAAATGGTGATCCTGCCTCCAGGAATCTCAGAATAATATTGAGACTTAGAGCTGTCTCCTCCTGTTTTATGATCTTCTCTAGGGCTGAGATTAAAGGTGTGCACCACTGGGGTTAAAGACATGTACCGCCAGGTTTCTCTGACAAGCTAGTGTGGCTGCTAGGATTAAAGGTGTATGTTATCACTACCTGGTCTGTAAGGCTGACCAGTGAGGCTGTTTCACTCTCCAATCTTCAAGCAAGCTTTATTTATTAAAATGCAAATGAAATGCCACTACATTTCCCCCTTTTGTCTAAAATAAGAAGGCTATAACTAATGTAAGAAAAACTATATACAATAAGTATAATAACTATATACAATATATACAGGCAATAAATACATCAACAATGTCTAGTCCATTTGCATTTGACAAATTCAGAGAAAATACTCCATTTCTATCCTATTTTGGTGAGTCCAAAATCTAGTACCTAATTTACTTTCTAGCATAACTTGCTTTCTGTGTCAGGTAAACAAGGAAAACTATAACTGTTACTGTCTAGTCTTCAACACTCTCAGAGACCCAAAAGAAAATAATAAATTAACTGAGTAAGCAGGAAGTGCCAGCAAGCGACTTCCAAAAAATGTGAGAAATTACAGAAACAGCTGGCTACCTGGACAGTCACGCAAAGTTCCTCTGCAACATTGGGGCATCTGTTTTTGGTCCACAGGCCTAGCATATCCAACAGACTTTTCCGTGAAGCAGGATATTTTGTGTTCAGCTTGTCTAATTAGGACAGCATACTGTCAGCAGTCAAGGCAGGGACATTTTCTTGCCCAGTAACTTACTTTTGCCACAAAGAAAGTAAACTCCATATGGAGTATAATATTGCCCCACAGAAATTTATGTACAGTATGTTTTAGCAAAATTAGTCTCAATATACTAAAGGCCAATCCAGTGTAAAACATTTAAAACTAGTAGTTGCTTTTTAAAAGTAGATTCAATGATCTACTTTTTTATCTTACATATCTATATCCTCCTTCTTTTTCAGAGTAGATTCAATAATCTACCCTTTATCCTATCTATATTCCCCCTTTTTTTCTTACAAAACAAGATCATATCTTTATTCTCCCTTTTTTGAACCTTGAATTTAATTTCCTCTGTTTAGCTTTTTTTCCTGACCATTATTCCTAACAACTTATAGCCAACACACCAAACAAAGACAAACATCCATAATCCATATTTTGAAAATGTGGGCATAGTTTTCTAGTCCACTTCCTGTTGATTGGAGGGTGCTGATAATCTCATGGGTACCCCTACAAAATTTAGGATTATGGTCAAGTCCTGACCTGACTGGAGTATTCTGTGATGCTGGATCATCTCAGACAGCAATCTTGAAACTGTGATGGATGTCCAACTCAGGAAACTGCAACAGAGGTGTATTAAAATGTTGGATCATCTGGGCTATCTGCTCCTGTCAGAGATTTTCAGGGGGTATTCCTTGATCAATTATTTTTTTTTAACCAAGAATGAATCCACAACCTCTCATTTCCTGTGGAAACAAGAGCAAAACCTCTTCTTCAAATTAACATATCTTTTGACTTAAATTTTGAAGTCAAGGCATTTTCAAAATGTATAGGTTGTATTAATCCAGCAACATTTATAATCAAATGTCTTTTAGGAGCTGTTGTTCCCTCCTCAGCAGTCAGACAATTCAAAGACAGCACAATAATGTACAGTATTCATGCTCTGTATTTTCCATCTTTATGTGGAAGCTAAGCCAGGTGGATGGGAGCTGGGAGTGCTAGGTTTTTCTCCAGAACTCAGGTTCATACATACGTACTCACTTATTTGAAATTTTATGTAGCCCAGGCTAGCTTTATTAAGTAGCTGAAGATGACCTTAAACTTGAGAGTAAGGTGGTTACTCTCTTCAAGAAAAGATATTGTGCACATTTCTCTGAAATGCCAATTGTTCGCCTGTGCCCAAACTTGGTCCTATTGGTGAGGCCATAAAACCTGTAAAGAAAAGGGATGTTGTAGCAGAAGTTTTTGAGGCTGTGAGAGGTGTGTCAGGGACTAGAAGTGCAGAAGCTAGTTCAGAGTGGGGTTGCCTTTTCCTGAGCAACCTCCCTTTTTGAGGGTCTTAGGAACAGCAGGAGGAAAAGGTAGAGTCCTGGGCCAGGCATGCAAAAGGTACAGCATTATAAGAGGCCCTGGTCTGGCCTAAACAGGTGGCACGAGCCTGGAAAGGCAAACCAGACCAACAGTACAGGCAAATGTATTTATCCTGCAGGTAATAGAGAGCCTCCAAATATTACCTAGCTAAGGGTCATACTCGAGAAAGAAACATCAGCATGGAAAGTTCAGTTGTTAGGAGGAGGAGGATGGAGCCTGAGGAGACGGAACAGAAATAGAGGATGAGCTGTTTTCTAGCCTGATGGTGCTGAGACCCAACCACAGTAGTGAGGGAGGAGAAGAGGTGCTCTAGAAAGGGAAGATGGGTATGGATAGTTGGGAGTGGGCTGGATTGGTGATCTCCTGGAAGGCATGAATATATTTGCGAGAATATATGCTGTAAACTTACTTAAATCTGTACATGTGTTTGGGAAGTTTTCAGACTTACTAAAGATGGAAAAAAATGGCAGCACAGGGGAGTATTAAAGGTGTGAAGAAAGTACACTCACCTGGAAGGCAAGAGGGCTCAAGTCTGTTCTTATTCTTTTAGTGGTCTGGACACATACCTGAGCTGAACAGTTTTATGGGCTGGACTTCATTTATCTGTGGTGGGCAAACATTTCCAGAACCTTCTAACTCAGAGCAATGGTTTCATGCTTGCAGAGAGGGGTGTGTTGTAAGACATAGACCTGTGGCACACACCTTTAATTCCAGCACTTAGGAGGCAGGGGTTGACACATCTCTGTGAGTTTGAGGCCAGCCTGGGCTACAGAATGAGTTCCAGGGTAGCTAGAACAGAAGAGTTTTGGTGTGACCACTTCTCCTTTGAGGCAGCCTATGTCTGGGCTCCTACATGTGACTCAGATATGCCATTCAGGTAACACAGCTGCCTTCTCTACATCCATAATCCTTGTCTCTCACCAGCTCTACCCTGTTTTTCAGATCACCGAAGTGGCCTTGGAGTACAATAACTGTCATGGGGACCAGGTGGTAGAGCTCCTTCTTCAGCACCTTCGGCGAGTGGAGGCACCTGTGTTCCAGTCCTTGGCACCAGAGCTGCCAGCCCCAATGCCTGATGTTCAGCTGATGGCAGCGTCCCCTTGTTGTAACACAGTGGTGCTGCCCCAGGGTCCAGCCTTCTCCAGAACCCACAATGTCTGTGAGCTCTGTGTCAACCAGACAGTAGGTGGTACCAAGCCGAGCTCAGTGAGCGTGCCACAGTGCAGCTTCTTTGAGATGGCAGCCGCTCTGGATTCTTTCTACCTCAAGGAGCAGACTTTTTATCATGTGGTGTCGGGCAGCATAGAATGCAGCAATTTTTTAATCTCTTACAGTCCTTTCAGCTACTACACTGCATGTTGCAGGACCATATCCCGGGGCATGGCAGGCTTCACTGGCTCTGAACAGGATGTCTTTACAGCCCCGGCCATTGCATTCTCTTCCCTAGAGAAGAGCTGTGAGGCCACTGCCCCGAGCTCCATTCCTCACATTGAGGAGAACAGGTACCACTTTCCTGAAGTGGGCCTCACTAGCACAACCTTCACAGGCCTGAGCTGCAGAACCAACAAGACCCTGAATATCTACCTTTTGGATTCCAATTTATTTTGGTTATATGCAGAAAGACTGGGTGCCCCAAGCTCTGCTCCCGTGAAGGAGTTTGCAACAATTGTTGATGTGAAAGAAGAGTCGCACTATATCTTGGATCCCAATCAAGCCCTCATGAAGTTCACTCTAGGTACTGTAGGTGGTTTGTCTCCCTAACTTACATTGATGGTCTCATTATTCCTGATCATGGGGTGATGCCAGCTTCATTGCTCATTTGAAGTCTTCAGACAGCTGACCATAAGTTGTCTTTATCTGTTGGTCAGTTTGAAAAGAAGCCAGTTTGTCTAGTAAAGAGGGTAGAAGCTTCCATCTGCCAAATTCTGGTTGAGTTTGTTAGCTAACCCATGGGGGCTAAGGGACCAAGACTGACAACTTCTGTCACATTTCCGAGGCTGAACAACATTAATCCCAGGAACCTGGCTCCCGTGTCAGACAGTGGCGAGAGCCTTTCTAGTGGGACGTGCAGGGGCTGATGAACATGGCCATTAATAGCACCAGCAATGAGAAGGAACTGAAGCGGAAAGGAGTGAGCTTAGACTTTGTTGCTCATTCTTGCTTCACTTCTTGAATGTAGAAGTGTCAGGGCCAGTGGGCCCCATTTGTTCTACTGAAGTTTTACTTCATGTTGGGGAAGCCTGCCTTGACACACAACCCCCCCCCCCCAGTTCCTACATTGCAACGCACAAGTGTTGAGAGCAGGTTGCAAACCAGTGAAATCCACTTGGGATGACCTAAGGCTTTACTGTGGGAAGTTCCCCAGAGTTGGCTCCTGGGCATTGGCAGCAACAGCAGCAGATGGACTCATGCTGTCCTGTTCCCAGGACTCTGCTGAATGAAGGCCCTGACGTACAACACAGGAAAGTAAGAATTCAAAAGTCTTGTTAGTTCAGCATCACTGGAAGTACAGGGAGAGCCAATGTCAAATGGAGAGAAGAGGAATTTAATAGCGAAAGAAACTTGATTTCTAAGTTGAGAGAATATAAAAGCAGGATGAGAACAGCTCCCGAGGTACTAGTCCTTCTGGCTATCCTTTCATCAGTCCAGGTGAATCCTTCACATTAGCCACCTTCGTGAAAGGACTCACGTAACGTTCTGTATCAGATTATAATGATTACGAGAGCTCCTCAATGCTCAAAGGAAATCTGTGATCAGTCACTTTATGGAGTCCAGTTACTCCCAACTCATGATATGTTGGTGTAGTAGACTTTGTTAAAATGAACAACTGTGTAGTTTATTTTATTTTGACATTTATATATTTTTATTTTATGTACATGGGTGTTTTGAGGCATGTATGTCTGTATACCAACACGTGTACAATATCTGCAGAGGCCATCAGAGGACATCAGATTCCTGAGCCACCATGTAGGTGCTAGGAATCAAACCTAGGTCACTGGAAGAGCAGTCAGTGCTCTTAACTGCTGAGCTATTTCTCTATCTCCCAAGCCATGTAGCTTAAAATTTTATTTTTATTTTTTTATGTGTATGGTATTTTGCCTGCATGCATACCTGGTACCTAGAGAGGCTAGAAGAAGGCATTAGATCTCCTGGAACTGGAATTTTAGGCAAATTGTGAGCTATTAGGTAGATGCTGAAAATTGGACCTCTGGAGGAGTAGCTGATGCTTTTTACCAATAGGCTGTCTTTCCACACCCCTCAACCATGTTTTTGTTACTGTTATTTATTTGGCTTTTTTTCCTTCATTGAGATAGGGTCTCTCTCTATATATAGTCCTGACTATCCTAGAATTCACTATGTAGACCATGCTGGCTTCAGACTCAGAAAGATCCACCTGCCTCTGCCTCTCAAGCATGGAATTAAAGGTGTGTGCCACCACCCCCAAGCAAGCATATAAGTTTTAAAGTAAATGGTGATTGGGTTCTCTGGATTCTGTGAGTAATACTCATCTCAGAGAAGCTCAGACACATTATTTTAATTTACAGGTTTCTTGAAAGAAGCCCTCTTCGGGTTTCATTTTATCTTTTGTATTAACTATTTATCTTCTATTTTCTATATTCTGTATCAGCTGTTTATCTTCTGTGTCAGCTAGTCTCTGTTGGGCCAGCTATTCTATACTTGGTAGCAGTTTTGAGAATCTTTGTAAAGTAAAAAAAAAATTACTTAGGGGGTTAACTCCTAAGTCAACTGTCCCTAGAGTGGCTTCAGAATTTAACCCTCATTCAGATTGGGCAATCTTGGTTTCACAGTCCAAAACTATAGCCAACTAGTGTTCAAATGTGATAAGAGCATGTCTTTAATGTTCACATGATACTTTTCATTTCCTCCTGCTTCTGCAGAGCAAGTCATTGTTAAGACCTCCCATTGGAGGGAATTGGAAGAGATAAGCAAAGATCAGACTAGTGTTGTTGCTTCACTGAGGCAGAAGATTCTGAAATGGTTCCATTGGTGGGAAGGGTGAGATTGTTGGGTTAAGTTAGGGCTTTTATTACTTGGTTTATTTATGTATTTTTTCCACCATGTATAATTGTTTATTTTTGTTAGCTTTTAAAAAAAGGAAACTTGAAGAACTTGAATAAAGGGAACAAAAAGGCTCCTTGGTCTCACATTAATGATCATTAAAAACCTTCACATTGTAATGCCACTGTATTTGTAGTGATGCTTATGAGCTACTATTGTGTTCAAGACTGCCTTTCTTGCAGAAGGTACAACCTGTGTGGCTGCGTGTGTCCTCATGTTGTGTATGTGTGGCATTCTCTTTGGAAAAGAGCAGGATGGAATCTACAATTGTACTGAGCATTCCACCTACATGGTGTTTTGTTAAAGGACTGTCCTCTGAATTAACACTACCAAACTCAAGCAGAATGGCAACTTGGTCACCTTTCTGCCAGGGTTTGCTTAGTTGAGGTGATTTAAAAAAAAAACAAACTATAAGCATAGAGCTGGGTGTGGTGGTGCAAGCCTTTGAACCCATTACTCAAGAGGCAGAGGCAGGTGGATCTGAGTTCAAGGCCAGACTGGTCTACATAGCAAATTCCAGGTCAGTTGGAGCTACAAAGTAAGACACTCAAAACAAAAACCCCCAAATAAAATAACAACAATAAAAAGAAGTAAGCATGGGAGAGCATTTCAGCTTTAAAGTAGGTGAGCTATTCTGCTTGTACCTAGAGCAAAGATGATCTCATTTTCTCTTTATCTTTAGAGTCTTTTATTCAAAACTTCAGTGTTCTCTACAGTCCCTTGAAAAGGCATCTTACTGGGAGTGATTCTGCTCAGTTCCCGTCTCAACATTTAATCACTGAAGTGACAACTGATACCTTCTGGGAAGTAACCCTTCGGAAACAGGTATGGGACTGGAGAGATGAGTTCATGGTAGAGCACTTGAGCATTACAAGGCCCTGATCACTATAAGAAACAGGTTTAGGGGCTCAAGGGTGGGCAGAAATCAAGCATCCATTCCTCTTAATTTCTACAGCTGTAGTCATTTGGGGGAAAACAGTCTATTTCTGATATGCACGTTAATCTAGTGAAATATGAGCGGATTGCATGGTGCTCTTCTAACTGCATAGATTGTAATGAAAACACATAATTAGAACTAAAGATGAAAAAAATCTGACCATAATTCCTGTAGTCAATGACTCAATGCCTTCAGGCCTCTGAGCACAGCAGGGAATGAGGTCCAGGACCAGGTGTGACTAACTGTCTCTCCTTTCCACAGGATGTTCTGCTTCTCTATTACACACCATGGTGTGGCTTTTGCCCATCTCTCAATCACATCTTCATCCAGCTAGCTCGGCTCCTGCCAGAAGACACATTTACTGTGGCTAGGTAAGGGCACCATGGGTCCTTTCTGTCACCTAGCCCATGGTAGGTAGGCTTGAATCTGATGATAATGAAGATGTTTATTGCTGATTGGATTAATAGGAAAACAGGTACAGGTTTGTGTAACATGAGGGCCTGCTAATTGGGGTTTCCATCCTGCCCAGATGCAATTATCCATGTTGGGCACCATTCTGTAACATGAAGGCTTGCTTGTTGGGGTTTTCATCCTGCCCAGTTCCCACAGCCGGCAAGTCCCAAAGAAAATCACACAGAGGTCTCCATAGGATTATAAACTGATTGACCCATTAGCTGAGGCTTCTTATTAGCTCTTGTAGCTTATATTAACCCATTATTCTTATCTATGTTAGCCACATGGCTTGGTACCTTTTTCAGTGGGGCAAGTCACATCCTGCTTCTTGGGTGATCTGGACAGGACTGGAAGGAATGGGCTTCCTCCTTCCCAGCATTCTCCTGTTCTCATCGCCTCGCCTCTACTTTCTGTCTGGTTGACCCACCTATACTTCCTGCCTGGCCAATCAGCGTTTATTTAAAACATGATTGACAGAATACAGACAATTCTCTCATACCAGGTTTGGCTGCTTGGAGGTCTTGGAAAGGGAATGCCCGGGAATGCCCAGAATTGCCACCTAGCCCTGGGGCTTAGAGCCTCTACCCTTCTTTTTCTCTTCATCAATGAGATTAAGAGGAAGATTTTGTTAATAGCCATCATGTGTCTAGTTTTGTGATTCTATGGCTACTATATGTGGGCTTTTGTATAAACACATTTTGAATCCTTTGTTTAGAGGCAGGCTCTCAGTCTATAGTTCAGAATGGTTTGAACTTGCTGTGTAGCCCACACTGGCCTTTAATTCCTGGAAGTCCTTCTGCCTTGGTCTATCAAGAGCTAGGGTTACAGTTGTAAGCTACCATATCTGCCTTCAAATACCAGTTTAATTACACATATTCCTTGACAGTTGTGTATGTGGGTAAGTTTGCTTTGTTTTATTTTGAGACGGTCTACTATGTAGCCTAGGCTGACCTAGAACTCAGAACCACCTACCTCTGCCTCTTAAGTGCAGATGTTGAAGATGTACACAACCATGCCCAGCTCCTTGACAGTTTTATATATGTATATACTATATCCTGATTATACTCAGTGCCCATCTTTGTTTGCCTTTCCACCCCTGCTAAGCCTTTCACTTTTCTCTCCATCCTGATTTCACGTGGTTTTTGTTTAGTAATTGAGTTTAACCAGAGTCACTCACATGCTCATGGTTGTGGGGCCACACACTAGAGCACAGAGGACATATCAATGGCTACACTATTGAAGATCAATATTTCCCCTCCCCTAGCATCCATCAGTAGCCAATGGATACCCAGGAGGGGTAGGCCCATGAGTCTTTCCCCTATTCATGACTAAATGTTATGAGTTCATAATTGCAATGGCCATCCCTCCCCTCAATCATCAGTTCTTAAATCTTTCCATCTCCCTGAGATATTGGCTGCAGACAGAAGCTTCTCTGATAAAAGCTGAGAGCAGCATTTGCCTATGGGTATAAGCATAAATATTTAGAAAGCAGTCTGACACCATGTACATTTAGTAAAAATGTTCACTCTTTTAATGAGTTTTATAGTACCAGTAAAACTCCCATCCCTTCCTATCCCTCAAATTCAGTCAGAAAATACTCATGCCACTGTTGTGCCTGTGGGCACATCTTGCATGGAGGGGTCAGCATTATAACATGCAAGGTCTACTACTATTGGATAATATTATTGGTGACTTTTCTTTCTCAGCTGCCTGATATTATATTATGGTTAGAAGGGGAAGTCCTTCCATTTCCTTCCAGCTTGATTTCTCTGTCTTGTAGCCAAGATGTATGGTGTCTGCAATTGGGTCTTACTTTGCTGGTCAGCAATAGCAATAGCTTGTGCTGTTTGGAGGACCTTTGGGACATTCATGGCTAACAAATGGGATGGTATACCTCTCTCTCTCTAGCTCTCTCTCGCTCTCTTTCTGTTTTTTCGAGATAGGGTTTCTCTGTAGTTTTGGAGCCTGTCCTGGAAACTAGCTAGCTCTTGTAGATCAGGCTGAAGAGGGAGGCTGCTCCTGCCTCCCGAGTGCTGGGATTAAAGGCGTACGCCACCACTGCCCGGCAGTATATTTTATTTTTTTAAAATCAGGGTCTTTCAGTGAACCTGGAACTCAACAGTTGGCTAGCTTGGCTGACCTGGGATCTTACTCTGTTTGCCTCCTAGCACAAGTGTGCACCACCATACATGACTTTCTATGTGTTTTGGGGATCCAACTCAGGTTCTTATGCTTATTTAATAAGTGCTTTACCAAGCCCTCAAATCCAGTTTGTAAGATCAGGAAGTGAACAGTTTAGCTTCAAGGTATATCTTCTCCATCCTTGCCACTAAATGTGAATCACCAGGATATGGGGAAAAAATAGCTGAAGATATAGATAAAATCTTTCTGAGGAAAAGATAACAAAAGAGGAAGATATTCTGGGCTAGAGAGTTGACTCAGTGGTTAAGAGCACTGACTGATCTTCCAGAGGACCTGGGTTCAATTCCCAGCAACCACATGGCAGCTCACAACTGTCTATAACCCAGCACTCATGGAAAAACATCAGTGCATATAAAAAATAAAAAGGATGAGCACATTCCACTACAAGTATGTGCAGTGAAAACAACATACTTGATGCTTTCTTTTTTTCTTCTCTCTCTTTTTTTTGTTAGTAGCAGTATTGAACCTGGGACCTCATGCATGCAAAGCAAGTGCTCTACTACTGAGCTACAATCCCTAGTCCTAATAAAAAAACATGCTTTAAAGGTAATCATAAGCACGTGTATGTTTATATTTCACCTGCTGCCTGCTATGTATTTCCAGTAATGATCAGAGCCAAATTTGAGACGTGAGTGTGCTGAGAGATTGTTACATACATAGAGGCTTAAAGCTCAGAATACCCAGTGAAGCTGCTGTATCTGTCCATCGTTTTAATTAATCTGAGGCACAGATAGGCAACTTGCCCAAAATTATGGAACATGTAAATTAGAGATCAGTATTCAGAATCAGGAGTTCATACTCTAGATACGCCACATTTAAAATGGGTTAGGGCTGTAGCTCGAGTGATAGAGTGCTGTCTGGTATATACAAAGCCTTGATTCAGTCCACAGCTCTGCATAAATCAGGTGAACTAGGTGGTGGCTCATGCTGGTAATTACAGCACTCAGGAGGTGGAGGCAGAAGAATCAGAAGTTCAAGATCATTTCAGCTGCATAGTGAATTAGAGACCAGCCTAGACTACAAGGCATCCTGTCTCAAAATATTAAAGGAATTTTTTAAATAATTAAAAATTTAGCCAGGTGGTTATAGCACACATCTTTAATCCCAACACTTGGGAAGCAGGGGCAGGTGGATCTCTGAGTTCGAGGCCAGCCTGGTCTATAGAGAGTTCCAGGACAGCCAGGTGCTACACAAAGAAACCCTGTCTGGAAACACACACACACACACACACACACACAGAGAGAGAGAGCTTAAGGACAGGTAAACTCTAGTGTAGACAAAGAGTACAGCATAAACAAACAACTGGAAAATTATAACCTGAGAAACGCAAATTAAAACACCAATGAAGTGTCATAACAGTTACTCAATTTATAAATGCTTCCAAGTGACAGAATCTTGAATTGATAAAATAAAGTTGTTATACTCAGACATAGCCAATGGAATTGACATTTGCAAGAAGTTATAAAAAATAGTTGTATGTTTCTGACTCAGTTAATTTCACTTTGGGACTTAGGAAAATAGGGATTGCAGCAATGTGTGGTCCAGTTCTTACAGCATTCTTTACAGCAACAGGAAAGTGTGTTCAGTGGTGTTGGCATAATGGACAGTAATAGAGTATGAGCTGTGTGACTGGTCAGTGTATAAGCCACACCCGAAAGGATCCCAGGAAGGAAGCCTCCAATGGCCCAGTGCAGTTCCCATGAGTTTTATTATAGTCTTTTCACTGCACAGTTGACTCTTCATTGAAGTACATATTAGGAGAGAAAAAGCATTCAGTTATAAAATATAGTGGCCAGTACCCCTTAGCTGAAAGGGGCACCAGTCTTTAGACAGGCTTTCACAGGCAGAGGTAGATGTGACATTTTGTTAAAAGATGTGTGTGTGTGTGTGGGGGGGAATGCATGTGGTTGTGCCAGTTTTCGAGTTTTCTCTGTGTATATTTGAGACAGGGTCTCCTGTTTCCCAGGCTGGCCTCCAGCTGCCTGCAGCCCAGGATGACCTTGTGACCCTCTTGCTCGGTCTCTTGAGTGCTGTGACTGTAGGTGCACACCATCATGCCAGGTTTAAGAAGGGCTTTGCTATAAATTATGCTGAGTGAGCACTCCACCAGCTCAGCCACATTCCTTGCCCATATGCCAGTTTAAGCAAATACACAACACTAGTTTATACTGCCTGATCATCTCACACCATTTATACTTTCTTTTTTTTTTCCAAGAGAGGGTTTCTATGTAGCTTTGGAGCCTGTCCTGGAACTTACTCTTGTAGACCAGGCTGGACTCAAACTCACAGAGATCCGCCTGCCTCTGCCTCCCAAGTGCTGCGATTAAAGGTGTGCACCACTGCCCAGCCCCATTTATACTTTTTGAAAACCCTCACCAAATTAATAGGTCCAGACATTATCATCTTCCATATCACTGGTCATGAATATCCCTCACTTAAAGGATGCCATCAGCCAGATGTATGGGTCAGCACATGTGGATCCTCTGCACCTGCCAGGTCAGTTCCTACTGCTGGAGGGCCATTCCCCAGGGCATATGTAGATTACACCAACAGTAATTGACCAAAGGGTGGGTGATTTAGTAGATGCCATTTTTTGTATTCATAAATCAATCTGCTGACCTTGGTGGTACACTGCCAGTAATCCCAGCACTAGGGATGGTGAGGCAAGATGGCTGCTGAGAGTTTGATGCCATCCTGGGCTAAACAGTGAGAACTAAACTAGCTGCAGCAGCACAGCCCCATGATGGGGGAAATACAAACTTAAAAAGGGAGAAGAATTGGCACTCTGTTAAGAAAGTTTACAGACTATGAAGTGTAATCTTCAAAGAGACCTGTTGTGTGTGCTGTGTTCAATAGCTTTCTTTTTCTAGAACTAATACACCAATTAAAATGCTTGCCAGATCCTGTTGGCAGATGGAGTGCTACTTCACTGAGGCAGCTTGGGAGATTTATGTTTAATTTCAGATTCTTGTATAACCCAGGGTGGACAGTTGGCACATGTTCTTAAAGTGTAGGTGCCTGACTTACACCTGTAGTAAGGGGTTTGGTCTACCCTGAGGCATAGAAATACTCCAGAGTCTTCAGATTTGGCCAGTCACTTCCTAACTAAGTAATTTCCTTTGCCTCTGCCAGGATTGATGTGTCTCAGAATGATCTTCCTTGGGAATTCATGGTTGACCGCCTTCCTACTGTTTTGTTTTTTCCCTGCAATAGGTAAGGCTGAATTTTTTTTTCAGTATTGGGCAGGTGGGATTTTCTTGTTGAGGCCTAAAAAAGAAATGTGCTTTTATTGTAAATCCTTCATTATGTTCTAAACTATTGTTAAAACTGTGCCATTAGGAATATAGAGCAGAAGAACTCCAGTGTTGAAATGTCATGTGCTGTGATTTTTTTTTTTCTGTTGCTTTTTTTGTTTGTTTGTTTTTTAAACAGGGTCTCACTATGTACCTCTGGCTGTCCTAGAACTCACTGTGTAGACTAAGCTGGCCTCAAACTAAGCCTCCCTAAAGTGCTGGGATAAAAGGCATATGTTAACAAACATGTCCAGCATGTGCTGGTTTTCTTTGATGTTTGCTCTTCTTCCCTAAGTCTTTCTTACACACGTGTCCATGTTGCCCTGAGAACTACTTAGGTTTCATACCTGTGTGAACCCATAGAGGATGCTACAATTGACAGAAAGTGTTCGTGTTTGTGTGGGATGAGTCCTGCTGATACCTGAGGGAATCCTGGCAGTTCCCCACCCACTGCTCCTTTCTTAGGGAGCTCTCTCTGCATGTGTAGTCTGCCCTGAGGTTGTCTGTCACCCAGTTGTGCTTAAAGCTACAATAAGGAGGGGTGGGACCATTAGCAGAGAGCTGGACTTGGCAATGAGTGTAGGCCCAAATGTTTCCACACACACACAAAAAAGAGAAATGATCCCTCAAAGCCAAATAAGCTGAATGCTAACCCCTTTGATTATAGAATAGGTCCACATGGGAATCCATTCACATCCCCTGTGGGAAATGTGTTTGCAGGATCCTTTAGTAAGGCCTGGCCCATGTTTCAGTCACTTTTGCTTTAACTTCTTGCATTTTACAAGTCACTGCACTGTTGTAAGGGAGAGCTGCTTGTTCATTCCAGCTGCCCGGCTAGCTTAGCCCTGAAATAATCACACAGAAATTGTATTAATTAAATCACTGCTTGGCCCATTAGTTCTAGCCTCCTACTGGCTAACTCTCACATCTTAATTTAAGACATTTCTATTAATCTGTGTATCACCACATGGCAGTGGCTTACCGGGAAAGATTCTAACCAGTGTCCATCTCAGGCGGAGGATCCATGGCTTCTCTCTGACTCTGCTTTCTTCCTCCCAGAATTCAGTTATGTCTTCTCCACTTACCTTAGTTCTGCCCTTTCAACTAGGCCAAGAGAGTTTCTTTATTCATTAACCAATCAAAGCAACATATAGACAGAAGGAACTCCTACACCACTGCACCACAACAGTGTTCATCAGGCCTCTCTAGGAGAGGGCTTCCTTGCACTTTGTCAAATCATTGCCTCTGTTTTGCTCTTCTTCCCAAAGAATGTGTGCTAGAATACTTCCCAGGGTAGCAGGGGCTTGTCAGGTCACACTAAAAACAGTGTGGCTCAATCTGTTCCACTGCTGGCTCTGCTATTCTCTTTCTAAGACATATTAAATTGCCATATAATCAAGAAATCATGGACACTAACACCAGTAATTTCATCTGAATGAGACACAAGTTGGGCATGTAATGATATGTAATTTTTGAATTCCAAATATACTTCAAAAAATATTAAAGTTACAGCACACAATAAATGCCTTTGCAGGCAAAGGCTCTCAGCAAGTGGACTAATGAGTGTGTGTACTTGGAAGGAAAGACATCTGCAGGACAGGTGCACAAGAGAGACATGCTTGGCCAGCATTTCACTTCCAGAGCTGCCTTGTATCATGAAAGAATGAGTGCAGGCCAGGTATGGTGGCATACACCTTTAATTCCAGCTTGAAAGGCTCTGAGCTCTTTGAGCTGAAAGTCAGCAGGAGTTATAAAATGAGATCCTGCATCCAAAAAAAAAAAAAGTGAATTCACCAGGTCCTGCAGCCCCTCCTGTGTCCCTTGATACTGAAGAGTAGAAGACTGCCCATGTTTGTTAAACACGGAGTTTGGTGAATCAAATCCTTTATTGCTTTGGAATGGGATTTTTCTCATTTCCTAAAGACAGATGGTGGGCACAAGTGGAGGGAACTCATCATTAGCTGGTCCAGAGAGCATCTGGCTTACCCAGAAGGTGGAAGAGAAAATTGTAATGTGACTCTTGCCTGTATAACAATAAATAAAAGGGGGCAGGGATGTACTGGCCCAGCAAGAAGCAATCAGCTGAGTGAGGACTCTGAGGGCTACTAGGCAGCTCTAAGAAGTAAAAGTGGCTTGTGACTATCAGCTATCGAGTACAAAGGCTCACAGAAGGGGAAATGAAACACTGTTGGGTAACATGTAATAAGAGGGTTTTTCATGCTTCACCTGCTCCTGCTATTTTTAGTGAAAGTATAAAGCTGTACATGCAGTATGGGAAATGCAAACCCTACACAAGGTGGTGATATGCAGAGGGAGAATGCTAAGGTGTAACATGACTGCTTCTGAGATGTGAAGGCAACATGCACTGGAAGATAGTGATTGTATGATTTTTATGTCCTGAAAACTACATTGATTGTGCCCCATTGCAGTCAGAGGCCTCTCCTCCACCCACATGTAGCCTGCCTAGCTTCTTTCTCTCTTCTTCATAAGTGGAGGCTGGGATGTGGACCCTTACCTTCTTATCCAAATCAGCAGTCTACCCTACTCTGGGCCAGAGGGTGCAGGTACATGCTCCACAAGGATGCTCCAGTGTTGCACCTAGGAAGAACTTCACTGCTTCTGAGGAGCTCTAACTAGATGTGGGACCTCTTTTTTTTTTTCCTTCTTTTTTTTTCTATTCTTTGAGACCAGAGGCTCACATTGTTCTCAAGCTGGTCTAAAACTCAATATGTAATCCTGGGGGTGCTGAAATTAATATATGGGAGCCACCATTCCCAGATTAAAAGGACTGCTTTTTGGAAGCAGTTTATAGATACTCTGTGTCCTAGCTACTTTTTTTAAATGTATGGAAAAAAACAAAAACAGCCAACATTTGACCTTTAAAATACATATATATGGCAGTGAAGTTATGTGCCTTTAATTCCAGCACTTGGAAGCATCAGCAGGAGGATCTCTTGAGTTTGAAGCTAGAATGAGTTCTAGGATGGCCAGGGCTACTCAGAGAAACCCTGAATCAAAACTAGAAAAAGAAAAAAAGTAGCCAAGCACGTCACTCTTATGATCCCAGCAAAGGAGAGATGAAGATCACAAGCTCAGAGTCAGCCTGTACCACATATTGAGTGAGACTCTGTCTAAAACAAAACAGCTGACAAGATGGGTTAGTTGGTAAGAGTTCTGAAAGTCCAGATGGTAGAAGAAGAGAACCAGCTTCCATAACTTGTCCCTTGACCTCCACAGGGCCACCACTGCAATTGTATACAAACACAAAATAAATGTGATTTATAAAAAGGTGGATTTTTATTTATTTTTAATTTTTTTTTAGGGGGGGGGTTTCGAGACAGGGTTTCTCTGTAGCTTTGAAACCTGTCCGGGAACTAGCTCTTGTAGACCAGGTTGGCCTTGAACTCACAGAGATCCGCCTGCCTCTGCCTCCCAGTGCTGGGATTAAAGGCCTGCTACCACCACCTGGCTGGATTTTTCTTTAAAAAGGGTGTGGTGCACACCTTTAATCCAATACTCAAGAGGCAGAGGCAGGCAGATCTCTTGAGTTTATGACCAGCCTGGTCTACATAGTGAGTTAGAGGCCAGCCAAGGCTACAGAATGCAACCCTGTTTCCAAAACCAAAACATAACAACAACAAAAAATAATAAGATAAAAGGTATGAAAGCATTTTTAGCATTGCCCCAAGACTTCAAAAAAGCATTCTGCTTATCAGTCTCATTCTTTTGTAAATGTCTCTAGAGACATACTGAAGTGTCTCACGGCTCTTCACTGGGATGGTGCATCTACATTTGGCCCTAGAAAAGACAGGTCCATGTTGCTTGGTAGAGTGGCAGGCCCAAGCATCCACTCTGCGGTCATCCGGAGTGTCCCAAGGAAAAAACATTGTAAAGTGCATTTAGCAGATTATTGATAAAAGCAGCTGACATTGCAAGCTTTGAAGTTGTTTTCTGGTACCTGAAAGTTTTTATGCTTCCCCTCCCCCATAGACATTACGTAGAGAGGGGCATAATCTGGTTTCTTTTTTTGTTGTGAGACAGGCCCTCACAGTGTAGTCTAGGCTGGCTTCAAACTTTTGGTTATACTCTTGCCTCAGTCCCAACCCCTTCCCAGAGACAAGATTTCTTTGTGTAGCCCTGGCTATCGTGAAACTCAGTTTGTAGATCATCTGTCTAAGAATATCTAGCACTGAGCAAGAGCATCATGGGACCCTGCCTTTGGAGTCCTGCCAGCTCCATTTCTTTACTCTGAGGATGTTCATTCCTGTCTGTTGACTAACCTCAGACAGAACTGTACAAAGTAGTGCTTTGAGGTATGGTGGCTAGATTGTGTGTGCACAGGTAAACATACCTGTGGGAAAAACTTTGGTGGCTGGACAGTTAAATGACACATTCTGAAAAGGGCCTTTCTGAATAGAGCATGGAACAAAGATGTAAAAACCCCTATGAATGTCATCATCCTCACTTCTGTGCTGTCAAGGCTGAGTGGCCCTAATTCATCTTCACCTTGTAAACCAGGTTGCATCTGTATCCTGGTTGGTCCGTTTGACAGTAGCCCAGGTGTGAGCCCAGTGTCTCCAGCCTGGGATACAGTTCCTCTAAACCAAGAACACTTTTTGCTATACTGTGCATTAAGTGTGTGCTGTTACTGGCTTTTGTTTTTTCAGCTTTATAAGTACTGCTAAAAGCCATGGTAACTGAGGACAGTCCTGTGACTGTGATCACCAGCCCATATAGTTCAGACGAGTAGCCACATTCTTCCTCCTCCCTAATTCACTGGCTTTGGGCTTAGGCATGAGCAAGCTTGTCTGAAAATTGAGTACAGACACTTGAGTTCTAGCCTCAGGAACAGATACTTTGTTTAAGTCAAATTGCATTACAATTGCAGTGCAAGTCTGTGGGGTACCTCAACTCCACCGAGAACTGATTGCCTGGTCATCACTTCTTTTCAGTAAGAACTCAGGATCTTTTCTTGGTCAGGGTGACCAGACTGACATTAAGTCCTATTTGTCTCTACACTGTGCTTCAGATCCTCACTTTTGACTTTCCCTTCCTCTCCAGAAAGGACCTGAGTGTGAAATACCCTGGAGACCTCCCCATCACCCTTCCAAACCTGCTGAGGTTCATTCTGCATCACTCAGACCCTGCCTCTGCCCCTCAGGACCTTGGCATCAGCCCTCCTACCCAAGAATGTGTCCAGAACAAGGCAGTCCTGCAGCGTGAACACATCTCTCACGTGGAGAGTGCCATGCAGAAGCTAAGATCTGAGATGAGCAGCCTACGCCGTACACAGGAGAAGGTGGAGGGTCGGCTCTTTAGTGCCCGCAGGGATGGACACCGCCTGTTACGCCGGCAGCGTGCTTTAGAGCAACAGCACAGATTGCTCCGTCGCCACAGCCAGAAACTGCAGGCTCTGTATGTGCAGAAGGCCCGTGAGCTCCAAGAGCTGGCCAGTGCCTCAGAGACCGCACTCCCTGAGCACACATGGCTCAAAATCCTTGTAGCCACTATGGAGAAGGAGCTGGAAGGCCAAGGTGGAGCTAAGGAACCAGCCCCTCTGGAAAAGGCTCACCCCAGCCACTCTAAGCCCAAGGGTGCTACCCAGTTACCTGGTGACACCCTTCCACCTTCTGCCACCAGCTCCACTCTGACATCAGAGAGGAAGCATGAGAACAGGACAGATTAACTTTTCAAAGAAATGAAGAAATCAGAGGTGAAAACTGTACATTGGGAATATATTTATGCAAATTTTATTGAAATTTATTGTAAATAAAGATTTTCTCAGTGGTCTAGAAAATGAACTTGAATGTCATTCAGCATTTATTGATCAGGAATGGCATCCCTTCCACTTATTGCACAAACTTGGTAGCTTTGAGACACAACAGTAGCACAGTCCATTTGAAGATTAATCTGGGAAAGTCAGTCCTTGCTTCAGTGGCTGAGCCTCGGTGTTCTTGCCTGCTCCCCAGGATGAAAGGCTAACTAACTTCTTACTCATCAGAAGACTTCCCCACAAAGGTTTGCACGATTGAGAAAGAATCTGAAGAGAGGGTTGTAACTTATTAACCATTGGAGTGTAAAATAAAAAGATAGCCAGTTATAAACAAGGACAGGGAAGACTATTGTGTGGTTGTTCACTAGTTCAATAGGTGTTTCATTTTTCTCCCTAAGACTTCTACCAGTGCCCCACAGTGTCTGAACTTATTCAGACAACTCTCGATGGGTTGACTAAAATGCCAAAGACATCCCTGGCAACTGGGGAGGAGACAGGAAGCTCCCAACAAGTATAACTGATAAGAATGTGATGTCTAAAAAAAGAGAAACGTCATTGGCATAGCAAAAGATGCAGTCTGTGTCTGACAGTGGAGTGACTTGAGCATTTCCAGGAGCCAGGCTCACACTGAAAGTGTAGATCCAAGCTGTTCTCGGGTCAGTGTGCAGTGGAGCTAAAGGATCAGCAGTGTATAGGCCGCTGCTGTAAGAATTAGAGGTAGAAAGCTGGAAGTGGGATGGGGATGGGCCAAAACCCTCAGCCTCTGCCAGCTCCAGGGCAGAGCCTTTCATACATTCTGTCCTCCTCCTGGACCCGAAGAGTCATTGCTGCCAGGTCCAACATGCATCCAAGCCAGCCTAAGCAGCCTCTGCCGATGTCCAGTCTACCCCTTACTACGTCTTCCATGACTTAGCTTTCTCACCAGGGTCCAAGAGTTAACCTACTGCAGCAGCCCACCATACGTGTCTTATTCCTACCCTCTAAATGGCCTTAGAGCTATCTCTCCTCACCTAGAGCTGTTACTTAACATCTGACACACACACACACACACACACACACACACCATGTGTAGATATATACTACTAAAAAGTGTTCCCTACAGCTCTTTCCTTGGGGTTTAGAGAATGGATTAGTTTCACATGCTTTTTAAAGCTGTCTCCAGCCTGAAGTTCTCTGCTTCCTGCCCATGCTGCTCTCAAGTGTGCTGTCCAAGCCAGGGCCAACCACCTAGTCATTATCAAGGGTGCCCACACACTCGTGTTTTAATCAGAATGGTTTAGAATGTACTTATAGTGGTGGGATTAACATCCAAACAAGCTTACAGGCAAAAGATATCTCGGAGACACATGCTGCTGGCTCCCTTTCCTGTGAGAGCCAGGCTGTGAATCTGAACTCCTGGTGGCTCTGTTGTAAATACTTATGTGCACACTAGAAATGATCTTCTACAGCACACAGGCGCCTTTAGAGCTGGGGCAGGGGCTCTGTACAAAGCTCCAAGGACTAAAGTGAAACCCAATACTCAGCCAGTGGGCAGTCATTGGAGAGGAAAGGAAGCTCACTTGTGAAAAGATAGGAGGAAAAAAAATTCATCCCCTACCCCACCCCCACTCCAGTGCAGAAAATATTAAATATAAAAACAAAACCTTGCTTGCTTGGGCTGACTAGGTTTCAGACTTCGAGTAGCCGCCACAGGCTCTGGTGTTTCTGCAAGGCCTGTGCTGAAGGGATGTACTGGGCATGCTCAAGACCAAAGGGCAAGATACTGCTCCGCTAAGCTGCCTGGCAGCCCTCAGGACTCAGAGACTTGTCCATCATAGGCTTCAAAACAAGTACAGCAGCTTCCTTGCAGTGACTGCCATCTGCACGCACTGAACCTCTCCAAAAGGAGAGGTGTGGTTTTTCTTCTACTCATTACTAACCAAGCAGAAATCACCCAAGCACCCCAGCTGCTTAGCCTTTCACTTCCTTTCCATACACATGATCAGACCTCAGTGAGACCTGCCAAGGGCAATTGGGGCCTGACCAGTCAAAGACCCTCCATGGTCATGCTGCCGCAGCTCACCACGAGTACAGTCATCAAGCCAGTCCCATGGGATCTATGTGGTAATTTTAAAAATCAGCAAAAAGGCTTAAGCACGTGCTTCTGGGCCTATTTACAGTTCACAGGTTGGTTAGTTCACGCATTACAGTAGTAGCTCCATCAAAACAGGCTCAGCTAAAACATTCAAGTAACAAAAGCGCTAAGGGGCCATGAGCCCCAGCAAGGTCAGGCCTGCCCACTGCCTGCAATGGGCAGCCCCACCAGGAGGCTGAGGGGGAATGCCAGGACAGCCGGGACCCGCAAGTCAGTGCATGCGATGATGAAGCCCGAAGAGACCATGCCGGCAAGTGTCAACCTCTCTCACACAGCATCCGTCATGTCTGCTTCGGCCCTCTTAGTGCTTCTGGGCTGGCTGCAAATGGAACCAGGGCCTTCGCAGCCCAGCTCAGCCATGCACTTCTGGGCCATTGGCGGTCATCAACTTGGTCTTTCTTTCCACACATGGCCCCTTGGCAGAGTACTGCACTAGGAGAAAGGGCTCCTTTGTCTCGCCATCACCCACGATGCTCTCCTCATCCTCCGACTGGCTGATGCGCTGCAGCCGCAGGTAGCACCAGCAGCCCAGGATCAAGGCCCCCAGGGCAGCAATGGCGATGAGGATGACAATGACCGTGACCACCCCCGTAGTGGGGCTGTGGTCCATGATAGACATGGTCAGTACTTGGAAGGGCTCTTCTGGTGGAAAGTTCTTGGTGTGGCTGGCTCAACGAGGCTGGAATTTGGGCTGCACAGTACAATCCTGAAAGACAAAGCCAGGAAAGACTATACCAGGAGCTCGGTAGGGAACTCGGCCACCCAGGTGGCCCTTGCTGGGGTCTGTTTTTAAGTTCTTGAGCTCAACCCATCAGGCACTCAACCCAGTGATAAGCATGGGGTTGCCTTTCGACTGTCTGCCCAGATGCTCACCCACCCTACTTCCCCCAACTACTTCTGACAACCAGGTGTTTCCACTAGCAGTAAGTCACTCTGATGGGAAGGGAAACGGACACCATGACAGTTGAGTCAGAGTCTGCAAAAGGACTGGTCACTAATCTGGCTTTTCTGTTGAAGGCATACGTTGTTTTTTGTTTGTCTTTAAGAAAGTCTCACTCTGTAGCCCAGGCTATCTCAAACTTAGGATTCTCTGGCTTTTGCCTTCAGAGCCTTAGGATCACAGGCCTGTACTACCACACCTAGCTGGAGGTGGGCACTCTAGAAGCTAGCACCAGTATGTGTCCGGGAAGCTAGAGAGGATGGGTCCAAAAGTAGAGAAACAGCCTCAGCTCCTGCAGGGGTGGCGGGATGGTCACGTAACACATAATGTCTCAACCTTCAAGGTCTCCAGGGTCTGAGCTTCTTGGACCCAGGTGAGAGGTCACAACAGCCAACAGCTTTTGCCCTAGGGAGCCACAGCTGATCTGTGAAGACCCTGGTTCTCAGGAAGCCCATGGATATAGGGTAGGCAAGCAAAAGTAAAGGAAGTCCTGGAAGACGTGGGTACTGGGGAAAGCTTCAGGGAAGGCGGGGGGGGGGGGTGCAGTAGCTGGCTCCGGACTGTACATAACTTGGCATCTAGCACAGGAGCCAAATCACCAAGAGGTCAGCACCCCCAAATGTCTGTCCATGTATGGTGACATCAGATGCACAGGGACCAGGTGCTGGGATGTGAACTGGATGGGTGGGTGAGCTTCAGGGAGGCCACACTGGCAGGACAGGGCATTCACGGTAGGGGGACAGTACTGCTAGGGTCGGAAGGCAAGAGGGAGAGCCACCTGGGTTCTCCACGTCACAGAGCCCAGTCTCGTCTGTAGACAAGGTTTCAAGTGGCAAAGGAGAAAGAGGCAGTGGGATACAAGGCAGAATCTGCCCCAGTCTCCCTCTCAAACCTCCAGGACTTACTCTATGGGGTACCCCAAAGCCCAGCCCGCCACCACCTCCCAGGATCAGGGCTTTGCTACCATGGCCTTCCAGCTACTGAATGCAGCAGACTGTTCCAGTGTCTCAGGGTTCCCCACTTTCTTACTAATGCCAATCAGTAATGGACATCAGTGTGGTTCCAGGAATGCAGATGCCAGGAGTGTCTGCACAGGCCAGGCACAACCTACACTGAGTAAGACCTGAATGTTCAAAGTCTTCCCATACGTGTGCTCAGGTAGACAGTGCAGGAAGGTTCTCCCTCCAAACAGGATGGGACTTGCTGCAACCTTGAGCAATAATCCCTTTAATTAGAAATGACTCTCACTCAACCAAGGAGGCTGCCAGGAGTCAGGTCCGCCTGAAGGTCACAGGCAGTCAAATCAATGCCCCAGAGTGCCCAGGAACCAGGCCCTGTGACCAAAGAGTGCCACCCTCATCACCTGTGCCGACTCTACAGCAAAGCTCCAGGCAGGGAGGGGCAGCACCCTTGGAACTCTTAACCTTGTGGTCTCCTGAGTCTGAGCTGTGGGGGTCCCACTTAGCTGGCTCCCTGTCCACTCTTGCAATCAGAGCACACAGGACGTGCCCAAGTACTTATAGTGACTGACAGTGTCCCCATTCCTGCTCAGAGCTCCCCAGCCTTGTGCCCTCCAGTATCTCCCAGAGCCCAGTTCCTTCTGCCCAGGGTGATCCATTCCCTGACTTTTGATCACTAAGTCTCAACTGGGGGCAACCGTGCACCAGACCACACCTGGTAGGCAGAGTCCAGCGATTCTGCTTAGCGCTCTTTAAGGTAGAGGACAGTTCCCAAAACCTCAGTGAAGAACACCCTGGCCCCAAATGGCACCCACATGGAGGTGGAGAAAGAAACTCTGACTTAGTTTACACCAACTCCAGGAAAGAAGCCTCTCCAACCAGAAGCCAGGGAAGCTCCTTCCCCTGGCATGGCGACCTAGCTCCTGGCCTTCCCTCATCTCCAGAGTGCCATGTCCCAAGAGTGCTCTGCTTGCTCCTTAGCCTGGCACCTACCCTGTCAACATCAGTTCCCCCCGCCCACGCAGCCAGACCACACAGGACACCCATGGTTCTGCCTTCACCTGCCTTTCCTCCCGTTGTCTTCTGGACAGGAAGGGGAAGTGTGTGTTTGGGGTCTGGGGTGGTTTTGGGATAGCAAGTGGAAAATCAAACAATGGTACTGTGGTCTGAGGGAAACAGCTGTCCTGGGATTAATGAGGAAACTGAGGCCAAGCAGCTCCAGCCCAGAGAGACCCCAGGAGAGCAAGGACGACCTCAAACTCCTGTGTATGCCTGCCCCAGGCCTGGAGGTGGACAGTCAGGTATATGGCTCTGACCTCTGAGCATAAAGACTTGTGACCCAGCTGGCCATGCTTGGCCTGTGGCCTCCCCCTAGCCCTGATGGGCCTCTTTCTTTTTTCATTTACCAAATGTTTCCTGAGAAGTAATCCCAAACCTGTCACGGTGGCCTCAGAAAGGGGGGACTCTTAAGGTTGCCTCACCCTCTGCTGAAAGTGTGACTACCTACCACCCATGCATCCTAAACTGTCCTGCAGCTGCCTCCTCCCTTAGTACTGGACTGGGAACTTTTCCAGAGGTGACTCTTGGGGCTGCTTCCAGGACTCCAGATGTTGCCTCTTCCCACACGGCCCAGCCTGCACCCCCTGCACCCCAGTCTTATCTCAGCTCTCTGCTATCATTTCCTGGTTTAGGGATTATTTCCCTGGCTGTTACTTCCTGGCCTGTGGCCTTTAGAGAGTCTAAGAAAAGGTTACTGTCCCTCGTGTTCACAGTCATGCTCCACTGTGGATGACACGTGACACACAGTGGGAACTCAGGAAAGGCTAGCTGCGTGGTTCCAGACCTGGGTACCTGGTGATGAGCTAAGAGACCTGGCTGTCCTGGGGACCAATCAGAACACACTAGTCCAGTCCGAGCCAACTCCCAGGTTCCTAAGCACAGGTCCCCATGCTGCCAACAGTCTTTGAGAAAAGAGGATATAAGCCAAGTTCAGGCAGGGGCAAGGCATGCCAGTGGTGCCTAACAGGTCTGAGCCCAAACAAAAATAGCTAACTTAGTGGTTCTCAACCTTCCCAATGCTGTGATCCTTTAATACAGTTCCTCATGTTGTGGGGATAACAACCATAAAACTTTTTTTGTCGCTACTTCAAAACTTAAGTTTGCCATTGTTATGGATTGTAATGTGAATATGGGTTTTCCTGTGGGCTTAGGTGATCCCCATGGAAGGGTCATTCGAACCCCAAGAGTCACGACCTACAAGTTAAGAACCACCAGGCAAACTGTCCATGCTTGGGGCAGAGAAGGGCAGCAGCAGAAAAGCAGAGTCCAGAGGAAGCTGGGACACCCTGCAACTGGCTAGTACAGCCCTCTGCACACCACTGACCACTTCATCCACCGAGGCCCGTGGGTCTGGGCATAACACAGTCCAGTTGAGGACAATCCCAGGGCTACCTCAGAGCCATCACACCCCAATCCACCTCATCTCCTCTTTACTTGCCTTGATCATCCTATTCTGCAGATGCGGAAACTGAGGCCCATCTAGAGCACAGGTCATACCACAGACCATGTCCCTTGTTGGAAGCAACAGCAGTGAGCACTGGACAGACGGCCAGGGGCACTCCACAGCCACCCCAGTCTGCAATGCTTGCGAATTGCTGAGTCCAGTTTCTCAGACCCAGAGCACACGGGTCTCAACACAGTGCACTCTGGGCAGGGGTCTCCTGAAATTCAGACTCTCCTCTAGATCTTCCTCGGTGAGGGTCTCTGTTACCCTTACCTCCTCTTCATGGGATCCCCAAAATCACCCTTCACCCCATCATTCATGCTCAACCCAGAGGGTACACCCTCTCTACCCCACAGACTGTTCTCAATGACCTCCCTTTCCTCCTGTGACCCTTGCACCCCAAAGCACAGAGTCTGGCCTGGACCCAATGTCACATGACCTCTTCTCTGGGGACACCCACGGCCTGCTCCTCACTTAACTGTGCACATCACGAGTGCAGCTGAACTCAGCTCTGCCACCTCACCTTAAGCCTCCACCTCCTGGGGCACTCCAAGGGAGCCAGAAACACTGCCTTGTTTTTATGGCCAGCTAAAAATTTTTAATGTTTTTAATGCTTAGGAGCTTCCAGCACTGTCCTACCCTCCAACAAAGCCACCTGCCAAGTATCCTCCTTGGGGACCCCAGGCCAGAAGTATTTCCATCGTCAGGTTCTGTTCTGCCATACTCCAACAGGCACCGCCACGGAGGGCTTCTGCCGTCCAAGAGCTTAGATAAGGGTAACAGCATCCGAAGGAGAGCTAACATCCAGCATGGCTGTATCTACTGCCCCCGCCCCCCCCCCCCCCCCCCCCCGTCCCTCCATTCTAGAAGAGAAAGCTGCTCCAGGAGCCATCTCACTGCCAGATCTCATGGCAGAAGAGGAAGCTAGGACTGAGAAGTTTGGGGACTGCCCCAAGGTCAGCTGCGGTCTCACAGTCCAGGCCTGAGTCCTGGCCCTCCTGTGTCGCACTCTTCAGGATCCCATTTGGTCATACAACTTTGGGAGTGATATAACAGTAGATCCTGAAAAAGTTCCTTGGTGTCGAACTCTTGAGCTCAACATCTCAGTAGATCTCCCCAAAATTTCTGCCTCAAAACAATCCTAGAGTCGAGGTATTAATTCTTCCCACTTCATAAATAAATATAGCTTAGAGAAGTTAAGTCAGCAGCCCAAGGTCACACATCTTAAAAGTGGATCTGCGGTTATTCAATCCTGGCAGTCTGGATCCTAAATTAACGATTTCAAACCTGATTCTAAAACGTCATCTACCTGACCTGTCTCTCTTCTGGAGGCCAAGGGCACTGAATCGGTGTCTGACCCCTTCCTAGGAGCTAGTCTAGGTGACCTGGGCCGAGGACTAGGCACTGATGGCAAGCGCCCCAGCAGCTCCCGCGTGCAAAGCGCGGGCGGCGTGCAGGCGCTGTGCCAGGCGACGCCGAGTCTCCCCCACTCTACAGAAGGAGCAAGGCGAAGCGTGAGGGAAGCAGGGGCCCGTTCAGGGGGCGACAGCTGCGAAAGAAACGACAGCTGAAGAGAAAAATCAAGTCCTCCTGACCCGGATTTTCTTTTTGCGAGGGGGGGGGGGTCCGGGGGGGCGAAGAGGACCAGGACGGACCAGCCCACACCGCGCAGCCAGCCGGATCGGGAACAAACGCTGCGGCTCGGCCTCAGTTTCCCCACCGAAGAAACGGACGCCAGATGTTCCTTGGGCTCCCATCCCCCTTGATCCCATCTTGACCACGCTGGGACGCTGCCAGGAATCCTGTCGGTGCTGAAAGTGAGTGTTCGGGGCAGCCCAGAGGATCCGCGCAGGGCGCAGAACCGCGGGTCGCCGAGAGGGACTGACGCCCCGCCGAGCAGCCTCCGCCCCCCACCACCTCCTTTGTCCCAATCACACCGCCGAGGACAAAGAGCCCCCGCCCGCGCACGGCGTCTGCGGCGCCGACCCGCCAGCGCCGCACCCCGGCTCATCCGGCGCATCCCTTCCCCCTTATCCGGCCGCCCTGCCTGGTCCTGCTCACCATGTCGCGGCCCGTAGTCCGGCACGATCCGCCAGCTGCAGCCTCGCCGCCCGGCTCCGCCCGCACACAAGCCGGGTCGGGCCGCCGCGCACTAGCCAGACGCCAGAGCCAGATCTGCGGCGGGCGGGGTGCTTCGGCTCCGCCCAGGCCGGGGGCGGGATGCTCCGATACGGCCAACGGGAGATTGCGCTGGGACGACGGGGCGGGGCGGGGCGGGACGGGAGAGGTGGAGTCACACGCATTGGGGGTGGGGCGCGGTGCGTGGGTTTGGGGTAAGCGGGTTGGGAGCTTTAGCCGCGAAGTGGGTGAGGGAGGATGCTGGGCGGCTAGCGGGTCCGGGAGCTGGGGCGGGCGGTGGGCGGCTGGACTTCCGTGTGCGCCTTTTTGGGTGCCGGCGGTACTGGCCTGCTCCTGACGTCCTCTTTCTGTGAGGGTAGTCCCAGCACAATGACAGAAGGGAAACTGAGGCACGCAACAGGTGTGAGTGGCACACAGCCCCAAAGTTGCAGGCACGGGCAGAGTTGAGTGACTGCTTTGGAAAGGAGCTGGCCGTTCATTTTTGGTTAATTTCATCATCATCTAGCTATATCCCACCATCCACCCACCTATCTGCACGGATCACGTATCTTGCTGAGCCACAAGTCAGCCACAACCCAGACAAACAAGGTCCCTGCCCCCAGAGCTGCGGACTGGGATGCGTTATTTTAACATAATCTCTTAGTTAAGACTTCACCAAGTACCATTCTCTGTTCAGCCTGCTCAACAAATCAAAATAACCCCAAATAAAAATGTATCATCCCATTTGACTTTAGGAACCCAATGCTACCCCTGTGCTCTCACAGAGGTAGGATGTGAGGCTAGACAATGGCTAGGAACACAGAGATGGTAATTGGTGTGATGACTGCCCCCAAGAAGAGAGTCCAGGAAGAGAAAGGACATTCCATGGTGGCCACCTGGAACTCCCAAGAGGCTCAAGACCTTTGAGGCCCAAGGTACTCCGGAAGATAGGAAGGGACAACTTGGTTGGGCTAACTTCCTCTATCTCCTGAGCGCTGGGATTAAAGGCATGCACCACCACCACCTGGCTACAGTAGGCTCTGGATAAAATACATTGACTGAGCCAGGCGGTGGTTATGCACACCTTTAATCCCAGCAGTTGGGAGGCAGAGCCAGATGGACCTCTGTGAGTTAGAGGCCAGCATGGTCTACAGAGCAAGTTCCAGGACAGCCAAGACTACACAGAGAAACTCTCTCTCGGTGGGGGGAGGTCCTGAAGAAGATCAGGCTGAGGAGGTATGCTGGGTTCAGAGGCAGAATGAATCAGGATTCTGGGCCAGCTGCCTCCAGACTAGAGCCAGGTGGTTCTGAGCAGCTCCTGAATACAGATTTTCCCATTGCTGTCCTCGGCGCTCCTGCCCCATGAACCATGTCAACCACGGCTGGGAGTGCAGACTGGAAGGAAGGGTTCTTCCCCCAAGCCAGTCCAGTTTGGGCCTCACATGGCTCATTAGTGGTCTAGGCCTGGAAGAGGTCAGCTCAGAACTCCAGAGCTGGGATTGGCAGGGAGAGGAACAGGGAGGCAGAGACGTTACAGAGGACATGTTGAGAGGTGGGCAGTGTAACACAGAAGTGATGTCGTCCTCCCTGCTTCAAATCTAGCCTTGCTTCCTGGAGGGCTTTGGAAAAGCAGCCCAAGCTCTCTGTGCCTCACTTTTTCTTATCTGAAAAATGGGGCCACCAGCAAGGTAGACCTCTCAGAGTTGGGAACACATCGAGTAATGGAACAGGGGGAGACCTCCTACCTGCTCACTGGTCATCGTAGTAACAGTTTAGACTTAGAGAAGACACAGATGTCCCCATTTGGATTTTGGGCCAGTGACTGCACCTCTCTGAGCCATGGCTTCCTCATCTTCATGGTGGGTCTCGTGCTCCCCAGTACTGGAGATGGCGAGAAAGGCAGTGGCTGGCAGGAGCCCGGAACTGCTCAGAATGCTCCCCTGATGGGAACAGTGGTAGGCATGGGAGTTTGAAGGTGGCAGGTTGGAGATGGGGCTCAGCTAGCAGAGTGCTTGCCTGGCGTGCAAGAAGCCTGGGTTCCATCCCCAGCACTGCATAAAGAGAACACAGTGGCAAACACCTGTAATCCCAGCATGTGGGAGTCATCCTCAGCTGCACATCAGTTTGTGGCCAGCCTGGGCTACATGAAACCCTGCCTCAAAAAAAGTGGTAAACTCTTAGGTAGGCAGCTCCCATTGCACAGATGAGGAAACGAAGGCGTCACCCAGTAGAGAGTGTCCCAGTACAGGTTTTTCAGTAGCTGGTTTGAACCTGAGATTCTGCTTTGTTTGTTTTTGTTCCCAAGACAGGGTCTCACTACATAGCTCTGGCTGTCCTGTAACTCACTACATAGATCAGGCTGTCCTTGAACTTACAGAGACCTGCCTCCCAAATGCTGGGATTAAAAATGTGGGCCACCACCACTCATCCGATATTCTGATTTTCCTATTAGCTCCTAGGAGGTGTTGATCATGTGGGAACCACACTTGAGCAGCCAGGGGCTGTGAGCTACTGAAGGTGACAGGCTGCAGGCATCTCGCCTGTGGTTGAGCCCCACATGGCCCATTGGGAGCCCTGCACTTGTAACTGTGAACCTAACTGCTCGTCCCGTACCCTAACTTTCTCTCCCCTACAAACAGGCAGGAAGTCTTGCTCTGCCCCCGCACCCATTTCCTCTCGTTCCTTCCTCCTTCATGGTAACATCCGACCCAGGGTCTTCCCAGTGCGGCTGACTGGAGGTTCTCAGATTTTCATTAACAAGAAAGATAATTAAGGGCTTGCTGGAGCCCAGCTGGGCCTGCTATGGGCCAGTCTGGCCCTGTGCCCACTTCTCCAGTGTGCCAGAGGCATTGGGACAAGAAGGGGCTTGCTGGGCCTGGGAGTAGGGAGTCCTCAACTAGCCTCAGAGGAGACACCCTGCAACGGGGCCTCTCTGTAGAGCCAGCGGTTACCAGTCTGAGCCGGTTAGCTGTTTCCCAGGCATTCCCAGGAGCAGTTCAGGCTTAAAAACAAAGTGAATATTACTTGGCCACAGGGGAGTTTCCTGATGGGTGAATGGGAACCACTGGTGAATTCTCCAGAATGAGTCTCTGTGGAATACAGAGAGCTTCCCCTTGCTCCAAGGAACACAGCTTCTCTCTCAGGGCTGATGGCTTTGCTGCTTTCTCTATGGCTGGTTCAAGCTCTTAGAGCCAGAGAGAAGGCTTGCCAGCCTATTTCGGGTGGCTGACACTCCTGAGCTAATGTGTTATTTTCTATGCATTTATGTCTCAGTTCCCTTTGACTTTATGAGCCTGATGTTGCTTTTGTTTTTGACACACTCTTTCCTTTTCTTTCTTTGTTTTCAAGACAGGGTTTCTCTGTGTAGCCCTGGGTATCCTGAAACTCACTCTGTAGACCAGGCTGGCCCCGAACTCACCGAGATCAGCTTGCCTTCTGCCTCCCAAGTGCTGGGATTAAAGACGTGTGCCATTACGCCTGGCTTTTCCTTTCTAAACAGGACTATTTAGGGCTAACAAACATCGAATGTTCAAACATGTATGAGTTACTTTCCCCCTCCCTGTTCAAGTGCTGGGATGACAGGCATGCACCACAGGGCCTCATTTCTGTGATGTCCAACATAGATGGAACCCAGGGGTTTGCACATGCTAGATGGGCCTCTGCTGACTGCTCTGCAGCCCCAGGCTATATTCCCTCATGTTTCTCATAAAGGATGCTAAGCCCTGCATTTGTCCTCCATAGGCCAGAGCCCTAGCTAATGGGGGCAGGAGGGCATTCGAGCCCACACCTGTCATCTTTGTACTTAGGAGACAGAGGCCAGTAGAATTGAGTATTCTGGACCATTCTAGACTCTGTCTAAAGGGAAAGAGGAGGAAAGAAAGGAAGGAGGGAGAGAAGGGAAGAACAGAAAAGAAAAGAAGACCTCCTCGTTCTTGGACAACAGAGGCGATGAACCCCAGGGTCCCTGGGCATGGTGGACTGCCATCCTCCAAGCATGGTAGCCATCACCATCTTTATCAGAGTAGGTTGTTACTATCCACAAGAGACCTTCAAGAAGGGGCCTGTGACCTTTTATAGATGGAAGGATCATTAGACTCTCATCTGAGGTCCCAGCCACTCTGTACTGCTCCTCCCTCCAGGCGTATGTTATTCTGCCCCGATTATTCCTGTATAGAAGATGGAAGATTGCCTCAAGGGGGATCCCAGCTGAGCAGCCACAGGAAAGCACATCCAGGCTGGCCTGAGACTTTTCTGTGATAAGTGTTTGGGGATCATGATCACCTACGCTTCTCCTCAGAAAGCTAAATAAACTCATTAGTTCATACCTGGAGGGAATCAGTCTATCCCGTGCTCTGTTCACACCACCATGGTATCGGCCTCCAGGTCTGGCAGGAGCTGTTTCCCAGGTCCACCTCAGGGCTTTTATCTAAGGCTGAGCCCAGCACAATGGCCTCTTCACTGGATTGAAGCCTCCAGCAGAGAAGGGATGGAGAAGCCAGAGGTAGCCAGAGCTGGTGGACCACTGAAGACCCACAAAGGACTGGGAGCCGCAGAAGAACCCAGCATTGCCATTTCACTACCTTCTCCGAGCTGGAATTCCCTTATCTATAAAATGTAAATATCTGCCTTGGCTAAGATCTTTCCACACACTCTGCACATGAACCTGGAGCAGCTATGTTGGGCTTGGCCACAGGAATTTTACACTCATGTGCTTTTTTAAAGTTTTAAATTTTTAATTTTTTTGAGACATGATCTCATGTAGCCAAAACTTGCCTTGAACTTCTAATCTTCCTGCCTCTATGTCCAGAGTGTTTTGATTATCAACATGTGCCAATATTTCTGGTGACATATGTGCTTACATCTTCCAAAGTGGCTCATTCATTGGGCTATGTGTGGGGCCTCAGATCTTTGCTGTGAACACCTACCTTAGGGCTGCTTCAGTGTCTTAACTACTTAGTGGTTGGCTTCCCTTGGGTAATTCCCAACAGAACACAAGGATACCTTGTGACCAAGTCCTTCATCTCCACCTCATTCTGTTCCTTAAAAGTGAGGAACCAAACCACACAGACAAAGGAAGGGTCTATTTTTTGTTTCTGGTGTGTGTGCATGTGCGTGCGTGCGTGTGTGCGTGTGTGTGTGTGTGTGTACGTGCATGCGTGTGTGTGATGTGTGCATGCATGTTCTCATGTGTGCATGCATGTGTGTGTGTGGTGTGACACACATTCTTATGTGTGTGATGTGTGTGTGCACATTCTCGTGTGTAGCCAAAGGTGTGTGTATGTACACAGTTGTGTGTACACATGCAAGTGGAGGCCCGAGGTTACTGTCAAGTGTCTTCCTCCATTGTACTGCCCTTTATGTTTCGAAGCAGGATCTTTCACAGTCTCCGCCCCCTGTTCATCTGGGGGTGCAAACTCCTGTCCTCACACTTGCTCAGCAAGTGCTTGACCCACAGAGCACTCCCCAGACCCTGAGAAGTTCTACTTATTTTTTTGTGTGTGTGAGGCAGGGTCTCTCTGTGTAACCCTGGCTGGTCTTTAATTCCAGATGTAGCTCAGACTGGCCTTGAACTCACAGAGATTCTCTTGCCTCTTCCTCCTGAGTGTTGGGATTAAATAGATAAGTAATGTGGTGGGTATTAGTGGGACAAGGGAAGCTTCTGAAATATTCTAAAATTTATGCTAAAGAGATTTGAGAAACAAACCAATCTCAAAATGTAGGCCTGAATTGGACACTAATTATATATTTGTGTGTGTATATGTATATACATATGTGTGTATACACATGAATGTTTATATATTTTTTTTCAGGGTTACTATTGCTGTGATAAAATACCTTGGCCAAAAGCAAGTTGGGTAGGAAAGGGTTTATTTGGCTTAAGCTTCCATACTACTGTTCATCATTGAAGGTTTTCAGAAACATAAGCAGGGCAGGAACTTGGAGGCAGGAGCTGATGCAGAGGCCATGGACCATGCTGTTCACTGACTTGCTCAGCCTGATTTCTTATAGACCCCAGGACCACCACCCACAGTGACTTAAAAAGCCCTGCAGGCTTATCTCAACCAAATCTTATGAAAGTACTTTCTTTTTCTTTTTAAAAATAACTTGTTTACCTTTTATTTTATGTACATTGATGTGAAGGTGTCATATCCCCTGGAACCGGAGTTACAGTTGTGAGCTGCCGTGTGGGTGCTGGGACTTGAATCTGGATCCTCTAGAAGAGCAGCCAGTGCTCTTAACCACTGAGCCATCTCTCCAGCCCCTGGAAGCATTTTTTCTTAATTGAAGTTCCCGTCTCTCACATGACTGTAGTTTGTCATTGACACAAAACTAGCAAGCACAACACACACACACACACACACACACACACACACACTTCTTTAGTTAACCAAGTCAAAGACTTCTGTTATCAGCACTGCACTGCAGAAGAGTCAGGCTCACAAAGATAAAAGTCCATGTTTTCACACATGGCTGTTCAGATGTGCACCCAGGGAAGCCCCACACCAGTGCCGCTGCTGCATTTGTCAGATATGCAGCCCCAGGTGCATTCACACTCTCCCTGTAGCCAACAGCAGGAGCAAATGCATCAGAGGCACAGATGCAGTTGGTGTCCATAGAAGGTAGAAGCGTCGGTTGGAGTCCCTCTTTGGGGGCTGGAGAGATGGCCCAGCAGTTAAGAAGGACACCCACTGCTCTTGTAGAGGACCTTGTCCCCAGCACCCATGTGGTCGCTCCAGTTCCAGGGAACCTAGTGCCCGCTTCTGACCTCTGAGGGCAATAGGCAGGCATGGGGGGTGAACATACATATATGCAGGAAAACACTCATACACATACAATTAAAAAATCTTAAAGCCAGGCATTTTTACAGATTATCTGTTCAAACACTTATATTTGAAGTGAAATGCTTTTAGATTTGCTTCAAAGTAATCCACATAGAATGTGTAAAACGGAATGACTGGCCATAGATTAATGGTTGCTGGGAGTTTTGGGGGGACAGTGTGCATGGAGGCTTCTGTTCACTGTGTTTTAGTGTATTTTGAAATTCCTCATAGTTTTTTAATATGGCAGGAATAACATGGGCAAGGCAACCCTATGAAGTGAATAGGAGGATCAGAAGGATGGGGATACAAAGCTGTAGACACTGAGGTGCTGTCCCTGAACCGCTTTGTAGTTTGTCCATCTTGCATGGCGGTAAGAGACCAGACCTGCCTTCCCAGCAATGCCTGGGGCATGGAGGAGAGTCACCCCTGATGTTGGCATAGTCAGTGCTCAGGCTGGCACACATACATCTGAGGTGACCTGGTGGCTATTATGCTCTGACTTATGACAGGTGACTTTTAAGTTTATGAGTAGGACTGTCATTTTATCTTAATATATTAAGTCATTACAGTGGGTGTTTTATTGTATTTTATTTTAGATCTTTCTGTTTCAAAGAAGATACTCATGATGAATATGATCAAGTTCATTTTGAAATCAAAGTCTATAGCATTCCTGTCCTGTTGTCATTTTCCAAAGACAGTCATTTCATTTTTAAGTGGCAGGGATTAGGAAAATATTTTATTAGCTAAAGAACTGATTTATTTTGGAGACAGGAGCCCCAGATGGCCTCAAGCTCTTGATCCTTCTTTCTCAGCCTCTTAAGTGCTGAGGCTGCAGGCATCCTCCACCAGGTTCAGCTCACTGGCTCCTTCACTCCTTCTGCTCCCCCCCTTCCTTATCTCTTTATTTGTTTCTGTGCTAGAGCCAGTGTCTGAAAAGACTGAGGGAAGTGCTCTAGCTCTGAGCTCTACCTTCAGCCCTTAGCTTATGCATTTATTCAGCACACACACATACATACACACACACACACACACACACACACATTGTTTTTAAGACAGGTTTCCCTGCGTAGTTGTGGCTAGAGCAACTGAAGTACATGGATGGCATTTGTGAACAAGTAGATGTCTTAGGGTTTCTATTGCTGTGAAGAGACACCATGACCACAACAACTCTAATAAAGGAAACAATTGTGGGTGGCTTACAGTTTCAGAGGCTTAGTCCCTTGTCATCAGGGCAGGGCATGGCAGCATGCAGGCAGACATGGTGCTGGAGAGGGAGCTGAGAGTCCTAGGCAGCAGGAAGTGAACGGTGTGTCACACTGAGAGTAGCTTGAGCAAAGGAGGCCTCAAAGCCCACCCCCACAGTGACACACTTCTTCTGAAAAGGCCACACCCACTTCTACAAAGCCACACCTCCTAACAGTGCTACTCCCTATGGGGACCATTTTCTCTCAAACCACCACAACTACTAACTCCGGAGAACGGTCAAGCTCAGGATTTCGGTACTATAATATATATATTATAATGTATAGCATTAATATATAGTAGAATATATTAGCATAATGCATTTAATATGTAACAAATATATAAGCAAGAACTAATTATATGTTATAAATTTTATGTAATATATATAAGAAAATATGTGAGATCATAAAATAACAGAAAATTAATAATTAAGGGAAATTACTGGGAAAAGAGCCAAACTTGGTAGAACTAATAGCTTCTCAACCAAACACTGAAGGGTGGCACAACAGGACCCCGTGGTAGCTCTAGGCTGTTTGGGGGGAAAAGGGTGGAGGCCGGCTCTGTTTTCAGGCAGACAGAAGCTTCCAGAAGTGAAGTGGTATCTGGAATGAAGGTAGCCCTCCTACTGGTCTAGGTGCCTAGGGATGAGAGGTAGCACATCCCTGTGGTTTGTACCCCAGCCCAGAGCCCTAGAACCCTCCACCCTCCGCCCTCCAGGCAGACACTTCCTCCTGTACGTGGTGTCCCGGTGCTCTGCTGGCTAGGTTCCTGGCAGCCTGGATGGTGGATAGCCAGGTGACCATGCAGTAGCCGGATGGGGTCCCAGAACTGCTGGCCTTATCTGGTCAGGTGAGATTACCAGACCACACGTGTGAAGTATCCCCGCAGGTCCCACTGCTGCTGCTGCTGCCCTCTGTGTCCTCAGAGGCCCCGAAAATCCTAAGGAGCACCCTGTGCCTCAGGCCAGACTGCTCAGCTGGGGTGGCAAGGCACTGACTCAGCACAGTTTCTCCATGTATAGCATGGGCTTGGGACACTGGCCGACTGAGTAATTGCTTAGAGTCTCGCCTGGGTGGTGCCCAGAATGGGAGGATGCAGAGGGTAAGGGTGCAGTCGGTATTTGTCACCCATGTAAAAACCCAGATGTGGTGGCAGAGACGGGATTCTCTGGGGCTCATTGGCCAGCTAGTCTTGCTGAACTGGTGAGGTTCAGCTTCAGGGAGAAACCCTATCTCAACAACTAGGTGGAATGGGATAGTGGAAGACATCCCATGTTGACCTTAGGCCTTCACATACATGTGCACACATGGCCGTATTAATGCGAAAATAAAGAAAACAGGGATGAATCTTGTGTGGACTGAAGCTTCCAGGGCTCATCTCAGAGCTGCCTGCGCTGCCCTGGGCTTCCGCCAAGCCTGTCTGTACTGCTGCTTTGCTTCTCGGAGAGAGGAGGAGGCAAGAGCAGGTTTCAGCCCCAGAGGTCTCCAGTTTCTCCTCAAACTACTGAAGCCGCAGAGCTCAGCCTCAACACCACCATCCATCCTGATGTCCCCTCTCCCTGTCCCTCCACTGCAGCCACGCCTCCTCTGTCTTCTCCATCCTGATGTCCCCTCTCCCCTGTCCCTCCACTGCAGCCACGCCTCCTCTGTCTTCTCCATCCTGATGTCCCCTCTCCCCTGTCCCTCCACTGCAGCCACGCCTCCTCTAACTTCTGTCTTCTCCTTCTCCCCACCCTTACACAGCTGCTTATGGGCCTGGGATGCTATGCTTCTCCCCGCTAGCTCCTCCCTTCCACTCAAGGCTCCGCTCGGGAAGCATGCCCACACCCTAGCCTTTCTCCACGCTTTTATGTGCCTTACCCGATGGTCCCCACCAGGCCCTGAAACCTCTCAAGAACAAAAGCCCATGAGTTCCATCTGGGTAACCAGGGACAGTAGATTCTTTGTTTATCCTAGCAAATGAATGGATACACAGGCCAGCAGACAAACAGGACCAGGGAAATGAAAGAGCAAGCGTGACCCCACTAAGCCTCAGTCTCAAGGCTGAGAGGCTATTTACCTGCTTCCAAGATGTCCAGATTGGGTGCTTAGTAATTGTGGATCGGTATGTAGCAATCTGGTCTGACCACACCCATGAAAGCATGGCCCCTCTCCATGATGTGACTATTAGGCATTTGGGAAGTTCTTTCAAAGGGCAGTGGGACAGGCAGGATCCCGAGCAGTGGATAAGTGAATAAGCCCAGCCAGGGTGTTAATGGGCAGGACAGGACAGGACACAAGCCATCAGTTCTGTAGGCCTTGGCTCTTTGGCTCAGTCATTTCTGCTGTGCCCTTTTACCTCTAGCTTCTGCCATCAGGAAACTTCACCCATCCTGTCTCCTGCCTTGGGAGTTGCCAAGCAGGAACCAGGTTACATGGAAGCAACTGAACCCAGGAGCTGCGGACAACAGAGTGTGGACAGAATACATTACAGCAAGTTTCAAACTCTCTCCTGGACAGCGACCTTCCCTGTTTGCAATGCCTAAGGGACCATCTGTCAATACCCCCAGGGCCCTTAGGAGATCTCCTCCCAAGAAACCTAACCCAGACACAGCCTTGTTCCAACTGAATCTCCACCTAGCCATTTAGGAGGCATACGCCAAGTTGTGGAGACAGATTCCAGTCACCATGGCTGCGTTTCCAAAGGGGAAGGACATGGATAAATGAGCTATACAGTGTAATTTAGGGAGGGATAAAGAGATTCTTAAGTGGCAGGGGCTGGAGATGGAATTAGAGATCAGGGAGGTACCCTCTAGGCAAATGTAGCTTGGACCCTAACAAATGCCAAGAAGGCAGTCTTCAAACACTCCTGAGTGACGGAACCACCAGTGTACACGTGTGGAGGAATTGGACTCATCCCTCCAGAGGTGTGAGAGAAGGGGTTGGAGGAGGGGAATCAGCAGGCCAGACTCATAGGTGAGAAGAGCCATAGAGAGTATGGCCTGAGAGGTGTCTAGGGTTCTGGTTTGAGAACTGTGTTCTTTCCCCACCACTACCAGTGTCTTTCTTCTCCATAGATCTAGGAAGCCCACCACCCATGCTGCCCTGGTTCACCCTTGCCACTTCCAAGGGCCTTTCCTTTCTTCTCCATTTGTGAGGTCTGGTGCTCTCTGAGCTGGAATTTCCCTATGGGTGACAGCCCAGGGGACGTGCATTCCAAAAGGTCCATGAGTGAGATCCCTACCGTGTGGGGAGTGGTAGGGATGACGTGGGTCATCAGACCTTCACAGTCCCCGTTACAGCCTGTTCTACAGAACAGTCTGTTGAAACCACGGGGCTTGGGAGGCAGAGTGGGCACAGTTACCCTCCAGGCCTCGTTACCTTCCAGGGATTGGAGGAGCACTGGGGACTCTTAGCTCCTTTACTTCCTGCCCCAGCTCAGCTCTCTGGGGCTGGGCCTGACACCCTAGAACTATTCTCGTGTTCTTCCCTCCGCAGGCCTGCGAGCAGCCTTCACTCCTGCTATAAATACACACGCAGCGTCCCCTCCCTCTGGAGGAGGAAGGAGGACATAAACTGACAGGTTGATCTGAGAGAGCCGCAGCAAGGTCTGTGGGCGCCACAGACTAAAGATACACGTCACGTGACTACACTGAATGCAGTGTCTAGAAGCTGGACCAGCTGGTGCCTTATGGTGCCAGCGACAGCTCAAGGCTGCCTGCCACCCCACCCTTGTGGAGCACTAGGAAGGTGACAGCCCCCGCTGGCAGGCGTTTTAGGAAAGCCATAAGTAGGTTCGAGGCCTCTATAGCCATGCCCTGAGTGTGGATAATGGTCCAGACTTTGCTGTAGCCACAGCTGACTACAACCGACTGGGTGAATCCTATGGGATGTGAACCACACCTAAATGAGCCCATTAAACAGTGTGAGTGGAATGGAGCGAGACGGCCACAATTCCAGCACTGGGGATGCTGACTCACGTGAGCCCGGATACTGTTCTAATTTCCTTTCTGTTGCTACATAAACGCTCTGACGAAAGCATCTGAGGGGAGGAAAGGGTTTATTTCAGCTGACACTGATGGGTCACAGTCCATCATTGAGGAAGTCGGTGCAGGACCTTGAAGAAGACGCCACTGAGAACTGGCGATCTTTGGCACCTGCTCAGCTTCCTTCCGCAGGGCCGCCGCCTGCCTAAGGGTGGGGTCACCCACGGCGGTCAGGGCCCTCTTCCACCAATCAGCAGTCAAGACAATCCCTGCTAGACGGGCCTGCAGGCCAATCTGTTCTAGGCGGTTCTTCTGACTGTATCCCAGTAGTAAGACCTTTATCACAAACAACAAAATGCAGGTGTGGTGGCACCGAGAGGCTGAGGCAGGGGACTTACGCAGAGTTCAAGTCTGTCTCGGGTTACATAGTGAAGACCCGTGTCCCCTTCCCCCAAACTTGATTTGGGCTCTGCATAGTAGCACACACCTTTAATTCCAGTCCTCGGGAGGCAGAAGCAGGTGGATCTCTGTGAGTGTGAAGCCAGCCTGGTCTACAAAGCAAGTTCTAGGACAGTTGGGGCTGTTATATAGAGAAACCCTGTCTTTAAAAAAACAAAAAAAAGTAATTTGCAGGGCCTTGTAATAAAACAACCAAACAATAAAGAAACCACCCCAGACACCCTACACCCTCCCCCCCCCCAACACAGGAGTCCAGATTTACTCAGATAACAGAAAGTTAAAATCTACCATAAAGCCTTCCTGCTTCAAAAATAATTACCTCAGTCACAGTAAGCAGAGCTATAGCTCCCTGAATGCCTGGGATATGCTGGACTTTGTTCTAAGTGTATAACATGGGGGTGCTTACTTGGGGAGGGTGTACAAATGGGGGTGCTTACTGGGGAGGGTATAAACATGAGTGGTGCTTACTTAGGAGGGGGCATAACATGGGGGTGCTTAACTTGGGGGTGTATAACATGGGGAGGGTTATAGCATGGGCTATGTGGTAGTTTGAATGTAATTGGACCCCATAATCTCATAGGGAGTGGCACTATTAGGAAGTGTAGCTTTGTTGGAGTATGTCACTGTAGGGTGGGGGTTGAGGTTTCCTACGCTCAGAAAAAGCATATGACACCCAGTGTCTCACTCGACTTTCTGTTACCTGAAAGATAAAGGACTCTCAGCTACTCCTCCGGCACCACGGTGGTGAAACACTACCATGTTCCTCACCGTGATGATAATGGACTGAACCTCTGAAACTGTTAAGCAAGACACCCAAATAAATGTTTTCCTTTGTAAGAGTTGCCATGGTCTTGGTGTCTCTCTACAACAACAGAATTCCTAAGGGAGGGCGTGTAACATGGGGAGGGCGTGTAACACGGGATGGGAGAAGTGCCTGAGGAGGTCAGAGGGTAGTTTTCAGGAGTTAGTTCTTTCCCTCCACCATGTAGGTTTCAGGGATCAAACTCGGGGTGGCAGGCAGACTCGACGGTCGGCGTCTTCACCACGGAGCTCTCACCAGCTCCCACCATAGTCTTCACTGGCATCAGTAGCCACTACTGGCCAAGTCTTAGGCATTGTCTATTCATTGTGATAATGTAAAGTGAATCTTTGGTTTTTTAGCACAAGGTCTCACTATATAGGGCAGGCTGGCCTGGAATTATTGATGTGGTCAGAACTCATAATCCTCCTGCCTCAGCCTCCTGGGTACTGCCATGAATGGCATGTACTATGCATGGCTGTCTAAGTATGTTTTGTTGTTTGACCGGTTCAAGCATAGAAGAAAAGCTGCTGTGTTTGGCTGATCTGCTTCTCACACCCCTTTTAGTCTAGGAGGGGTCCCACCTCCAGTTCCTTGCCTTTGTCCCTGCAGACCCTCTTTCAGTCGTAGATTCCCTGCCCCCAAATGGTCTCCAGCTGAAGTCAGCAAGGTTTCCCCAGCTTTGACCTTGAATGTGGGACAGGCATTGTATTGGTTATTTTAAAAGTCAGCAAGAAAGCTACACCCAGGCAGAAAAGAGACTTGCATAACTTCTTGCCAGATGTTAAATTAGTCATTGCTCCATTTGATCAAAAGCCCTGTGTGCTTGAAGCATGTCTGGGCTCTGCTTGCACTTGCAGATAGTGGACTGAGGGAAATGAGGGAGGAAATAGGTATGGGGCCTTCTGCTCACCCGAGGTGGTTGCACGTCCTGCAGGTAGACAAGGCCAGAGGCTCTCTGGTGGGGCGAGGCACAGGCAGGACACAGCAGGGTTCTCTTGGGAGCTTGCGCCCTTTTCTTCTCTCTTCTAGCTCATCCTGCCTTTGCTATTCCCAGCTGCAGCTACGGGGATGGCACACACAAAATGAGGGTGATCCACTCTTTCTTGCAGACCCCAGCACTCCTACCCTCCCTAGGAGGCTGAGCCTTCGGGCAGAAAGAGATAAAGCGCCCCAAGGACAGAGATTCAGGGTTAAAGGCGTGCGCTCCAGCAGTTTAGTGTTTTGCCCAGCCTCGTATTCCTATTTGGGAAGTGGGTATGCAATTTCCTCTGGCTGTTTCCAGGAACCAAATGACAGTCACTACTATTGAGGGATGATAATTTTTCTTTTAAAATTTATTTATCTGGGTGGGGTAGGAGATAGTGAATGCCACATGTATACATATGGAAATCAGAGGACAACTCTTTCAGGAGTTGATCTCTCCTTCCACTGCGTGGGTCCCTGGGATCCAACAGGTCAGGCTTGGTGACCACCTCTGAGCCCTTCCAATGGCTCCTTGAGGGGTGTTCTCGAAGAACAGAGCCTTGAGGTAGGGAATGTGGGTTAGTGAAGGCTCTGTTTGCAGCTGCCTAAGATAAGGACCCAGGTATCTCCTAAGTTCCTGGGTTCTCACTAGTGCTGGCCTCTGAAGCCCTTCTGCGGCTACAGCTGAACCAGAGCGGGGTGCCATAGGTCTGAAGCCACTCTTACTGATGGCTTGTAGTATGAATAATAAAAACCCAGAGACAGATATTGGGGTTCAGCCTGAAGATCAGAAAAGCAAAGCAGCTGAGCCACTAGAGAGCTCCTACCTCCATGAAATCTTCAGACTGAAAGAGAGCGAGTTCCTGTCTCATCCTGCCTTATATTCCTCTCTAGTGCTGGGATTAAAGGTGTGCACCACTATTGCCTGCCCTGTATGGCTACTGTGTGGCTGCTTTTCACTGACCTTCAGGCAAGCTTTATTTATTAAAACGCAAATAATATACCACTATATTTCCCTTTTTGTCTAAAATAAAAAAGAAGGCTATAACTAATATAAGAAAAACTAAATACAATAAGTACAATAACTATTTACAATATATATGTTCAATGTATATATATACAAATATATATGTATGTACATCATATATATTATATATATGATGTAGATGGGTCTTCTTTCTATGTGTTGCTTTCATTGGTTAATTAATAAAGAAACTGCTTGGCCTGATAGGTCAGAACATAGATAGGCAGAGTAGATCGAACAGAATGCTGGGAGAAAGAAAGCAGAGTCACGCGGATGCCATGGCTCTCCTCTCCGAGATGGATGCTGGTTAAACTCATGCCAGTAAGCCACAGTCAAGTGGCAATACAGATTATTAGAAATGGGTTAAAAGAATATGTAAGAGTTAGCCAATAAGAGGTTAGAACTAATGGGCCAGGCAGTGTTTAAAAGAATACAGTTTCCGTGTAATTATATCAGGTAAAGAAAGCTGAGAGCTGGGCCACAGCCCGCTGCTTCTTTTTGCAACATATGTGTGTGTGTGTGTCTGTGTGTGTGTGTGTGTGTCTCTGTGTGTGTCTGTGTGTGTCTGTGTGTGTGTCTGTGTGTGTGTGTGTGTCTGTGTGTGTGTGTCTGTGTGTGTGTCTGTGTGTCTGTGTGTGTCTGTGTGTCTGTGTGTGTCTGTGTGTCTGTGTGTGTATACACGTGTATATATAGGCAATAAATTATTCAACAATGTCTAGTCCATTTGCATTTGACAAATTCAGAGGAAATACTCCATTATCTATCCTACGAGTCCAAGGTCTTATAACTAATTTATTTTCTGTCAGAACTTGCTTTCTGTGTCAGGTAAACAAGGAAAACTGTCTAGTCTTTAACTCCCTCAGAGACCCAAGAAAGAAATATTAGTTGAGTAAGTAAACAAGCGATTTCCAAAAAATGTGAGAAATTACAGAAACAGCTGGCTGCCTGGACAGGAACTGCCTGCTGAAGTTCCTCTGCAATGCTGGGGCATCCATCTTTGGCCTACAGGCCTAGAATATCTGACAGGCCTTTCTGTGAAGCAGGATATTCTGAAGGGCTATTCCTCCTTGTCTTGACAATGTTTGACAGTCTCTTCCTTTTATGTCCTGCTTGGCCAAATAGTACAGCATATTGTCAGCAGTTGAGGCAAGGGCATTTTCTTGCCCAATGACTTACTTCTGCCACAAAAAAGCAAATTACATGTGGAGTTTCTTCAATTATAATAAGTGGCTAATTACTACTCTGCATTTCCTTATCCTAAACAGTTAGTAATAATAATTTTCAAGGACTAGAAATTTGTATTACACGTGTTAGATGAGCTGTATAGGAACAATACCTTGAACAAGGTTAGAAATATGTGTATAGTATGTTCTTACAAAATTAATTAATATTAACAAATTTGTATCAATATACAAAATGTGTATACAGTATACAAAAGTCTAATCCAATGTAAAATATTTAAAACTAGCAGCTACTTTTAAAAAGTAGATTCAATAATCTACCGTTTTATCTTATGTCTAGTCTATGACATCCCTTTTTCTTTTCAGAATAGTTCAATAATCTACTCTTTTATTCCATCATGTCTATATTCCCCCTTTTTCTGTTCAAAACAAGAGCTCTGAATCAAATCTCCTTTGTTCAACTTTCCTCCTGGCCATAACCAATAACAACTTGTAGCCAACGCCCCTAAACGTGGACAAATATCCATAACCCATTGAATGACCAAAAAAACACCCACCCCACCTTTTGGGAATGTGGGCGTCATATTTTTAAATTTACTTCCTGCTGTCTGTCTGGGGGCAATGGCATTGTTAGGGGATCCTGAAAAGAAAAACTTGGTTTAATTGTCAAGTCCCAAGAGAGGCAGCTGTATCGTTTGTGTCCAGTCTCTGTGTAATGGGAAAGTGCAGGGCTCGTCCCACGTTCTGGCTAGAGTGGTCTGTTAGGGTGGATCATCTCAGCTAGCCACCTCAAAATTGTTCTGAGAAGTTTGTAGTCCAAAGCTGATCTTTAGGTGGTGTTTTTAGTTTAGTAGTGTTATCATAGTCCTGGAAAAATCATAGTTGTGGGGCTCCATCCTCCCTTTGGAGACTTGCTGTTAGACATGCTCATGGTTTGCTGCAGAAAACTGATAGAGACTCACACCCAAAATCATGTACAGGAAGGTAAATGAAACTTTTTTCTAGAATTAGTTAGTACTCTATATGACCATTAATATGACAAAAGTTTATATATATATAAAACTTATGAATTTTATACCTTAAGAAAAGCTGTTAAAAGCTGGGTGGTGATAGCACACACCTTTAATCCCAACACTCAGGAGGCAGATGCAGGTGGATCTCTGTGAGTTTGAGGCCAGCCTTATCTACAAGAGTTAGTCCCAGGACAGCTAGAGTTACACATAGAAACCCGTCTCGACAAACTAAAAAGAGAAGGAAAAGAAAAGAAAAGCTGTTAAAGAGTCAATATAAAACCAAAGGATTATGAGATTACTAGCAATAAAATAGCCCTTAAATTTTTGTTTGTTTTTTTTTTTCTGTCCCATATCAGGTAACTCTTCTGACATGAGATAGACATTTTGGATTTCACTTTAATAAGCTTGCTTGGGTTTAAAGAAGGAGAGAACCACTCTCCAACTCTAAAGCCAGCTTTAATCTTTACTTGGACTATAAGTACAAAAAGACTATTTGCATTATATGTTAATAGAGAACAGTAGAAACAAACATTTGGGAAGATTTATGAAATTTTATCCTGTTGGAAATGTGATATACCAATAGTCAATTTACTCCTTTTTTTGGGACATTTTTTTCTGAATGATTTGTCCCTTTTCTTCAGATGTCTCATTTGTCCAGTGGTCTTTAGATTCTAGGCTGGATGTCTTCATTCTCCTGAAAAAAACAAAAACAAAACCCTTTCCCAACCGTAACTTTGGGGAGATTCTCTTATGGCAAGGTATATCTGACCAAATGAAAAGCATTTGCTAATTTTATAGATTAGTTTAAATTAAATGGCCATGATGCTTAATGAAATATTACCTCTTCTAATTTAGAGGTGTGACTTGTTCAAATAGAATCTTTATCAATTTTGATGGTATCCATAGCTTTTCTTCTCCTGTGGAAACAAAAGAAAAACTTCTTCCCCAACATGTCCTGGTTTCCATTCTGAGATCAGTATATCTTTAAAGTATCTTTCATCGATATCTTCCATCAATATCTCTTAGCAGGCTGAAAATTATTATAAGTAGGTACTGTGAAGGCAAATTTTTCTGTCTTTTTCTTGTAAATGTATAGAGAAGAAACAATCTTTTAAATCAATAACTATAAGAGGCCATCCTTTAGACAATAGAGGAGGCAAAGAAATTCCAGACTGTAGAGAGCCCATTGGCTGAATCACCATATTAACAGCTCTTTGGTCTGTTACCATTTTCTATTTTCCAGGTTCTTTTTTAACAACAAATACAGGAGAATTCCAAGAACTGGTTGATTCTTCAGGATGCTGAGCATCTAGTTGCTCCTGTAGTAGCTGTTCTAAAACCTGCAGCTTCTCTATTGCTAAAGGCCATTGCTTAACCCATCCAGGTTTGTGTGTCAACCATTTTAAAGGTAGGGCTGTTGGTGCCTTTGAAAAGATCAGCAGCTGTTGTGCCCTGTTCTTGTGCAACCTGAATGGTCAGTGACTGTACTTTATAAAACCTTTTAAATTTTTTTCCAGAAACATTTGTTAATTTATGTTTTTTTCCCCTGAGATTGGGGCAATGTTAACCTGAGTGTCCATTGCTGTAACAAATCACCACCCCACAAATTCACTGCTATGTTAGCCACATAGGGCTTTAATTTTCCTCTCTGTCCTTCTGGCCCTATACATTCAATAAATCTCATGCTCTTTTTTATCTGAGATAAAGTTCTGAACATTTTTGTCCTAAAAAGGCCAATTTTGGTGGCAAGATTCTGATGAAATTGTTGTTACATCTGTACTTGTGTCTACCAGACCTTCAATAACAATGTCATTTTTCATATTTTTAATTTTGGTCTTTGTTCACTTATAGAAGTTTGCCATAATACTCGCTTTATGGTTTCTCCTGAATCTTTTGTGCTCTCTTCTATAACTGTTCTATCATCCAGAGCAGTATGGTTTCTTACAAACCTTTAGGTTCTTTAATTGCTCTGGAAAGGAGTTTTCTCTACAATGGCAGGAAATGACTGAACCAGATTTGGTGTAGGGGCCTGTGAGAGGCTCCTCATGGAGTTTCCTAACAGCAAAGGATTACCTTGAAGAGTCCTCATTGATCTACATTCATTAGTCCAATACCTGCCTTTGCCACACCTTCCACATAATCCAGAAGGAAGGGGTGTTCTGAATGGATTACTCATAGAAAAACCATTGTTTCTAGAAATGCTCTGTCTACAATTTCTTTTAAGGTGACCTTGTTTGCCATAATTGTAACATTTGACATTTCAATTTTTTCTCAAACCTCTGAAAATCACCTCTCTCCTATCTATGCATCATCATGGTCATGAGATTCAGTATTAATTTTATCTCGAATTCATTCTTCCAAAGGTGCTGCTAACCTTGCCCTTAACGGCCTAATTAGGCAAACTGTTTTTTCACAAATTCATACCCCAAACGTCATGAACCAAATGCAGCATGAATGATAAAACCCAGAGACAGACATTGTGGGTCAACCTGAGGATCAGAAAAACAAAACAGTCAAGTCACTAGAGAGCTCTCACCTCCATGAAACCTTCAGACTGAAAGAGAGCGAGTTCCTGTCTCACCCCACGGTATATTCTTCTCTAGTGCTGGGGTTAAAGTCATGCACCGCCATTACCAGGTCTCTATGGCTAACTAGTGTAAGTACTGAGATTAAAGGTGTGTGTCTCCATTGCCTGGCCTGTATGGATGACTAGTGTGGGGGCTATGCACTGACCTTCAGGCAAGCTTTATTTATTAAACCACAAATTATATCCTGCTATTGATGGCTGTGAGTCTTTGGAACTTCTGTATTTCCCATTTCTCTCTAGCTCCTGAAGACCCTGCTTTATGGAAGACATACCTCAGAAGATCCCAGAGGCACACTTCCTGGGTTAGAATTCCGTCCCAGCCCCCTATCAGCTGCAGGACTCTGGGCAATTTTCTTAGCTGTCACCCGGGGACAAAGGCTTTTCATCCATCAACAGACATAGCCCTCTTCCCAGGCTTGTGGTGGAGGCTGTGGCCCTTTTCCTAGTCCTAGTTAACACTTTAAAGAGTTCAGACAAGCAGTGTGGAGTTCCTCTGCTAAGACACAGCCTCATTGTCCACCAGTGTCTTTATCTCTGCATGACAACCCATGACAGGTGTGTCTTACACATTTTCCACACAGAACACCCTTTTCTCCCAAGAAGCAGCGCTCCTCTCAGTGAGGGAACTGGGGAACTCTAACATCAGCACCACTGGTGCCGCTGCAGTGGACTTGAAACGAGAAAAACTTATTTTTTGTTCAATTGTAGATAACATTTAATTAGGCCAATGATCTCACAATTCAGGAATTAAAGAGACAGTGCTTATTCCTTTTAGAAAAGAAAATCTTTTTTTTTCTTTTTTTAGTTTTCGAAACAGGGTTTTCCTGTGTAAACAGTCCTGGCTGTCCTGGAACTAGCTCTTGTAGACCAGGCTGGCCTCGAACTCACAGAGATTCACCTGCCTCTGCCTCCCGAGTACTGGGATTAAAGGCATGTACCATCACCACCTGGCTGAAAATTCACGATTGTTAACACTGTCAGTACTCTGTGGCTATGTAACATGTACTAAGACAACCCATTGAATCTTTGCCTCCTGTGACACCTACAACTAATATAAGCAATATCTAATTAAAATAGCAAACTAGGAATGTTAAGAAACTTTCCATAGAAAACCTTAAAAGAGAAAAGAGGCACGTTGGATTGGATGGATGACGATCTTTCTTTACAAGTTTATTGGCAGAAAGGGGCAGACTTTGAACAGCTTTAACGCAGAGCACTGCAGCTGACCCGTCAGTTTGGACAAATCCATTCTCCGTGTGCATGTAACGGTCCAGATGTGCAGTGTCCTTTATGGAGGACAGTGCTCACCTTTCAGGCAGTCCTTAAAACATATAAATACAGGGGAAAGGAAACCACTCATTAAAAAATGTATTAAAGAGAAAGTATTTCAATTATGAATTTGTTCTTCCTAGAAATAATCCATGCCCAGCGAAATCCAGAAGCTGGAGGAGCAGCTCCACTCCCTGTGGGAATGGAGAGTTACAGCCACCGTCTCCTTGTGGCCATTTTCAGTTTATCGACTTCTGAACTTCCTGTGAGACATCGTCAAAGTCGGAAGAGAGACTGGGGACAGCCCCCCTCCAGAACCGTCATGGGGAAGTAAGCGTCCTGTGGATTCTAGGTGACAGAACAGGTGATGTTGTCGGTTGTCATCCACGGACAGCGTTGATCCAGGGGCTACTGTCGATTGTCCTTGACGGACAGTGTTGATCCTGGGGTTGTTTTGCACCCATTTTCTTGCCTCTTTTCCATTGTCTTCACCCGTCACCTCTCCCACAATTCCAGTCCAACCTCCTGACGCTCCCCTTACTTTGCATCTTTTCCTGAAGTGTGTGCTTATCTTTCAAGACGGCCACAGAGGTACCGATCTCTTCTACATCTCTTGGGATGCACAGGCTTAAATCTGTGTCATTTACACTCATAGTATCGTCACCCTTACCACCTGTTCCCTGAATGTAGCAGGTACCGCTTGCTTCCTCCTTCTCATTGACCAGCTTGGGACCAAATTCAAGCACCTCACAACCACTAGTCACTACCGCTTTCCCTGCCTTGATGTCAGCTTTCTGTCTCTCCGTATCTTGTTCCAGTGTATCAACCTTTTCTTGTCTTTTCCTTTTCCTCCACTTGAGAAAAGATTCTACAGTGATTTTGATAACATTTGGACATGAGGCAGACTGCTCTTACAATTAAATCTTCTAATGAAATTTCATCTTTATCTTTTCTTTTTGTTTCTTGTTTTTTTTTTTTTTTCCAGCACAAATCCCAAAGGAAGTGTATGGTGATGCTTGCAACTGTCCCCACCTCCAGGACACCCAAACCAGCCACACTTGCTATTTTCAGTAACACTGTGTGAGATTTTGTTTTATCATTCCTGCCTCACCAAGCTTCTCGTCTACTACTTCCTCCGGCTTTCTCATCCTCCTATTGCCCATTACCCATAGTATATTTTTCAAGTTCTTCATCTCTTGCATCAGCGTAAACCCTTGGTTTTTCACATCTTCTCTCTGAAACGAGGCCATGGGAACTCACATTTCTCTCTGTCAGTCCACTGTCTGAGGAATGCTTACACTACAGATTTGGGATCTGCACCTTTACTTATTTTTTTTTGTGTGCAGCAACTGCAGGTTTGAGCAATTCGTTTAGTTCTTGCAGTTCACCTTTCTTCACTGTCTTCTCAGCTTCACTCTGTGTCTCTTCCGTGCTGACCAAATCTCACAAGACGAGTGCCAGCCTTAACCTACTCCTCTTGCTTTATTCCTTTTTATTCTTAGACGGAAAGTTTTGTCCTCTGTGATCTTCTTCTGCTCCATCTTCTTGTTGCCCTAGACTGAACCTGGGAAAACTTATTCTTTAAAAACTTATTCTTTAAAAACTTATTCTTTAAAACATTTTTTTTGCTTGTTTGGCTATATTTGTTTGTTGAGCCATTTGTTTTGCGACAGGCTCTTGCTATGTAGCCCTGGCTGGCTTCAAACTCATGACCCTCTCTCCTCAGTGTCCTGAGTGTTGTGGTTATTGGTTCTCATTGTCTTTATCCTGTGTTATAAAAGCTACCATTGCAAACAGGACACCCCCAGCATCATCTTCACCATCAAGAGATCTAAGAGACATTTGGGATTTTGTTGTGGTTCTCTTTCTTGAATAGCCATGATCCATAGGGTTGAGCACATGAGGAATGTGTAGCAAAATTCTGTTTTAGGAACTAGAGAGATTACTCAGCAATTAAGAACACTGACTGCTCTTCCAGAGGACCCAGGTTTGGTTCCTAGCACCCATGCGGCTGTCACAACAATCTATAACTCCAGTTGTAGGGGATCCAATGCCTTCTTCTTACCTCTGTGAGCACATGTGGTTCTCATACACACATGGAGGCAAAATACCCATACACATAAATAAGAATAAATTGATCTTGGGGTTTAAGAGTTGTCTTAGCAGTTAAGAACACTTGTTTCTCTGGTTTGATTCCCAGTGCCTACATGATGGCTCATAACCATCAGTAACTTCAGTTCTAAGGACTCTGACACCTTCTTCTGACCTCCACAGGTACCAGGCTTGCATATAGTGTATACACATATATGTAGAAAAAACACACATATAAGTTCATTGCTGCTAGTTATTTTAAAATTGATTAATTAATTAATCACTTAAAATATAAATTAATTTAATTAAATCATCTAAAATATTGTTTTAAGCAAAGTGTGGTGACACATATCTCTAATCCCAGCCCTTGGAAAGCAGAGGTAGAAGGATTTGGAGTTTAAGGGCAGCCTTGACTACACAGTGAGTTCCAAGCCATTCTTAGGTGCATTAGTGAAACCATTTGGGGCTGGAGAGATGGCTCAGAGGTGAACAGCACTGGTTGCTCTTCCAGAGGTCCTGAGTTCAATTCCCAGCAATCACATGGTGGCTCACAACCATCTGTAATGAGATCTGGTGCCCTCTTCTGGTCCGCAGGCATATATGCAGGCAGAATGCTGTATACATAATAAATAAATCTTTAAAAAGAAATGTAATAAAAATACTTAAAAATAATAAAATAAAACAATTAAAAAACTCCCCTACACAAAAGCTCTCTTTTAAAGTCACCTTCAATATTCCCTCATGCTGTTATGGCAGAATAACTTAGAGTCAAGTTTACTGACTGAATTTTAACTTTAGAGGTTGTCATTTTAGAAATCTTTGGTTTTACTTTACTTTGTAAAACATTTACATTTCTAAAATAAAAATCATGAAACAAAACGTACTTAGAGGCCTGTATCACCTCAGAACTATGATCCCAGGACTTTGGGTACCAAGACTGGGAGACCCTGAATGTGAGGCCAGCCTGGGCTACTGAGCCTCTGTCTCAAAACAAACAACAAAAGCAAAAATTTAGAGAGCACATAAACAGAGTGATCTTTTTAAAAAATATTTATTTATTTATTTATTATGTATACAATATTCTGTCTGTGTGTATGTCTGCATGCCAGAAGAGAGCACCAGACCCAATTATAGATGGTTGTGAGTCACCATGTGGTTGCTGGAAATTAAACTCAGGACCTCTGGAAGAGCAGTCAGTGCTCTTAACCACTGAGTCATCTTTTCAGCCCAACAGAGTGATCTTTAGGAGATAAGATACCCAGGACCTATTAACTGGTTACTGTTATCTGGCGCTGTTTACTGTCTATTGTCCACGGCTACTTTGAGATCCCCACATTGGTTTAAGCAAAGATAGCTGCTCTCACCTTGTTGAGTTTTGCTGCATTTTCTTTGGTGCTATCATGGAATATGGGGCCCTAATCATGCCAGGAGGAGCTATTGCTGAGCCCTACCCAGATCTGCTTCTCCTTTCTCTTTATGTTTAGTGTGTATGTGTGTGTGTGTGCTCGCGCGTGCGTGCACACATGCGTGTGCAGGCATGTAGTCCTCAGGTGACAACTTCTAGGAGTCGAAACAGAACCCAGATCATCAGCCTTGACATTTGGTGACAAGTGCTTCTACCTGCTGAGCCGTTCCACTGGTCTGATTTCTCTGCAGCACACAGTCTTGTTAAACAAAGGTTCTGGTTTGGTTTGACAGTGTGCCTGGAGGGGCCCAGACTCTTCTATATTACTGTTCCATCACTACACTATTGCCTGCTCTTAGGGACCAAAGCTGATCATAACATGTCCTGCACTCCAGCTGCCAAAGTCTGGGCAGAAAGGAGGGGGAAATGAAGCAAGAGGACAACAGGGAAGTGTGAGCACTATGTTCATACTCCATTGGTCAGAGATTAACCATCTGGTTCCCACATAGCTGCCGAGGAAGCTGGGACATGTAGTGTGCACTCTAGGTGGCATGCTCAGCTAGATTTCAGAAATTCTGCTGCATTGGAAGAAGCCAAAAATAGATACTGAGGCCACTGTGAGCATTTTGAAGAGGTGGGTCAAGAAATGGGAGCACTAAGGTTCCTTTTATGGTCCTAGCTTGCACACACTTGGTAAAAGTGCTGCTGTCTGAGGCAGGAGCACAGGCTGTCTATTTCTAACCTGCACTAGCTACTAATCTGGCCTTTACATGTGGTGAAGAGAGTAGGGATCCATCTCTAAGAACTGAGGCTAAGATATAATGCAGTTATCGCTCATCAGAAAGACATGGTGACCCCAAACTGGCTCTGGAGAAGTGCGCAGAAGTGCCCCCTGTAACAGCTTCGGCTTCATCTCGAGGAAGGAAGCAAGAGGTCATTGTCTTTAGCTGGGCCTCACTTGGCATGAGAACACCTGGAAAGGCAGCCTGAGTCTGGCTGGGACCCGAGAGATACTGGATCGGGTCTAACGTCCAACTGTGCCATATGAACCTGGACAAGTTACTTAACATCCCTTAGTCCCAACTTCCTATGTGAGCTGCCTTTATGGTGAGGATGTGCTGCAGGAGCCTGGCCAAGGGTCTCCCATTCAGTAGGTACACAGGAAGAAGTTGGCTTCCTAGAGAGCAATGGTTCTCAACCTCTGGGTTGTGACCCCTCTGGAAGTTGGATGACCCCTTCACAGGGGCTGCCCAAGACCACAGAAAAACAGATATTTACATTAGGATTCATAACAGTAGCAAAATTATAGTTGTGAAGTAGCAATGAAAATAATTTTATGATTGGGGATCACCACAACGTGAAGAACTGTGTTAAAAGTCGCCTTAGGAAGGTTGAGACAGCTGTCAGAAGTCTTCCCTGCTGCCGCATGACAGCATGAGGTCTCCGAGCTGGACAGTCAGGCCAGCCATTCCCAGGGTAGGGCTGTCTGAAGGCTAGGCTGGCTGGAGAAGAGCTGGTCACACCATGATCTCCAAAACATCACCACGAGACTGTATCTGAAACAAAAGCAAAGAGCCTTTATTGTGAGTTAACTTGGGTCCCTCTGTCCATCTGAAGTAGCAGCGGCTGCAATGACAGCAACAAGAGGAACAGGGCAAGAGAGGCCCTGAGCAATGAAAAGAGGAGGTTTATATAGGGGCTTGTGATTGGCTGCCTCATAGTGGAATGAGGTGAATTCCAAACTTCAGCATTGGAATTGGCCACCCCCTATGCAGGCCTGAGGGAAATTTCCATCTGCCAGTCACTGCCTAAGAGGAATTCCAAGTCTCTAGGGGCTCAGTGATTGATCCATTTTCCCTGCCCAGGGATTGGTTGGTTTTGTGTCAGGGGCAAAGATGGCTCTGATTCTGGGGCCAAACTGTGTTTTTTTTCTTGGGTTCTTTTTACCTTTTTGATTCTAATTTTGGAAGCAGGGTGAATATCTTTGCTATGCTCTGAGCCTAGGGGCTTAGTGCAATCCCTGCTGCAAGGCACGCTTTCCCACCCTCCTCCGCTATCCCTGCTGCCAGGCATGCTTTCCCGCCCTCCTCCGCTATCCCTGCTGCAAGGCACGCTTTCCCACCCTCCTCCGCTATCCCTGCTGCATGCTTTCCCACCCTCCTCTGCCCAACAACATCCTGCTCATCTCCAAGCCCCTCTCTGAGCTGGGGTCTTCTGTCTAGAAGACTTACTTTTGGCCTCCTTCTGAGTGTTGGCTAGGAAGTGGATGGGCTCTAGTGGGCTAATCTGGTTTGAGTTCCACCCTGTACTTTGGAGACTTGAGCCCCACTCAGTCTTCCTGTAAAGTTAACAGCCAACCTCAGGGAACATTATCTCAATTTAGTTCTTAAGATTAAATTGCCAGGTGGTGGTGACGCAGACCTGGGAAGCAGAGGCAGGTGGATCTCTGTGAGTTCAAGGCCAGACTGGTCTAAAAAGCTAGTTCCAGAACAGCCAGGGCAGTTACACAGAGAAACCTTATTTTGAAAAACTAAAACCAAACAAAAACAAAAGAACAAAACCCAAAACCAAAACCAAATAAAAGATTAAGTTATCAAAGTATCAGAGATTGGGGGAAGAAATAAGGGACTGGGGGTGTGGCTCAGGTGGTAGAATGCTTGCCTAACAAAACTCTGGGTTCAATCCCCAGCATCTCATAAACTCGGTGTGATCATTTACTGTAACCTCACAATCAGGAGCTAGAGGCAGGAGGATCAGAAATTCAAGGTCATCCTCAGTTTGAGTTTAATGCCAACTTGGGACACCTGAAGCCCTGCCTCAAAAGAAAGACAAAGAGGTCAGCTGTGTCTGGCTTTAACCTAGGTCTCATGGGATTCTGGACCTCAAGGCTGCAGCTGGGCTACCATCTGCATATCCCCAGGCTGTGGTGATGGATTGGGCTCATCTGGTAGAAGACTGCTTGGGAGGCAGCTGGCCATGGATGGTGCAGGCTGCCTGTGTGTGGAGGGCAGGAAGGCTAGCGACGGGAAGGAGAGCTTTGTCAGACACAAGGGGTGTTCCCCAAAACCTTGGGCACAGCATGTCCTAGACCCCCTTCCTGTGTCCTATCACACGGATAGTCCTTCAACATCCCATGAACATGGACATAGAACCTGGGGAACAAGCTGTGTGGCCATGGTCAAGTTACTTTGCCTCCGTGGGCCTCTGATTTCTTCAGATATAAAACAAGTCTTCCACATGGCTCAGCCTCCTAGGACATGTGGTGGTTAATTTGAGTGTCTGCCCAACTGGGCTAGATATGGTATCTGGTAGAAATGGTTTCTGTTGCATGTGTGAGGGCTCTTGAAAGAGAGATTAAGACTTGAGTTGGTGCTCTGAGTACAGAGTACCTTCGTCGTTGGCCAGATCAGCTCTTCCCAGAGTCGGGTGGTAAGAATGCCACCAAGGCTGACAACCCGAGTTTGATCTCTGGGACACACAGTGGAAGGAAAGAATTGACTCCAGTGTGTAAGTTGTCCTCTGACCTCCATGTGCACCATACACACACACACACACACACACACACACACACACACACACACACACTAATAAGCTGGGTATGGTGGTACATGCCTTTAACCCCAGTACTCAGGAGGCAGAGGCGAGTGAATCTCTGAGTTTGAGGCCAGCCTGGTCTACATAGGGAGTTCCAGGACAACCAGGGCTGTTACACAGAGAAACCCTGTCATGAAAAACAAAACAAACAAAAAGAGATCCTGTCTCAAATAACAAAGGAGTAGTAAAATCGTAATAAAAACCATGATGATAAACCCCCCAGCTGGGTGCGTATCTGCTTCTCAGGCCTTCGAGCCCGACTAAGCCCCTTGTCCAAATTCTCTGTGGCTGGCAGACTGTAGGACTTCGTGGCCTCTGTGGTTGTGTGTCCATAATAGACCCGATTGCTTCTACTATTTTGGAGAATCCTTGGCAACAACAGACTGGTGTGTGCTACAAACCACAGGTGTTTAAGGATCTGATGCACGCTGAACCCTTAATTTAGTTACTGTGAAGAAGGCAACAACTTGGTAGGGCCATGTGGTGCTATGGGGAGGGCACACTCTCCTGAATGGAGGCACTGGCTTGCTTTCCTTCCTGTTGTTAGGTGGCTTTGCCCACGTCACTTCTCTCGCAGCTTCGGTGTTGTTTGCTGCGAGGGTGACAGTTTTCCTCTTTCATTTGGAGCAGCAGTGACCATCAAGGACCTAGTGCACAGGAGTTACTGGGAGAGCCATGGGAGAGGTGCATGAAGGATGTGTGGGAGCCCTCTGAGGGCTGGGGACAGCTCAGCAATAGAGCTCTTGCCTAGAGTGCACAAGGCCAACAGTTCATCTCAGTACTGTAAAGCATGAACAGGGGGCTGGAGAGGTGGCTCAGTGGTTATGACTTGCAGAGGACCTGGGATCAGGTCCTAGTCCTTACTTGGCAACTAATAATTGGAACTCTAGTTTCAGAGGATCTGACGCCTGCTTCTGGCCTTCTCAGGTACTGCAAATACATGGCACACAACATACACGCAGGCAAAATACTCATAAAATAAAAATTGTGGTGATGTTGAGCCGGGAGTAGTGGCACACACCTTTAATGCCAGCACTCAGGAAATAGAGACAGGTGGATCTCTAGTCTAGTGCAAGTTTGAGGCCAGCCCGGTCTACATAGTGAGTTCCAGGACAGCCAGAGCTACACAGTGAGACTCTATCTTCAAAACAAAACAAGCAACAACAATATAACTGTGGTGATGCAGTATTATGGAAATGGAAATACTTCTTACATTCCAAGAGACCGGGACTTTTGCTGAGCCTCGCACCTTGAGATCACTCAGGACTTAGGACTGCTGGTCCTACTGGGTACTCGGCCTGTTTGCTCAATGCCTTCAAGAGAACAACGATGATTGCTAATCAATATCACTTGCCTTGGGTTTCCCATGTAACTAATTTTTATAACCTAAAGCTGTAATTTAAGAATTATAGACTCTTCCATGCCCTGGACCCAAAAGTAATACCTTCGTGTTCTGATAATCATTTGCTGAGAACAGAAAAAGAGAGATCAAAAGTGACCTTATAAAATGAATATCCACCATAAATGTTGAACACAGTATTTGGATATTGCTTTATAAACAGCAGTGCTTGTAATTCTGTTTGTTATATGGGTTAGTTGCAGTCAGTGATGTCATTGTTTGGGTCCAGGCTTCACCCCAGTCGCTGACATCCCTATCTCCAAAGAGTCTGAAATGTTTGGGTGGAACTTTCCCTAGACCCCTCCCCTGGGAGTTGCCTCAGTCCAGACTCCACCTCTGAGAAAGCCTGCCAAACGGTGACCCCTCCCCAGAAAGGGTCAGGACCACTCCCACAGGCTATTTAAACTGCTCCCCAGAGAATGAACACGTATTCTTTCCGGTTCGCCTTTCCCCTCTCTGTGGTGTTTTTTCCGGTCTTCCTTCCTGTCTCCTCTCTGGGGCCTGGAAGGCCACCCAGGAGTGCTGGCATCCATTAAACCTGGGGTTTTTCTAATTCAGTTTGATTTGATCTGATATGGATTATGTGTGTTGGCAGAAAGGCTTATTGGGGGCCTGTAAAAACTTTCCGGTCATCCTTGTAACACTCTGTTAAGGATTCTGTGAAGTGTCCCGTTCCTTCCCCGTGACGCTTTCTGTGCAGTAAAAATGGGACAAGGTCCTTTGTCAGAAACAGACACATTCAGACAGACAGACAGACAGACAGGGACACATCTACGGGCAGCCTGTAGGCAGACATGGATTGAGACTCATACAACAGCCTGACAAGAAGACAGAAGACAGAGCGTGGAGCAGAGAATTCGACTCTGGGCTCACTCTTGTTAACTGACACCAAGGATATACTTTCTTACTGTGACACTGATGTATTATTGGTGGCTCAGAATTAATCACTATTGTGTTTACACAAAGCAATAAGCAAATCATTTTAAAATTTTAAACAAAAATCCATGAAATCAGACACTAAGAATGGCTCCTGAGAGCTTCCATGCCCCCAATCCTGGTGCTTGCAACTGTTCACTATATGTCAGAAAGGACTTTGAAAGTCTACCATGGTCACAAAGGCACCCCTGAAAGGCAAGTATAGAGAGGTTGGGTGCCAGTAGCAGGAGTTACAGAAGAGACCGTAATGAAAGAGTCATAAGCCAAGGGAGGCAGCGGCCTGGGGAGCTGGAAGAACCTCCAAAAGGCTTTTAGCCACAAGAAAATCACTGGATTTCTACTTCTCACGGGCAATAGATGGCTTTGTGAATGGTACCAGCCGCTGATCCCACAGCTGTTGGAAATTAGCCCAGTGGGAGAGCGGCTGCCTCCATTTCCTCTGGACCCTAAGTGGTGGGCTTAAGAGGTAGGAAAGTTGGGTAAGTGAGGTGGTTCTTGTGGTGCTAAGTGCGAGTGTGTGTGCGTGTGTGTGTGTGTGCGTGCATAAGAGCATCATGTGCACGAGGAGGGAGTGTTGATAGGCCATCCCCTCCCAATGCTCTAGAGCGATGGGGACACTGGCTGAAGGACTCAGAAGTTCCGGTTGTAGGTCTAACCCTGGTTGTAAAGTCACCTGTGTAACCTCAGGAAGTCTCTGTCCCTTTTAGAGTCTTCGTTTATTCCTCTGTCAACAACAGAAGTTGGACTTGGAGTCCTTTGGGCCTGGCCACCTCCATCTCTGTCACTGGGTAGCAGGCAGACTTGGTTGGGTGCTTGGCTTCAGAAAGGAGCAGGTGAGGCCTTGCCTGGCAAGGAGCTGGGCACTTCCAGTGGAACTGAGCGCCCTCTAGCGGATGACACCGGACTGGCCGAGAAGCTCCTCTTCCCTCATTCTCAAGAGCGGGTCTGGCATAGGGCAGGGATCCATGAGTCTGGAAGTACTTGAAGGAGGCTTCCTCCAACACAGGATAAGACCTTATTTGGAAATTGGGCCTTGACAACGTGATCAAATAGAAATAAATGGAAGATGCCGGGTCAAGGTCCCCACCAGTGCCTGTGGTCCTCTGAAGAGGAGGAAACATACCTAAAAGGGACAGCAGTGTCAACGAAAAGCCAAGGGAGACGGTCATGTGAAGTCATGGCAGAGACTACGGTGAAGCCATCAGGGCCGAGAACCCGCGACTCATGATCCTCAGTGCTGGCATTGGTGGTGCACCCCATCCTGGCTCCAAGAGGAGTTTTGGTAGGTGCTGCTGAGACTCTCTTTGGACCCTCACTGGGGATCTCTGGGAGGAGAGAGCGAGCAATGTTAGCATTTGGAAATCGTCTTGCCTGACCTGGGGATAGAATGGGCGTTGGTGAGTACTGAGGGGTTTTCTGTTCTTGCACCGTGCAGTTTCATAGGTCTGGTCATTCATTCATTTATTTATTTGTGAGGGTTTCCTGCATTGGGTACTTGAGATGGGGACCTGCTCCCTTAGAGGCTTTAAACCTCTATCAAAAAAAAAAAGTGTGTGTGTGTGTGTGTGTGTGTGTGTGTGTGTGTGTGAGCAGAAGGCAAGCAAGCCCCCTGGCCTTCACACTTGAGTGTTTTTGTACATGTGCATACACATGGCTATGACATGGGAAACACAGAAGCATGCCGGCCATGGTGGCTTACAACTGTAACCCCAGCACTCAGGATGCAAAAGAAAGAGGATCTCTGTGAGTTCAAGGCCAGCCTGGTCTATATATCCAGTTCCAGGCCAGCCAGGGCTACAGAGTGAGACTTTGTCTCAAAAACAAAACCGACAAAAATGAATGGGGCTGGAGAGATGACTCAACAGTTAGGAGTACTTGCTGCTCTCATAGAGGACCTGGGTTCCGCTGGGAACAAGGCAGCTCACAACCCTCTGGAACTGCAGTTCCTGGGGAACTGACATCTCAGACATGAGGAACACATGACACATATATTTGTAGACAAACAAGTACACACATGCACTAAAACTGAATACATATTTTTAAAAAACACCTAAGATATGTATATTACAGATAGCAAGCACTGGGCTTGGTTTTGAGCAGCTCCACAGCGCTCTTTTGGGCCCCTTCTTAATAAGAAGGGGCTGAGATTGTTACCCGTGTTAACTGCAGCCTTCTTGCGGAGGTCAACCAAGCTGCCCTTCCCCAAACGGCCTGCAGGGGGATCAGAGAGTCGAGGTGCCCAGACAGCACCAGGCAGCTCTTGGCCAGCAGGGGGTGCAGCCGTTTAAGGCAGCAAGAGAATCCTAGGTGTCTGGGCCAGCTGAGTGCCAGAGGCACTGGCAGGGAGGCTGGGGGCACAAATTTTACAGAGGAGGAGTCCTAGTCCTAGAGAGGAAGAGAAGAGAAAGGGCTGCCCCAGGGTGACTCAACATCTCAGACCTTCCTACTGGGAACTCAGTGCAAAGCAAGGGAGGGGACAACACTGTGTGGGCTTCTTCCTGTGCTGGGCACCACCTGCTTTGTATAGAGGGTGGGATAGGGTGGTGGCATCATGTGGCACCTTCCTTCTAGGCTAAGGCGTCTTAGCTTGGGCTGTTGTTTTCAAGACATAGTTTTTCTGTGTAGCCCAGGCTGTCCGGAACTAGCTCTGTAGACCAGTCAGGCCTTGAACTCAAGAGATCGCTTGCCAAATCTGCCTGCCTCTGCTTGACATGGTATCACTGTGTAGTTCTGACTGTCCTGGAACTAGCTATGTAGACCAGGCTAGCCTTGAATTCAAAAGATCTGCCTGCCTTTGCCTCCAAGTGCTGTGGTTAAGGGTGTGCACCACTACACCTAGCTCAAGCTAGGGCATTTTGCAGCCCATCTTGGCTCTTTTGCAATTTGGGTTCTTTCTCTCCCTGTGTTTATCTTTGTGTGTGTACATGCACATACATGTGTGTATGTATGGAGGCCAGAGGTTGTCTCTTGCCACTTTATTTATTTATTTATATATTTACAGTGTTTCTCCCTGAATTCTGGAGCTCACCCATCAGGCAAGACTGAGAGCCCCAGGGATCAGCCTGTGTCCACCCCCACATCATTGGGATTATGGGTGCGTTCCACCATGCCCTGCGTTTTATGCTGTGCTGGGATTGAGTTCAGTTCCCAGTGGTTGAAACAGTGAGTCCTTTACCAAGTGAACCTTTGATGCAGCCCCACCCTTTGCATCTTCTATGTGAGACCCCTGAGCAGCGGAACAGGGAGCAGTACAGTGGCCATCAGGAGCTCTCTGCACTCCTGTGCCCTGAGGGCGTCTGAGGGCTGGTGGCTGCAGTGTGGCCTGCTCTCAGCTGTCAGCCTCAGCAAACACAGCTTAGTTGATTGAGGAGGAGAGAATGCCTGCCATGTGACCAGGGGCTTGGCACTTTGGCTGTATGAGCCTCTTCTGCACACAGGAAAGTCTGAACCCAGTTCTGCAGAAACAGAAAGCAGCCTCACGTGACATAAAGTGTCACCCAGTTTCACCACATAGAGGCACCTCTGTCCTCAGACAAACTCATACAGAACCTGGGGAGCTAACCGCTAACAGACAACGTCAGTGCTGTGTGTTGGGGTTACAGTGACTCTCCCAGGCAGAAGATTGCCAAACGATTCACTGTGCTCAACTAGGTAACCGAGCTTACCAGCCTCAGAGATGAGTCTTTGAGACAGCAACACTCTTAGCATTGCAGGATGAAAAGGTCGCTTCCCTCTGACATCTTCCTCCCACTGCCTCCCACCCAGCATCCTCCACCCGTCTGAACTTGGCACAAGTAGGAGGCAAGCACACAAAAAGGAGCACAGAGAGTATTCTGGAAGCCGTCGTCAGAACTGTGAAGAGAGCAAAGACAAGAAGAATCCAAGGCACCGTCAGCCATGAGAGGCACGGCAGATAACTATAAGTCAGATGCTGGGCTGTGGCTCAGGGGAGAGCGCATGCAGCGCATACAAGCCTTTGGGTTTGAGCCCAGTACCTTAACAAAAGATAAACTAAAAATGTCTTCAGAGGGGCTGGGGAGATGGTTCAACACGTAAAAGCCCTTGTCACACAAGCCTGACAAGGGACCAGACACCTGAGTAACTCACGTAAAGACCTGATTGGTGGCTCATATCATTCATCCCTGCACTACTGAATTGGGATGTTGGGTAGAGATGAGGAGGAGGTAGAACATGCTTGCCCACCTGTAACTCTAGCATCAAGGAATCTGGCACCCTTTTCTGGAATTGCAGGTACCAGTATTCACTTGTTCACACACACATGCACGCACAGACACACATAGACATACACACACCACAACACAGACCACACATGCATATGCACACACACATGCACACATACACACATAGACAAACACCACACACACATGCACACACATAGACACACATAGACACAGACACGCACATGTGCAGGCACACACATATGCACACATGCGCACACACAGACACACATAGACACACACCACACACACAGACACACACATGCGCACACAGAAACACACATAGACACACGCCACACACAGACATGCACATACACACACACGCACACATGCGCACATACAGACACACATACACACACCACACACACAGACACCACATGCATACACACACATACATATGGAGGGGGGTGTTGTAGTAGAGATGCCTTTCATTCCTCCCTCCAATCATAAACGCCAAGGCAGACATCCTCACAGCAAAGACAGGCTACCATGAGGAAAACATGGATTCCATAAAGGGGACCAAAGTAGGTGGCCCGACAGGGATACAACAAGCCTGTCTGCTCAGATGTTTCTGGCCTCTCCCTGTGAATTCCCTCCCCTGGGAGGTGGCTCAGGGTCACTGTGGAATGGGTCATCTCACTTATGGCCCCACAAGGAACGTGAAGGAGTTCCTCACAGCTGGCTGCTGCAGGGTTCTCCAGCACCTTGGGAAGGAGTTTGAGTTCTTCCAGCCTTGGTGAAGGAAGGGATGTAGGAGGGTGAGGGCCTGGCAGAGGGACACTGCTTCTGAGGCCCAGGCCAGTGTCCCCTGCAGAGGCCTGGCAGGCCTAGCACTATTTGGGATATTGTTTCCTCAGCCCAGCTTTGTTGATGTTGTTGAAGACAGTGATGATTGGGGACACCGCACACAACTGCTAATCCTGCTACCTTCCCCACTGGAGTGGGAATTTAAGACTATAACTAAAGTTCGTTTAAGGCATTAAGGGAGGCCACAAGCTGGCTAGCCTGTGAAGAGCACACCCCGGCAAACTGCCCCAAGGCCCATTAAGTACTGGGAATCGCAGACAGGAAGCAGGACATATCTAGCCAAAGAGCCCCTCAGACCCCCCATTTGTCTCACTTAACCGAGAAATCGGGAGGTGCTGGAGTTGGTGTTTGGGAACCATTAGCCCTGGAGAATGTGGGCAGGAGAGATGGTTAAAGACGGAGTGTGTTCCTCCAGATGGTTGACAGAGACTGGATCTGTCTTAGAGATCTGGAGTGTCGGGTGTTGGGGGAAGTAGGACACAATGGCAGCTGAGCGCTTGGGAGACAAGAGGGTGGCCCATTTTCCCCATTTTTTTTCTAGTACAATTTTCAGTTTTGAAACTCAGCAGACCTGGACAAGCCAACTGAGTTGGTGGGTGCTGTTTAGATTTTTGGTCACCTTGACACATGCTAAAGCCGTCTGGGAAGAGAGATCCCACAGTTGAAACCTTCATCGGATGGCCTGTCGGCAAGAATGTGGGGGCATTTTCCTGATTAGTGACTGATGTGGGAGTGCCCAGACCTCTGGTGGCGATGCCACCTTGGCACAGGTGGTCCTGGGTTGTGTCAAAAAGCAGGCTGAACAAGCCGTGAGGAGCAAGCCAGGAAGCAATGTTCCTTCATGCTCTCCGCTTCAGATCTCCAACACCTGTGGGAAAAGCTATGCATAGTAGCATACATCTGTGATCCTGATGCCGGAAAGGCAGAGACAGGAGGATCCCCAGGCTTTCTGTGAGGATCCCCAGGTTTGGTGGGAGACAGTTAGTATAGCAAGTTATTGTGTAGTTACTATAGCAAGACTCAAGATGTCAGGATCTAGTCTCTGTGTGCTCACACACTGGAGCACAACCACGGAATCCCCTGAACAACTGCAAAAATTCTTCTCAGGCCAAATCAAACATGGTCATTGCTATCTTGGCACCCAGGTTGCCAATTTGAGACCTTTGGGAGTAGGTGTGACCTGTATCATCTACATAATCTTGTTTCCGTAACTGTGAAATGGAAACAGTCTTGCTTACTCTGTGGGCCATGTGGTCTACCAGCTTGTCAAGCCTACGTACAGGAAGCTGTCACTTAACAGGAGTCTAAAGAAAATGGACCACCCATCTGTGGAGCAGTGGATAAACTTGAATATTACTCAGCCACAGAAAAGAAGGGAGAACTGTCATTTGCTACTGCATTGCTTCCGGAGGAGGATGGCTCCACAACAGACTACATACTATTCCTCTCGTAAGGAATCTCCAGGGGCCGCCAGGATAGCTCAGTGGGTAAGGGAGCCTGTTGCCAAGCCCACGGACAACCTGAGTTTAATTCCCAGGTCCCACATGGTAAGAGAACCAACTCACAAAGTTGTCCTCTGAGTTTCACATACATTCACCCTATGACATGTATGTGTGTGCACATGTGCATGGACACACACACATAAATAAATGTAGCAGATTTTTTTTTAAAGAAACCTTCAGAAAGGGTGGATCCGAGGAGGGAGCAGTGGATCCGAGGAGGGAGCAGTGGATCCGAGGAGGGAGCAGTGGATCTGAGGAGGGAGCAGTGGATCCAAGGAGGGAGCAGTGGATCCGAGGAGGGAGCAGCGGCTTCATAGCTGCTAGGAAACCACTTCATAGTTGGGAGCTTGGGGAAAACGAAGGGATGGAGATACCGGGTTTTGCGAGTACTTTGCTTTGGTTTTGTTTGTTTGCTTTTTCAAGGCAGGGTTCTTTGTGTAGCCATGACTGTTCTGAAACTAGCTCTGTAGACCAGGCTACTGCAGACTCACAAAAATCACTTGCCTCTGCCTCCTGAGAGCTGGAATTAAAGGTGTGCACTACCACCACCTGGCTGAGTACTGGGTTTTTAGGAGTGATAATAAAATGTCCAAAATTGATCCTGGGAATGGTTATAATTATCTACACACAGGCTAAAAGTTATGGCATGGTCCGCCTTGCATGGTGAACTGTGCATTGTGTGAATTGTATATTAATTGATATCTTGTTTGATAAGGAAAAACATGCAAGTGGCAGCCCTAAGATCTAGTTCAGTTCTATCGAGCTCCCCGTAAAGCCGGGGTGAAGGGCTCTGCCTCTTTGGGCTTCAGTTTCCCACCTGGTGCCCCAGAGGTTGTCTCTGGGGTACCCCAAGGGTGTACTAGCCTACCAGCTTTAGGCTTGCCTTGACAGATGTCTACATTGTTTGTGCATGCCCCCAGCTCAGGGAAACCCAGTGAGATTCAGGCTAATGTGCCCGTCAGGGTGCAAGCCCACTGTCTGCCTCTTTCCACAAAACCAAGGGGTCAGGGCAGGGGCAGGAGGGAACTCACTGAATCCAGCAAGGCCAAATGATGTTTACTTGCAATTACAGAGTGGAACACAGTTTGCTGCCTGTTTACTGTAATGACTCCAGTGAACTCCAGCTCAGCTCACAGAGGGCGTGGTTTGGAGTCAGGTGGCCTGGGTAGCCTGCCTGCTGCATGTCTTGGTGGCAGGTGGAGCCACCTGCTTATGTGGTAGTGGCTAAGGCTTGAAACTGTAGCTAGCACAAGGCAGGCTCAGGAGGATGCTGCCACTGCTTCCTGCTGGGGTTCTGCCAGTCTGGGGCCATTTTACTTCCAGACACATATCCAAGGTCTGTGGGCATTTGGTGGTCTGGCATTTGGATTTCGGGTGCTATCAGCACTCAGTGGGTGGGGGTCAGGATTACACATCTTATTGTGCACCGGTCAGTCAGCCACGAAAAAGCACAATGCTGAGAGACATGCTAGGACCACTGCTGAAAGCTCATCACACCGTCCTGGAGATGTGAGTTAATTGTGACCCTGGCTTAGCAGGCTTCCTGAGACATCTCCAGAAAGTTCTGTCCAGCAGCGGCAGTTTCCCAGTGAGTGTTCCTCTTTAGTCCATTCCATCACTCCACTGTGTAACAGTTTCCTCCGAGATTGAAACATTCCACCCTTTAGGGAGGCTCAACAGCTTGAGAAAGCAGAAGGGCAAACAACTCAAATAAGCTTCAGGAAGTTCCCGAAACCCAACAGATCCACTAGACCCCTCTCGGCCGCAGTAAGCAATACGAGCTGAGAGTCTCTCTCAAGAGCAGAGCCAAGCTGCAAAGAAGATTCTCAGACGAAACTAGACACCTAGAAGAAGCAGAAACCAGCCCAGGTGCCCGGAAGAGGGTTAGACCAACTGAGGCCCCTGGAGAGGACGCTCTGCAACCTGTCGAGCTGCCTGCAGGCTGTGCAGTGCGTGTAAGGTTCCCAGCGTTGTGAATTGTCACCTATGCTGGGGTGGGCTTTGGTGATGCACCTGCCTTTGAGTCATTTCTGCTCCCGTAAGTAACTCCCCACCCTGTTCATGCTGTGGTGGGGAACAAGGGCAGAAACCACTGGGTCTCCATAGTTGGTTTCCTCTTGAAGGGATGGCTTTGGGTTATTTGTAGTCGGATGGACAGAAACCAACACCTGTATGTACTGGCATGTTATAGCCTGTGAGGTGATATGATCTGTGGAGGGACTTGAGAGGCCACTGTCCATATGGGGAGGGAGAATCAGGATCAGCTGTGGTCTGGAGAGTTGAAATAGCTCTCCATGCTCACGTGTATGTGTGTGAATGCTTATGCAGTTATGTGCACACTTTCCTGTGCACATGCCTGCATGGGGTGCATACACCTCTGTTTTAAATCCTAAGTGAGTACTTGTGTACCTGTGTACATATGTGATAACAAAGGTATGTCGTATTTTCACATGTATATCCATGTATCTGCTTATATGTGCTTGTGCATATGTGTGCATGAATGCGTGTGTGTGTATGTGTGTGTGTGTGTGTGTGTGTGTGTGTGTGTATGTGTGTGTGTGAGGCATGTCATGAGTGCAGTTAGTTACACCCATAGGCTGGAAGAAGGTGTCAGATTCCCTGAAGCTTGAGTTATAGGCAGTTTTGGGAACAAAACTCAGGCCCTCTGCAGGAGCAGTAGGTAGGTGCTCTTAACCACAGAGCCACCTTTCCAGCCCTGCATTTGAGCCTTTGCTGGTTTATATATGTTCCTGCTGGTAAGCAGCCTCACACATGCCCGAGTGTTCATATTACTATTCAATATCCACTATTCAGACGCCAGCACTTCCTGTGTGCCAGCCAAGTGTTTTCCAAGGTTCAGCTCAGCAATACTGGTCCCAAGACAAAGACAAAACCTCATCCCGCAGTCAGCTCCTAACTGCCTGAAGCCGAGCCCATCTCCCAGTTACCCATGGAGCCTCTCCACAAGTGACCAGTCTCAAGAGAGGCAACTGGTGCTGTTCTAACAAGATAGTGAGAAGCCAGCCTGGCCCTTATGGCCTGCGAGACTAAGGAACCCTCTTCAACTGCTATGAAAGATTTGCATGCAGCTTCAAGATCCCCATCCCCTGGAGCCACTGGTGGCCGCTGTTGCACCAAAATGTGTTCAATAAACTCTTCACTTCCACCGTTTATGGGTCTTTCTGATCATTTATTTACACCACTGGCCTGCTGTCATCTTCCAAGCCTGGCAGGTACGATTATTTCAGTTTGTCAATGAAGAAGCTGAGCACAGAGAGGCTGAGTAACTAGCCTAAGGCTGCAGGCTGCAGATTTGAACTGATTTGCTGCCTTCCTATGCACAGGCCCTGTGTGCTTTGTGTTCACTCTGTCGGGAACATGATCCATGTCACCTCCCTGAGTGAAGTGTGCATGGGGCAGGAGTCTCCGTGCTTATAGGGCCAGGAATGTAGGGGCTTGACCAGGGTTCTTGTGTCTGCGTCCATGTGTACGTGTGTGTGTGTGTGTGTGTGTGTGTGTGTGTGTGTATGTGTGTGTATGTGTGTTCCATGTGGGTAGTACACTCAGGATAGGGCCAGGGCTTTCTCCTTCCTCTGTTCAGTAACAGAGGGCTGCAGAGGGATCATCATGTAATGGCATCCTGGGTGGCTCTTGGCAGCTCAGCCCAGCCCTCCTATGGCCCTTAGGGTGGCCTTTGTTTCCGTTACTAGGGGTCTAGAATGGTCAGGCCTGTGGAATTCCAGGCATCTGTCCTTTCAAGTGGGAGGAGACCCATGGAAGACTTTGAAGCTCTGGCTCAGCCTGAGGGCCACGTGCAGTCGTGAACACAGGATCTGTAAGTAGGGCCAGCAGTGTTTCCAGAACCTAGATGGATCTGCGTAGCTTACATCTGCCATTGGCCTGGAGCCTGGTCCAGTGGGGCTTCCTTCAGACCTAGTCAAGTGTCCCTCATGCCAGGGCTTCCAGGCCAGCAGGGCTATACGTGTCAGTTGGCAGCAAGCCACGCTGAGGCTGGGGCAGCTGGGATGACCACGGTCTGTCTTCAGTTGGTGCCGAGGGAGCTGGGAGCAGCTCCCTTCTCTGTGAGGTGCGGGACATCCTGTCTCTGCTCTTACCCTAGCGTCTCACACTCTTCCCGACAAAGAGTCAGCCTGGAGACGGCCAGCTGACTGCTTAGCCCTGCTCCCAACTGCCCTTGCTGCACAGTGCCCTCCTGTCCTGGTACCTGGACATGACACTTGCATCTGGACAGGGTCTTGTCCTGTGGGTAGAATGTGGGTCCAGTATGTAGGAAGTCCCAGGTCAGTCCCTAACATCGCAGCAGTCAATGCTCTGGAGGTGTGGCCGGAGATTAGAAATTCACGGTCAAATCTGAGCATGGTCTACAGCAGACCATTTCAAAACAAAACAGAAAGTGGCCTTCACAGAGGTAATCAAGCCAGGAATCGGCTCCCTTTTGGCAGGTGTCTCACTATGCAACCCACACTGGTGTCAAGACTTGGAGACTCCAGTATGCTTTCCGGGTGCTGGGATTGCTGGCGTACATCACCACACCCTGCTACATCATGGTTGCTCTAAGCCAGTGGTTCTCAAGTTGTGGGTCACGACCCCTTTGGGAAAGTCAAATGACGCTTTCACAGGGGTTACCTAAGACCATAGGAAAGCACAGATATTTACATTATGATTCATAACAGTAGCAAAGAAAGTAATTTTTTGGTTTTTTTTGTTTTTGTTTGTTTGTTTTTTTGTTTTTTGTTTTTGTTTGAGACAGGGTTTCTCTGTAGCTTTGGAGCCTGTCCTGGAACTCACTCTGCAGACCAAGCTGGCTTTAAACTCACAGAGATCCACTTGTCTCTACCTCTCAAGTGCTGGGATTAAAGGCGTGCACCGCCACCACCCAGCTAAAAAAGTTAGTTTTATGGTTGGGGGTCACCCCAACATGAGGAACTACAGGGTCACAGCGTCAGGAAGGCTGAGAACCCCTACCCTAAGGCATTTCACATTTGATCATTATCATAGCAGCCCGAGGACCGTAGCGGCACTGTGGCTGCCCCCTTCCCTCTTTATGAGACAGGGTTTCCCTTGAGCCACTTCCGCCCAGCCCCTAAGCTCATGTTCTAGAGCAAGGACTTCCTGCTGTACAAGGAGACCTCTTGGTCCTTAACACAAACCGTCCTGCAGCCTAGCTTGTCAAGTAGACCATATTATGTACCTGGGCCTCTCATAGCATAACCATCAGCCAGGCTATTGTTTTCTGCAGCCCTCAGATCTAATTCTAATTCTACCATGTGTTCTGGACCACGTTAAAGTCTGGTTTCCACGCTTGGGGTTTCTGTGGCTGTGATAAACACCGTGGCAGAAAGCGAGAGGAGAGGTTCACTTCGTCTCCCGCTTCCACATTACAGGCCCTCACTGAAGGACATCAGGGCAGGAGCTCAAGGTAGGGAAGAGCGGAAGCAGAGGCCATCAAGGAGCACTGCTGGCTTGCTCTTGGTGACTGGCTTGGCTTGCTTTCTTATACTATAAGGGAACATCTGACCGGGGCCCCATTCCCACCGACATCAGTTATTTATCAGCAAATGTTCCCTCCACAGGCCAATCTGGTGAGACTCTTTCCTTAGTCAATGTTCCCTCCTCCCAAATAATTAGCATTGGTTGACACGTTGACAAAAAACAAACAAACAACAAAAACAAAACAAAAACTCAACTAGCCAGCACGAAATACTTGGACAGTGCCCTGCCAATTGGACTTGAAAAGATGCAGGCTACCCACCTGCTAATTCTTTGGTCTGGTGCCTGATCTGTGTCCACCAAGCCCAAGGGCTTGCTGGAAGAGTGTGCCATCTCAGTGAGCGTGTGTGGGTGGGAGCAGATGAACACAGCAAAGAAATGCAGGGGGTGGGAGACGTGTAGGGGATAGGAAGAGCCCACCTGGAGGTGCTGGAGTCCAGGAAGGCTTTCTTGGATCAGAGGAGACTTAAGGACAAAGGAGAAGGGACAGGAGAAAGTAAGGGAAGTCATTCTAGGCAGTGAAACCAGCACATACAAAGGCCTAGGTACAGGGGTAGCATGGTCTGTTTGACAAGCTAGGATAATGGGATGGTTCGTGCTGAGGACCAAGAACGTTCTTTACACAGCAGGGTTTCCTTACAGGTCTCAGGGCATCCTTGGGAGGTGCTGGTGGTGCTGTTGCTGTTTTGAGACAGAATTTTAAGTAGCTCAGGCTGTCATCTAATTCCCAGTGTAGCTGGGGATAGCTAGGACTTCTGAGGCTCTGCCTTCACTTTCCAAGTGCTGGAATCACAGATGTGTGCCACCATGACCCATTGCCTCTGTCTGGGTGGCTCCTTAGTGCCCCATTTTGTATTCTAGACCTGCAGACCCATTATGCCACTTGGGGTCTTTCCCTTCCATTGGATTGAGGGTGGGAAGAGAAGTAGAGGCCAGGATTCTCCAACTTAGAAGATCTGGCATCCAGAGGCTTTTGTCTGCATGTTATGTGCCTGATGCTGACCTCCCTGCTTCTGGAGTCTTAGAAAGCAAAGCCAGTCAGGCTCTGTTGATGCTGGGATGGACCAAGAAGACACTTCATCCTCCTCCAGAACTACTCACTGACAGTGGAATTTCCCCCGGGGACCAGGCCTGTGACACCTGAAGACAGACAAAGTTGAAACACGCAGGCACTTTCTGCATGAGCTCTGGGCTAAAAAGCCTTTACCCCAGATTTCTCACCCTGAGCCAGACCCCCACCCTCTCCCCCAGAAGCAGGCAGCTCAGCGGCAGGTTTAGAACCTGCTTCCACGTGCCCCCAAACCCGGGCACACACACAGGCACTAGTTTCTCAGCCTCATTTGCACCCTTCTTGACTAGCAAACTTCAAGTATTTTGTCTGGAAGCAGGTGAGCAGACAGAGGGGAGGGGAGCAGTCAATGTGTTCAGTTTCCTAGGCTCCCACACTCCTCACACCTCCGGCCCTGAACCCTTCCTCCAGCGGAGGGCTGGACAAAGTCTCTTCCCGAACCAACCTGGGATCAGATCAAGCGAGACCCTGCTGAGCCTGGCCCCTGCCGAGTTTCTGGATCCCACCCTCTTGTTCCTTTGGGATCCAGCCTAAAATGACATCGTGTCTGTTGTCTCCAGCTGTGTGTCTTCCTAAAAGTCCTCAGAGGCCTCCAGAGACTGTCTCTTCTTGTCTGACTCCTGCTGACTCCAGGGTTTCTGGGGTTCTGATGGAGTCCAGTGCTTGGTAAGAAGGGCAAAGCCAACATCTGCCTGTTCTTTGGTACCAGAACTTCCTGTAGAAGCCCTGTTGGCCTATCTGTACAATACAGTATGGTATGGGTCCTCCAGGCTCTATTCAGCCTGGACTGTGAGTGTGTTGGTTTTTTTGTTTTTGTCTGTCTGACACAGTTGGAGTCCTTTGAGCAGAGGGAACCTCAGCAGAGAAAGTGCTTCCAGCAGGTTGGGTCGCAGGCCAGACTGTGGGCCATCTTCTTGATTGGTCGCTGATGTGAAGGCAGCACATTGCTGCGTTAGTGGTCCTGGAGTGCAGGAGAAAGCAGGGTGAGCGAGGAGAACAAGCCAGTAAACAGCATTCCTCCATAGCTTCTGCTTCTGCTGCTGTGAAATCAAAACGGGAGCCACATTGTTGTTAAGGAGACACATTGTTACACATTGTCATAGTCTCCATGCCCTACAAGAATAAGTTTCTGTTTCCTAAACCTAATGTATCCTGCAAACCATGGTTTTTCAACCTGCACTGAACTTGTGACGCCATGACGTATGCCCGCCCCTTAGCCTTGCTAACCTCCTGCCCCTGTGATGCAGGATTGCCCTTCCGCCTAGGAAAACATCTTCCCAGACATCCTGATGACTTCCTTTCCACACCTGTGCTCTTGCATTTACCTACCCCGCAGTCTTGGGCCTCAAGTCCCCCACCCCTCTGTCCATGCACTCACAGCCAATTGTCCTGGTAGCTGTTTTCTATCAACCTTAACCTTTCTCCATGAGAGGAACCTCAAAAGCCAGTGAGGACTGCTCTCTGAAACCCCAATTGTCAGGGAGGCGGTCCCTTGCATACTTTTAAACACAGCCTGCTAATCAGAAATCCCCGCCCCAGGTCTAATATTCCCACCTTGAATCCCTGCTTCCCTCAGTGATGAACCATGATATGGAAGTGTAACCCAGATAATCCCTTTCCTTCTCAGTTTGCTTTCAACCATGGTACTCCCTTCTAGCAATAGACACTTAACTAAGACAATGCACAAAATATTTCCTGAGCTGCAGATGTAGCTGTCGGGAGGACACTTGCGTGCATGCTTGAAGCCCTAGCCCTACATTCCATCCCCAGTACCACATAACCTAGCATGATGGCACACACATAACTAAGTAAATAAGAAATGGAGATCGGAGGATCAGAAGTTCAAGATCATCTTGACTGCGAAGACAGTTTGGAGTCAGCCTGACCTATACAGGGTCTTGTCTCAAGACACAGTATAAAGAAACAGAGAAACTAAAACATAACTCAGCTCCCGAGACTGGGAGCTGAGTCCACGGGAGGCAACAAAGGCAAACCCTGGAAACCCTGGAAACCCTGGAAAGGCTCTGAGTGTGCTGGCTTCCACCCCTCCCTACTGTTTGGTGCTGATGTGAGTCACAGCTCTCAGGCAGGATGACCTGCTTGGGAAACCAACAGGCTCGCCTTTATCTGCTGATTCACCCCCAGAAGAATGGGAATCATCCCTCTTTCCCATCTCCTTTGAAAAGCGCGTGTGTGTGTGTGTGTGTGTGTGTGTGTGTGTATGCATTAACTCAGTACCAGTAAAATGTTGCAAAGAACAGAATCAGAATTAAATTGTCTTGTGTGAAAATAGAATGTATCTTGTAAATGTCATGGCGAGTTGGCAGGGGGACATCTTGAGGCGTGGGTCCTGGCAGCTCAGATCCGTACTTCCTCAAGGGCTTGTCTCCACCTGCTGGGTGAGCGAGTCCTTCGTACTCCACGTTCCCTCCTACTGGGCCAGGAGGAAATCCCTTGCTCAGGAGCTCAGGTGACCTTTCCAGGGGACAGTCTTACTAGCTGTATTTGGATCTCATGCCCTCAGATTAGGTAATCCAGAAAGTCTTGCCATCTTTGGCCAGATGTGGCTGCAGAGTGTGTGGCTAGAGAGCCTCGGATGGGCTCAGGAAGGTGGAACACTTCATAGGTAAGGCCAGTGATTCACTGACGTCTAGGTTTCCAGGAGGGTAGAACTGGGTTAGGAGGGGCTCGTGGAGGGTGGTTTCTAAGTGGCCGAGGCCTGTACCCTAGAAGAGGGTCTCAAATCCTAATATCATCAGACTGGAAAAGTCATCTCTCTCCCAAGTGCCGAGAAACCAGCTCACACCATTTGTGGGGACGAATTCTATATCTGGTACTGTCCTCCATTGTCCTTGTACCCAAAACCACTGGGGACAACTATAGACAGCTCCTGAGTTCAAATCCCACCTCTGCCCTGATGACCTGTGTGACTGTGGGCTCGTTTCTCAAACTCTCTGTGCCTGTGTTCTTTTATCTGAAAAAAAGGGGGGGGGGGCTCCTGCCTCCTGTGACCACCACAAGGCTTTGGTGAGGCTCCCAGAGTTGGTGACCTGAATGCATGGTGAGGCTGAGACCCAGGTTGGCTGATTCCCTGTACGGGCTCTGTTGGGAAATACTATTTTAAGGTATATTACATTTGTTTATGCTGTGGAACGTTTGTTTAACGATGCAAAGATGTGTTGCATTTGTTTAACTCTGTGAAGCTGTATTACTTTGCCTGTTTGAAAAACCTGATGGGTCTAATAGAGCTGAATGACCAATAGCAAGACAGGAGAGAGAAATAGGTGGGGCTGGCAAGCAGAGAGAATAAATAGAAGAAGGAAAAAAGTAAGAGAGATCAAGGAATGAAAAAAGGAGGAGGTCTCCAGGGGCAGCCATCCAGCTACACAGCCATGGAGAAAGAAGTGTAGAGAGTTACACAGAAACAGAGAAAGATAAAGCCCAGAGGCAAAAGGTAGACCCGATAATTTCAGAAAAGCTGGCTAGCAACAAGTCAAGCTAAGGCCGGGCATTCATAAGTAAGAAAAAGCCTCCGTGTGTGATTTACTTGAGAGTTGGGTGGCGGGTCCCCCAAAGAGCAGAGAGTCATAAGGGTAAAGGGTGAAAACCACCTGCTACAGGGCTGGCTATAGCCTGGCTATCCTGGCTTGCTGAGTGAATGGCTAGAGGGAAGGCCGGTGCTCTCTGAACCATTGAGGAGTCCCTTCTACTTCCACACGGGGGAGCTCGGGCTTCTGTCCTAGACTCAGTTGCCCAGCAACAGATCTGGGTGACATTAGGTGACACACAATTGTGATGTCCAGCCTCTGTCACCTTCAAAGACTTGCACTGCTGTTATTTCTCCTCTGTGCCCCAGGCTCCTTTCTCTCCCGGTCAGCTCTGAATGGGCACCACACGAGGACAGTTTGGGAATACCACCTGCTCAGTGTGTGTGAAGCTGCATGCCACACTTTACTCAGTCGTCTGCCCTCTTCCGCGTCCTTTTGTCCACAGCCGGGCTGCTGTGCACCTCGGCTTCCCTCTGTGACTCCCCTCATCTGTACCAGCTCTGTCCTCAGAATGCTGCTCTCAGTGTGCAGAGGGTCACAACGGGGCCCAGACTCTTGGTTTATTTGGAACTGGGTGTTGAGACAGGGTCTTCCGATTAGCCCAGGCTAGCCCTTGACTCGTGATTTTTCTGCTTCTTGTTCTAAGGGCTGGGATTACAGACCTGTGGGATCCTGCCTGACTGAAACCTAGCTGCTGGCTTCACCACTGTTCCTCTTAACCCTGTCCTTCCCCCACCAGCATCTCCTATTTTCTATCCCCTTCTCCCTCTCCTTCTATCCCTCTTCTCCCCTCTTTCCTCTCCCCTACTTCTCTCCTCTTCCTCCCTCTCCTCCCTTCCTCCTCTTTCCCTCCTCCCCATTTTCCTCCCCTTGTATTTTCCCCCTATTCCTCTTTTCTACTCCCCTGCTTCATCCATTTCCTTCTCCTGTGGCAGGGCTTTCCTATGGCTCAGGCCACTTTAGAACTTACTATGTAGCCATGAAAGACCGTGAGCTCTTGATCTTCCTACCTCTGCCTCCCAAGTACTGGATTACAGCAATGCACCACCATGCCTGGTCTACACAGTGCTGAGATTACATTGCACAATGCCTCGTTTCCCCAGTGTTGGGATCATAGATAAGCACCACCATACGTGGTCTATACAGTGGTGGGATTACAGATGTGCACCACCATGCCTGGTCTATAAAGTACTGGGATTTCCTGTGCATACTACCATGCCCTGTTTATACAGGTCTGATATTATAGATATGCTTCATCATGACTGGTCTATATGGTGCTGGGATTACAGATATGTCCCACATGCCTCATCTACATAGTTTAGCAATTACAGTTGTGTACCAACATGCCTGGTTAATGCAGTGTTGGGATTACATATGTGTCCCACAATGCCTGTCTTATCCAATGCTGGGATTACAGATGCACAACTCCATGCCTGTTCTCTACAGTACTTGGATTACAGATGTGTACCACCAAGGCTGGTGTGTACAGTGCTGGGATTACCAATGCACATCACTATGCCCTATCTACACAGTGCTGGCATTAAGTCTGCGAATCCCCATGCCTGGTCTTTATAGTCCTGGGATTACAGATGCACACCATCATGCCTGGTCTATACAATGCTGGGATTACCAGTGTACACCACCATGTCTATTATACACTGCTGGGATTACCGGTGCACATAACCATGCCTATTTATACTGCACTGGGATTACAAATGTGTACCACCAAGTTTGGTCTACACTCTTTGGGGATTACATCTGTGTACCTACATGCCTGATTTATACAATACTGGTATTACATATATGTACTACCATTCCTAATATATACAGTGCTGGGATTATAGATGTGAACATTACAGATGCCTAATCTATAAAGTGCTGGATTTACAGTTGTGCACCACCATGCCTGGTTTACACAATTCTGAAATTACATCTGTGCACCTCCATGCCTATTCTTACTGTGCTGGATTACAAATGCACACCATCAAGCCTGGGATTACAGATATGCATCACCATGCCTGGTCTATACATTGCTAGGATTACAGATATGCACCACTATGCCTTGTATATACACTGCTGGAATCACAGATGTGCACTGTTTTGTGTGGTCTGCACACTGCTGGGATTACAGTTGCAGACCATCATGCCTGGTCTATATGGTGCTGGGATCACCTATGTATAGCACCATGCCCTGTTTACACAGGTTTGGGATTACAGATATGCTTTATTATGTGTGGTCTTTACAGTTCTGGGATTACAGATATGCACAACCATGCCTGATCTCTACAGGCATGTTAGGATTACAGGTGTGTACAACCATGCTGGTGTGTACAGTGCTAGGATTACATCTGTGCACCTCTATGCCTGGTCTTTATAGTTTTGGGATTACAGATGCACACCATCATGCCTGGTCTATACAGAGCTGGGATTACCCATGTACACCACCATGTCTATTTACACAGTGCTGGGATTACAGCTATGCACCAACAAGCCTGTTCTTCACAGTTCTGAGATTACATCTGTGGACCTACATGCCTAATTTATACAGTGCTGGGATTATAGTTGTGTACCACATGCCTCGTTTACAAAGTTTAGTGATTACATATGTGTACTAAGCCTGGGCTTTACAATTCTGCGATGATATATATGTACCACCATGCCTGTCCTATCCAGTGCTGGGATTACAGATACACACCAACATGCCTGGTCTGTAGAGTGCTGTGATTACAGATGAGCACCACCAAGCCTGGTCTATAGATTGCTGTGATTACAGGTGTGCACCCACCATGCCTGTTCTACCACATATTGGGATTACAGTTGCGCAACACCATGATTGATCTAAACATTGCTGGGATTAGAGATGTGTACCACCATGCATGGTCTACACAGTTGTTGGAATTACATCTGTGCACCTCCATGTCTTGTCTTTACCATGCTGGGATTGACAGATATGCACCACCATGCCTGATTTACACATTGCTGGGATTACAGGTGTGCACCCACCATGCCTGTTCTACTATATGTTGGGATTACAGTTGTGCAACACCACGACTGGTCTAAACATTGCTGGGGTTAGAGATGTGCACCTCCATGCCTGGTCTTTCTGTGCTGGCATTACACATATGCACCAACATGCTTGGTCTCTACCAAGCATGGGATTACAAATGTGCACCACCATTCCTGGTCTATACAGTGATTTGATTACCGAAGCACACCATATTGCTCTGTATAAACAGTGTGGGATTACAGGTGTGCAGCAGCAGGCCTGGTATATATAGTGGTTTGCTTAAAGATATGCGCCATTTTGACTGTTCTATACAGTGCTGGGATTGTAGATGTGTACTATGATGCCTCACCTACACAATGCTGCTATTACATCTGTGCACCTCCATGCCTATTGTTTACGGTACTGGGATAATGATCTGCACCTCGATGCCTGGTAAATACATTGCTGGGATACAGACATTCACCACCACACCAGGTCCACATAGTTTTTGGATTACATCTGTGAATCTCCATGCCTGGTGTTTTATAATCCTGGGATTACAGATGCACACCACCATACCTGGTCTATACAGGGCTGGATTCAGATATGCACTATGATGTGTGTCTATTCAGTGTTGGTAGTACATATGTGTACCAGCACACCTGGTCTACACAGTTTTGGGATTAGGGCTATGTACCCCATGCCTGGCCCAAATATTGCTGGGAATACAGATATGCACCACCATGCCTGTCCTATCCAGTGCTGGGATTAGAGATGCAAACCACCATGCATAGTTAATACATTGCTGGGATTACATCTGTGTACCTCCATGCCTGGTCTTTGCCATGCTGGCATTAAAGTTGCACAACATCATGCCTGGTCCATACAGTGCTGGGATTACAGATGTGCATCAAAATGCATGCTCTGTACAGTGATGAGATTACCAGTGTGCACCACCATGCCTGGTCTACACAGTTTAGGGATTATAGTTGTCTACTACCACGTCTGGTCCATACAGTGCTGGGGTTACAGATGTGCACCTCCATGCATGGTGTACACAGTGCTGGGATTACAGATGTGCACCTCCTTGCCTGGTCTACACAGTGGCTTGGATTCCAAATGTTTTCCTCCATGCCTGTTCTTTATCATGCTGGTATTACAGATGTGCACCACCATTCCTGCTTTATAAAATGCTGGGATGAAACCTAGGGTAACCATACCTGACAAGCACTCTACCCACGGCTACACCCATTTTCTGAGACACTATTACTTATCTCAGTTTGAACTCACAGCAACCCTCCTGCTTCAGCGTCATGAATGCTCGGATGCCCCGACCACTGCCTCAGGCTCATCAGCAGTGCCGTAACCACAGGTTCTATCCGGTAGAGTTTGCAGGGGTGTCACTAGACCAGCTCAGAGGTGGTGCGAGGAAATGGACACTGGCCTTGATGGGAATGGTTGCCCAATACTGTGGTCATGTTTTTCAGTTGGTCATGCTTTCCTTCCTTAAGAAACATCCTGTCATGTGAGGTAGTTGTGATAAACATATCAATGTTTAGTGGTAGTGAGGGTAAAGGTACAGGTCTCCCATACAGCTCACGAGCGCTCTCCTCAGGCTTCCCCTCCCAACAAGAACACACCCTGGGTGAGTGCTGTGTGCAACCCACTCTGGTGAGTCCCATCTGTTCTCAAATGCTCCACTGTAGTGGCAGATATCTGATTATTATTATTATTATTATTAATTTTAGTTTTTCAAGACAGAGTCTCACTATGTAGCTCTGGTTGTCCTGGAACTCACCCTGTAGACCAGGCTGACCTCTAACTTAGAGAATTGCCTGCGTTTATCTCCTGGGCACTGGGATTAAAGGCATATGCCACCACCATAGTTTCAATCTGTTATTTTTGAGTGCCCAGCCTCCCTTCTGGGACCGTAACTACCTATGTCCCCTTGCATTATAGTGGGCTGACCCTTTCAAACTCAAGGGTGGCGTGAGATCAGGAATTTTGTAGCTGTCACTAGAGAGACTGAGCAGGGACACAGGCACGTGGCCTACATAGGACCAATGATGCTGTGACAGTTGGGAAATAGAGGTTCTTTCCATGGAAATGCTCAGCCCAGGGTGGGCATACCTGAGGGTGCTGGGGACAATCTTGGCAGTCACGGGAAAGGCCTGCCTGAGGATGAGGTCGTCACAGAGCAGAGTCAAGAGATGGCCAGAGCTGGGAGTGCTTACGTGTGCCACCATACCAGGTCCAGCTTCTTGTATTTGGATTAGGCATTCGGAAAAGCCCACAGGAAGTGATGGTTCTAGATAAGCAATCCTGAAAGATGCTCCTATTTCGTTGTCTTTGAGAGAAGAGGGAAGAGAGGGAATGAGAAAGAGAGGGGAGGGGAGGAGAGAAGAGGTGAGGAGGGGAGGGCCCAGTTTGAGCTAGGAGGATCAGGCCACATTTTCCTGCAATCCTACAGCTTCTAGAACCTTCATTACTATGTGGCCAAAGATAATCAACCCAGAAATGTCTTCCTTAGTGGCTTTAGTTAACTATTTCTCTTTCCTGCAGATCTACCCTCTTGATAGCTCAGCCTTTTGAGATTCAAGGATAAGCTCCTAGTCACAGGGCGCTTGGGCTCAGGCTTTGAAAAAGAAGCCACAGCTATGCTGGCCCATCAGTGAACTGCACCTGCTTTGTTAAAGCTTCTGGGGTGATAGCATCAAGTGTGGAGAGTTAGAATGTTGCCAGTTCAAAGTGAAATTATATAGGCTATTTTAGCCTCATGAATACCATCCTCTGGGTACTGCATAACATAATTCTAACTAATACTCAAACAGTGGGATTGCTATTAAAATATCTATCTATGGAAACCCTATTCTGATACATCTTTACTCTCTGCCTTTCCCCATAAACCTCTAAAGTCAAGAACTTTCCAGGGCCTCCCTCCTCTGGTGGGTACTAGTATCTGTAGTATTGCAGGAAATAGCATCTGATTGGTCCCTAGCTCAAACCTAACAGGAGAGGAGAAGGTGTAGTCAAGAAGCAGGGACAGCTATCTGCCTCTTCACAGGGGGCAGTGCAGCCTGGCAGTGACTCTCTCAGGCCCTTGTATTTGCTTGGAGCCCTAGCTGCCCACATTAGTTTTCCTGGGCTTAACCTTGGGAGTCAGATGAGCCAGGGTCTCCCACCCAGGAAGCAGGGTTTGGCACTGTAGCCTGGAGTATGCGTGTGTGGAAAGCTTTGCAGCTGGTTGTTTATTCTGGGTCTCCAGAGGTCAGTGCATGGCCATGTTGTTCCTTACAGAAACTTCCAGCTAGGCCAGTGCACAGACGGTGACGCTTGGTCCACCCAGGATCTCCTTTGGTTGTACTGAGGTTCCGGAATTGCCCCTCAGACTACATCCTGACACTTCTAACTCCCTGAACCCTGCCGGAATGCTGGCCAGCCTCCAGGCGATGTGTTTGTTTGGCTCTGGCTTGTTTCATTTTATATTATTTAATTTGAAGTGGCAATTAAAATTTAGAATCAGTTAGATGTGTCAGTGGGTAAAGGTTCTTGCTGCCAGGCCTGATGATCTGAGTCTTATCCCTGGGACCCACATGGTGGAGGGAGGAAACGGACTCCTACAAACTGTGCTCTGACCTCCATGTGTCCATCACACACACACACACACACACACACACACACACACACACGGGGCAGGGGAGAGAGGAAGAGAGAGAGAGGGAGGGAGAGAGGTACACCCATAAACATGCTGAAGAAATAAAATATTTTTGTTTTTGTTCTGGGTCATTTATTTATTTATTTATTTATTTATTTATTATTTTTGTAGCTAAGATCTCCCTTGGCCAATGTGGAACTTATAGAGATCCACCTGCCTCTGCTGGTACTAAAGGTGGATGAGTACCACCACAGCCAACTCATAAGGATTTTAAAAATTGGAGGATTTTGCAGGAAACTTCTCTCTACCTCTTGGTCCGTCTTAGAAAAACAATCAGAGGGCCTCACCAACTTTTCTACCTAGAATAAATAGGCTACATCTGAAGCCACTGACTCTTCAGCTCCCCTTCACAGGTCCCAGGTAAGCCTGAGAGGACACTTTTGGTTTATAGGGCTAGGGACCTAGGAAGCTCCACTGAGGAGCGGGGCGGGGGGAGGCAGGGAAGACAAGAACTGGGCCAGGTCTGATGGTACACACCTGCAATCCCAGCATTCACGGAATGGAGACAGGAGGATCGGGAGTCTGCCTCCCAAGTGTTGGGATTACAGGTATGTACCACCACATCTGGCTTGGAAAGATTTGGTTGTTTTCATTGCCTTAAATCATGTGTGTGTGTGTGTGTGTACTTGTGCACGTGAGTGCAGGTGCTTGCTGGGGCTAGAGGCTCCAGGTCCTCTGGAGCTGAAGTTACAAGGTGGCTATGGGCCACCCGACATGGTCCTCTGGAAGAGCACCGGTTTTTGGCTGCTGCATCCACAGACTGCTGCAGGGACTTGCACTGATTGGCTCCATGGGGATATGAAGAAATGACAAACACAGGCAGATACAAAGGAGAGCTGGGGATGGGTGAAAGGAGACAGGGCTATTACACACAGGCAAACAGGAGGCAGGGCTATTACACACAGGCAAACAGGAGGCAGGGCTATTACACACAGGCAAACAGGAGGCAGGGCTATCACACACAGGCAAACAGGAGGCAGGGCTATTACACACAGGCAAACAGGAGGCAGGGCTATTACACACAGGCAAACAGGAGGCAGGGCTATTACACACAGGTAAACAGGAGGTAGGGCTATCACACACAGATAAACCAGGAGACAGGGTTTATGCTCTACAGCTGAGTCAAGTAGACAGCTTTAGCTAATGATAGTAGGAGGGCTCACTGGGGGGGGGCAGTCTTCAGGCTGTACACATCTGGGGTGCTGTTCGGTGGTCATTTTCTTCACACAGTATCAACATTTATATTCAGACCAGGAAGGAAAGCTTTGTCTTTTTCCCGTGAGTCTATCCCATGCCAACAACACAGATTTACTCAGGACTTCCTCTACTCCCTCCACTTCTGTAGACGGACTTTTTCTGTCTCGCCGGCCAACTCCCAAATAACCACATGAAGACTCCTTATTAATTATGAAAGCTTGGTGGATAGCTTAGGCTGGTTTCTAACCAGCTTTTATATGTTTATTAATTTACTTTCGGCCACATCACTCATGGCCTGTTACCTCATCTACTACACATCCTGCTTCCTCTGCATCTGGCTGGGACTCCTCCCTTCTTCCTAGCATCTTCTCTGCCCCCCCAAATCCTGCCTAGCTATTGGCCATTTAGCTTTTCATTAAACCAATCTGAGAGACACATATTCACAGTGTACAAAAAGATTATTCCACAGCACACTTTTTTGTTTTGAGAAAGGGCTTTGTGTAGCCCACGCTAGCCTTGAACACTTGATCCTCCCGCCTCTTCCTCTGATGTGCTGGGATTACAATTGTGCACTATCACATCCAGCTTTTGTTATTTTACTTGTGATTTTTGGTGTGTGTGTGTGTGGTACATGCACATGTGTGTGCAGGTGTGTGTGCCTGTCCATGTGTGGAGGCCAGGGGAAGAGTGTCCGGGGTTCTCCCTTGCCACTCTCTCTACTCTGTTCCTTTGAGGCAGGGTTTCTGCCTGAATCTCGAGTTTACCCTTTGTTTACCTCTGCCTTCCCAGTCCTGGGCTGCACGTGAGCAGGAGACACTCTAGGTTTGCTAAGTGGTTGCTGGGATCTGAACCCGGACTCACACGGTTATGCAGCAAGCATTCAACCACTAAACCTCTCTTCAGCCCTGACCTGTGACTTTTGAGATAGGGTCTACCTTAGGGTTTCTCCTGCTGTGAAGAGACACCATGACCAAGGCAACTCTTATAAAGGAAAACATTTAACGGGGAGGCTGACCGCAGTTCAGAGGTTGAGTCCATTATCATCATGGTGGGATATGGTGGCGTGCAGGCAGACATGGTGCTGGAGAAGTTGAGAGCAGAGAAGAAGCTACATCTTGATCCAAAAGCAACAGGAAGTGAACTCAGATACTGGGCATGGCTTGAGCATAGATGAGACCTCAAAGTCCGCTTCCACAGTGACACGCTTTCTCTAACAAGGCTACACCTCACAGTGCCTCTCCCTTTGGGAGTCATTTTCTTTCAAACTATGACAGGGTCTCCCTTTGCAGCCCAGGCTGGCCCACAGCTCACAGGCCCCAAGTGCTGGGTGATGGGATTGTCCCACCTCACACAGTCTGCCAAGACAACAGCCCTGAGCTCAATTCACTTGTCCCTGAAACTGGGCCCATGGGTGGTACAGGAGCAGCTGTTTGTCCCCTGGACAGGTAGGCAGGCTGGCACCTTCATCCCCAGGCAGGTTCCTGAACCTTTGCCCTTCCTCGTCAGTCTGCCCAATCGATCGGTCCCATCCACTTGCTAATGGCGAACAAGAGGAGGAAGCCGAGGCTCCGGGAGTGGCCTGCTTGTCAGGGGACAGAATGCGCAGTGCAGGACCAGCTTTCTGTTTGCAGATCTCGGCTTCTGTAAACCTGTTCTGTTCCTTGATGGACCTCATGGCCTGAACTGCGGGGAATATGACCTGTGCCTTCCTCAGATTGCATATTCCCAGTGGCAGCAGCCTTCCCTGACTGCCAGCCCACAGGGTCTTCTGGAACTCTACCATCAGGAGAGGGTGCCTGGGACCCACCATCTAGCTAGATTGCTCTCTCCCAGGTGCTGTTCACTGCACAGCCTATGCCCGGCCCTGGGTTCCATCCCCAGCACTGCAAAGACCCAAACAGCTAAGCACGTGAGCGACTGGTGTAGGCACTGGAGTTGCCAGGGTCAAAGCCTGGGCCAGGGCATCCCTAACTGCTAGGGCAATTAAACAGTGAAAGCAGAGGCAGGAGATTTATCCAATGAGGCCACATCAGAAAGAGGGACAGAGAGGTCCTGTGACAATGTGGGGTCCCCACTCCTCAAGTCCCTCTTCAGGATCCTGACATGAGGTCTAGGTTTAAACACAGGGCCAGTGGTCCGCACAGCTGAGTGGCCCTGATCAAAGTATCATTCCACCCATTTTCATTGTCTGGCCTTAGTCCCTCCTGAAGGTGACCTGCCAAGTTCAGAACTATGTAAAACCTCTTCCTGGGAGACAGGCTCCTCTGGCTGCACCCAGCTTCAACCCTTTCTTCCCCCAGTATGAGATCCCTTGGGAACTGCAGTTTCTTGGGGACCACTGTAGTCTGACAGCCAAAGGAGGGCGGGAAGATGGACACAGTGTCTTGATTGGCTCCTGTCGGAGAGCACAGTATCTTCTGGGAGGAGAGCACCCTAGGCTTTGACTGCCCAACACAGGACAGTCACTTTTGTAATTACTAAGAGCCCCACTGTTTCTCCAGAGATCAGAATTCTGGGGACTCCAAGGGCTTGAGAAACCACTAGGTCAGAGGCATTAGCCGAGTGCTCACTTGGGTCCAACCTGGCCTCCAGTGGAACCCTGGGGCAGCTGACTCACGCCCTAAGCACGTCCTCCCTCCCTCTGTCCTCTCAGGGTCAAGCTTGCTGAGGTGTGGGAGCGCTGTTCAGGAAGCCAGTCTGTGCTGGAGCTGGAGCAGGTGGGTGCTCCCCCAGGCTCAGAGGCCAGGCCTGGGGTCATTTCCATTCCAGAAACAACCTTGTGTGTGGATGTTGGGCTGGGCTCCCTGATCACAAGTATGCTGTGTCCTCTGACCACAGGTGTCCCCACCTAAGTCAGCAGACATCGCCATGGAAACAGCCCGAGAGTTGCCTGAGCATTTTTTTTTTCCTTCCTCCTCTATCCCACAAGTCCATAGAGGGAGGAGCCTGCCCTCTCCAGTGGATCTCCATGGCCCTGTCCCTTGTTTACAGAGACCCCAGAATGCTCACATCACTCTCCTGGAAGGTCACCTGACCTGACTTACAGAAACAGCCCTGGGTGGAAGTCTGGGCCGGACTTACAAAGATTGGTCTGGGAACACAGTGGTCCCCATAAACTTTCTGTGATGCCAGGTGGTGACTCCACAGCTACCAAGGGAAAGATAGAACTAAATGACTGTTGAGGTGTGTGTGTGTGTGTGTGTGTGTTGCTGTTCCCAAAAGATGGGAGGGTGGAAGAGGCTTTGTTCTTATTTAGTCACGGGTTTCCTGGTGTTTCCCTGCAATGGTAAGTGGTAGATTCCTCACAGGCCTGGCCCTGGCGGTACTAGAATTAATGAAAACACAGGACCCCCAGCTATGCCTGAATATCTGATAGGCAATGGCTTTTTTAAACTATATATAATTTGTTTATTTGTATTTTATGTATATTGATGTTTTGTATGTATGTGTGTCTGTGTGAGGGTGTCAGACCCACTCGAACTGGAGTTTCAAACAGTTGTGGGTGCCATGTGGGTGCTTGGAATTGGTCCTCTGGAAGAGCAGTCAGTGCTCTTAACCGCTGAGCCATCTCTCCAGCCCCACAGATGGCTTTTTAAGTGTATCGTGTGTCACACTGAAGTAATTGTGGTACTAGAAAATTTTATTTATTTGTTTACCTGGCATTCAGATTGAGGTGGGTATCATATGTGATACCCTGTCACATGTCTGTGATCCAGCACTTGGGAGGTCAAAGCAGAAGAATTGCCAAGAGTTCAAAGCCAGCCTTGGCTGTGTAGTGAATTCCACCCTGGGCTATATAGTATGGGGGGGCTTTTTGGGTTCTTAGTCTCATTAATAAAAGAATTTAAGAATGGACTCAAATGGAGGCTGGAGGATAACTTTATCAGAGTGTAAGAAAGCCCTCCAGGGCAGGCTAGCCGGAAACCTTAGCAGCCACTGGAAGGCGGAGATGCAGGGAGAGAACAGGAAAGGCCTTCCTGTTTGGGTTGAAATGGCACAGAGGTCAGCCACATGGCAGACAAGTTGCTTCACGCCAGGGAGGGAGCTTTAGGAAAGACAATATATTCCCAGTCTGTTTCCTATTACGGTGGTAAAACACTGGTCTGATGTAACTCAGGGAAGGAACAGTTTGCTTCATCTTACATCTCTTGGGTCACACTCCACCACGGAGCGAACTCAGGGCTTGCTCAGTGTGCTTTCTTACGTCACTCAGGCCCCACCCACAGTGGGCTGGCCCCGCCCACATCCATCTTAACCGAAAATGACCCACAGTTTGACTACAGGCCAATCTGATGGAGAAGTTCCTCAGTTGAGGTTCCTCTTCCCAGATCATTCGCGCTTGTGTCAAGATGACAAAACTAACGGTCACAGTGTCACAGTGAGGAAGCCCAGGGTGCTAGGGAGGGCGTGCTTCAAGAGGAGGTGGAAGAGAAGGCTAATTCAGAAAACCAAGTGAGTCACAGAGCTGCAGGGCTGTGTGGGAGAGCACTAGGAGCCAGGGATCCTGGGGAGGAAAACTGCCTTATCTCATTAAAGACATAAAAATAAAATTACCTTATCCCATGAAAAGGAATAATATCACACTCCCCCTTTTCAGACTTAATTCACTTTATTTTTCTTGTATAAAAACCCTTATGTGGTAGCCACAGCTGGAGCCTGGGTCCTCTGAACAGAGACTCTGGTGCGGGTTTTCACAAAATGGTCACTGAGTTCCTGATGAGGAGACTTTGTGAACACAGTCTCTTACCAGAAGTCAGGGGATCAGGGAGCTGTAGGTCTTAGAGACGGCATCAAAGGTGGCCTTGGTAAAGTTTCCCAGGGTATTAGCCCCCCTTGCTGATATGTAGCAGTCATCAATAGTGGCCATCAGCAGCAGCTTCTCGGGGACAGAGGCAGAAATGATGCCAGTGCCTGGTACACCAACACAGAGCCACAGTGGCCTGGCCTCTCGCACGCAGCAGTGCAGGGTTTGCCAATCTTGTTTTCTCAGTATCTTCTCCATTAGGATGATGAAGAGCGTGACCAACATGATGGCCGCTCGGCTGGCAGTGGCTACCTCCTTGGAGCACTTAACACCAAGACCAACATAACCGTTGTAGTCCCCGGTAGCTACAGAAGTCTTGAACCTGGTCTGCTGGCGAGCCTGAGTCTGCTTCTGCGCTGACTGGCAGGATCTTTAGAACCTCATCCTTTGGGGGATGTGCCCAGGAAAAAGTCAGTAATCTCAGGTTCCGTAGTGGGCAGGGGAACAGGGAGACCTGCTCCAGGAATTGATCTTCATGTCCTTAACCAGGTGCCCAGGTTGGTGATGGACTTCCACTCCTTGTCCTTGACTTTACTTCCATGAGCCCCACGGCCTTGACCATGGTCACAACCTCAACTACAACCAAACCACCGCTGAGTCCTCCTGGGTGCCCAGGTCCTCTGGGCCCTCCCACTGTACCGGTGCCATCTGCCATTTGGTGTTTTCCAAAGCACTTTCTTGTACACCTGTCTCTTTAGCATGACTATGGTGAAGAGTGAGTCCTTCCTCAGTGGTAGTGTGAGAGCCAACACTAATTTTAATTACTATGCCTTAGAGATCCATGAAACAGAAATGCCCCTGATCTGCAAGCCCCTTGCCAAGGACAGACAGTTCCTGAGATGCTGGGGGCTGCTGTTAACGGGAGATAACAAACCATGTGTTTCTACTCCCTTAGACAAGTTTGATTCATCTGCACCAGATATTCTTGATCACATGTGGGCAGAAGATTCGTAGGTAGGAAATATGTCAGGATATGTGCTTGCCCCTGATTAGACCTGATGGGAAATACTATGAATTACGTGTTTTCCTTCTTAAACCCTTGCCAAACTTGATTCTGGGCTATTTCCCAGGAAACTGGGTATGGACCTGGCCAGAGCCCATCTCCCTGGCCAGTATTTAATTAAAACTTTGCTTTGAACAATGGTTGTAGTCTTATTCTCGATCAATGAGATTAGCATGGTCCCTTAGCCAAGTGATTGTCATGGCCCCATTGGAAGTCTCCACAAAGGCCAGAGATTTTATTCTCTTGACTAAAAGCAATTGTGGGGTTCCTTTACTACTACTCTAACAGAACTCTGTCTACACACACATACACACACACACACACACACACACACACACACACACAACCTCATGGCCTGCTGTGCCACTCCTGGGTGGATACTGGAAGGACTGTACCAAAGATGCCCTCTTATCAATGTTTATGGCTACTCTATCCATAACTGACAGGAAATAGCAGCAATCAAATACGCCCATCATCACAGGAATGGACAAACAACATGTATACGCACGCGGTGCAATTTCATTTATCTGCAAAGAGAAATGAAATCACATATATGCAGGGGAATGGATGAAGTTGGAAATTATGTTTAGTGAAATAAGCCATACTTAGAGTGACAGAAACCCCATGTTTTCTCTTACACAGTGAACCTAAATTTAAAATTGTATATGTATGCATGTATGCCTCTATTTGTATTTGTGTGCATATATACCTCTATTTATATATGTGTATGTGCACATCTATCTATATGAACATGTATATCTTTATATGTGCATATATGTCTATATTTATATGTGCAAAAATATATACATGTGCACACGTATGTCTATATTTGTACATGTATCTATCTACATATGCATGCATACATTTATTTATATATGAGTGTACATATGTCTATCTATATATGTGTGAATGTATTTCTATCTGTATATGTGCACACATATCTCTACATGTCTATTTGCTACCTAGAAAATGAGAAAGAGGGTCTTAAGGAGGGAGGAGGCAATCTCAAGGAAGAGGGTGGCAGGGTAATGGAACTCATGAGGCAAGAGGGTAGAGAAGGCACTATGTGGGAGAAAGAGGGGATTCTGGGAGGGGACGGATGAGGGGGGCAGCAAGGGGGGAGACAAATGAGAACAAAATGTGGTGGCATCAGATGTGAGGCCATGACACTCAGCCCCTTGTTCTGTATGCACCCTAAAAACTAACTGAAGGGAGGAATGATCACGTGCACACCACCACCACCACCAGCACCAAACTGAACTGGGCAACGTGCCCAGAAAGCAGGACTGCCTGCATTGTGAGGACCTCCCTGAAGTTGCCCACCCCACCTTAGACGCAGAGGGGTGTGGTACTTGATGAGGACTCTTGTTTGTGATTGGGCGTTGTTCTGTCTTCCACATGCCTGTGGGTCACTGAATCACATGCTCACAGACCCACAGAAGAGTGAGGACCTGGTCACACAGGGCACCTGATATTTTCTGGGATCTTATAGGTTACCTTGAACAGGTCTGTAGGTTTTACCCAGTGAACTCTATTTCAGAAGTGTCCCTGGCCGTTGTGCAATATACAACCTGTACAGGCTAACACAGTGACCCTGCTTCCACTTGCTGGTTTTGACACTAAGTTTTATCTCCCAAATATTTCTTAAACAGAGCAGCCAAAGGTCACCCTGCCATTTCTCCTTCATTCTATGGAAAACCTAGTAACCTGAGACAGCACAGTGGCAAGGTCTGAACGGAGTTCAGCACCTGGGTGGCCAGGCACAGAAGGCTTTTGATTCTTCGTGCTGATGTGACATCTGCAGGCGAGTGCTCCCTGCCCACTACCCAGCATGCAGCTCACACTGGAGAGCTGGGTTGCAAATTTCATCCCTGCCCACCCGTTCCCTACATCCTCTTCCAACCCTCACCCGTGCCCACCCCCAGCCTAGGCATAATTTTAGAAACTTAATAGATGGTGGCTGCATTCTTGGCCCCGAGCCTGTGGGGGTGGGTCCCAAAAGGAGACAAACATTTCTTTCTTCAGCCTTGTTGATTGAGATCCTCTGTCTTCCCCAGGGGCTGGCTTCTGAAGGGCCATTGTATAAGGACAGCTTTTTGCACACTCGCCTCTTTGTGGGTCCCCACCACACTGCCCTGCCAGTCTGATGGCCATGCGGGGTAGTGACAGTTGTTAGTAGTCTTCCCCAAGAGCCCCAAAGCCAACAGTAGCAGTGGAAACGGACTTGGAGGACCAAGATGTTGATGGCCTTGGGGCCACTTGTCATCATTCATTCATTCATTCATTCATTTATCTAGTCAGTTGATTCATAGTTTGTTAGAGATGAGATTTTGTTTGGTAGAACTCACTCTATAGCCCAGGCTGCCCTCAAACTCACTGCAATCCTTCTGTCTCGGTCTCCTGAGTGGTGGGTTCACAGGCAAGCCTCACAATGCCTGAACACTTCGTTGTCTTACTACCAGAAATGGCAGGGCACATCTGTGTTTGGGGAGGGCAGATTGGGGGTGGATCAGGCCTGACGCTTGGCCACAGGGAAGACATCAGGGTCCTTTCCAGTGGGGTCTGCTAATTGCAGGGACTTGACCCTTTCTGGAACCAGCCTTGGCAGAATTCTGGGAAAGAAGGATGTAGTGGGAAGGAGATACACCCGGAAGCTCGGTTAGAGCCCAGCATCTGAGGCTGGCTCTGACAGGATGCACCCCCTTCTTTCCTCGTCTTCCACCCCAGTCAGCGGGACCATGTCATGCCCATTTCCAGACAGGGAAGTCAAGGCTCTGCTAAAGTTACTCCTCTATGATAACTCAGTCAGTGCCTTGGAATGAATCTTTCCCCTCCACATCTTATTTAAAAAAAGATCTATAACTTTATTGAGCTACAATTCATCCATTAAAATGACAGCCAGCCCTGCATATCCTCACTCACATAGTCTGCTGTCAGTCTTTCTGTAATCTGTACTATTGCTTCATTTCAAATAAAAATTGTCTTGTTTCTTTTGTAAAGATAAGTAGGCAGCCAGTAGCCTTGAGAAAAGCACAGTTAGCCCCTGGTCCTTTCTAAAAATTCCATCTCATAAAGACCCTTGATTTTCTTAGCTGCCCCCGTCTGGTCCCTGTGGTCCCTTATGGACACACTCCCTGAGCCTTCTGGCTCTGTTCTTCCTTCCTTCCAAGCTGTGTGATGTTTTAGAATTTCAGATGCCATGTGAGACACATGAGTGCTTCACCTCATGTGTCACTGCAGTGATGGAAGCCTGGGCATTTGATGGTCAGGCCACTGTGAGGAATGCACTCATGAACTTTGAGCACAGGTTCTCGCGTGGATGGTGAACTCTTGGGCTCAGGTTCTCGCGTGGATGGGGAACTCTTGGGCTCAGGTTCTCACGTGGACAGGGAACTCTTGGGCTCAGGTTCTCACGTGGATGGGGAACTCTGAGCTGACTTCTCAGATTCCTGTTCATGCTGTTGCCATCCTCGCCAGGATACCCTAGGTAAATCTGGTTGTTACTGGATGTGATTGCACAGGCCTTCCTTTCTAGCACTTGGAAGGTTACGGTGTGTGTGTGTGTGTGTGTGTGTGTGTGTGTGTGTGTGTGTGTGTGTGGTCAGTTCAAGGCCAGCCTGGATTTGTCAAACACACAGACAAATCTGACTTAGGAATTACTGCCCCAAATCAGCTTCTTCTTTTCTTTGTGTTCTCTACTTGCAGAGTGATGTTAGCCCACAGGTTTGGCTTCTATGAACTCTACTGAAGAACAGTTAAGAAGCAAGGATCCTGTTCCATCCCCTGGAGCGGCAGAGAGAGCCAGGATGGTGAGAACTCTGTGTCTGAGACGCTTGGAGGGCTGTGTAGTGACACTGGCTGTGGCTTCACTTGGAGGCCCCTGCTCAGGGTCTACCTGTGCTGTAGTAAGTCCCTTAACCTGTCTCCAAGGAGCCGGGCTTTTGCTTGGCATCACCCAGAAACATCCTGGGTTACCATGATGGCACTATTAGGTAGAGGCTAGGGGCAAACATTCCACAACACACAGGCCACCTGACAGGAAGGAAGAACTTCACCCCAACTGTGAACTGTGCCCAGCTGGGAGCTTGTCTTGTAACGTATCCATGGCTTGTACGTCAATACTCTTGCCACTTCCTGCATGGATTTGAGGACACTTACAAAAATGCCAACAAAACCAATGGGAAATGAGGAAATTGTGGTTAAAATTAACTCAGAGCAAGAAAATTAAACCAAACATAAGGGGGATGTGCAGAGGCTTTGAGCTTCCTAGCAGCCAGAGCAAAAAGAACAGCATTATCAATTTTGAGATTTTTTTTTTCTTCACCAGCTTAATGTTAGAAACAGACAGAGTTCTCAAGGGCCTAAATAACTCAGGCCTGAGTTCTCTTGTGGGCCAGAATAACAGCCTGGAGCCGATATCACTGTCTTCAACAGCAGCTATGCAGGGGACATAGCAGGGCAGCAGGCACAGGCCTGAGGCAGAAGTAGAAGCCAGCGGGATGTAGGGGTGTCCTTGGAGCACCTGCCCTGGTGTGTGTGTCACCATCTCAGCTGATTGCAGAGGAGTGATGACGGATGACCGAGGTTCTGGGTCCTAGGAGCTCCCTAGGAGCTGTGTGTTTGGGATGTCCCAGAAACCTCTCTGAGCTCGGTTTCTTCGTCCATGTAATAGAACTGGTAATAGCCCCCAGCCATTGTGTATGTACAGGATGAACACAGACTGTGAGTGCCTCGGCTGGGAGAGCGCTTGCCTAGCATGCACCAAGCTCTGCGTCCAGTACCAAGTGCCACGTAACTGTCATTCCAGCACTAGAGAGGAGGAGGCTGGGGGAGGGAAACCTTGTCTCAAATGGTGGCTCTGACATCCCAAATTCAATCCCTGGATCCCACAGTAGCAGGGCAAACTGACTCCTGAAAGTTGTCCTCTGAACTCTGCACATACAGTGCGGCACTGGTGTGCTTTCTCTCTCTCTCTCTCTCTCTCTCTCTCTCTCTCTCTCTCTCCCTCTCTCTCTCTTGCACACAGACTACTACTAATACTACTAATAGTAGTAGTAGTAAACCAAGAGAAATTTAAAACAGGCAGGTGTGGCGGCACATCCCTGTAATTCTAGCACTTGCAGGCAGAGGCAGGCAGCTCTGTGAGTTGAGAGCCTGCCTGCTCTACATAGAAAGTTCCTGGCTAGTCCGGGATAAATAGTGAGACCATGTCTCAAAAACAAAGCAAAGAAAAATAAAACAAAACCAAGATCCATCCAGTGGCTGGGAGGTCCTTGGTGTTAGGAACCAGGTGGGGGCCCCCACCCCACCCCTCCCATGGCACTCCAGAGACTCATCACCAGCCGCCAAGTGTGACCCTCCTTCCCCTTATAAGTTCCCTGTCATCATGGCCCGTTCTCTCCCTCCCCTATGTCCCTAATAAATCTCTTGTATGAGATCTGTTTCATGGTGTGATTTCTGCGGCATTCCTAGATTGTCATGTGATTTCTTGTGGCATTCCTTTGCTGTCATGTGATTTCTGCAGCATTCCCTGGCTGTCATGTGATTTCCGTGGCATTCCCTGGCCCTGATCCTCCAAAGTACTCTGCCCCTAACCCTTAACAATGGTGCTGTGTGGCTGACAGGACACCCTGGTGTCTGTGCTCACCACTGGGGTGACACTCAGACCCTGTCGCTTGTCCCACAGATGCACCTTCTCGCCCACTGATCACTTGGCCCACCATCCATCACCAGCAGATGGTATGATCCCTCTCCATAGTGTAAATGCTTCCTCGAGTCTCTGGTACTCTTGGAGGCAGAAGACCAACCTCTGACCCTTTCCCTCTGGCGAGGCTTTGCTTTTTTATCTCGGTGTCCGCCTTTTGACTTCATTTGGAAGATCTGGTACCAAGCACCATGTCTCCTTGGGCTTTTAGCACTGATCCCTGTGAGGTGATGACTCCCTGAATGGCTAGTCCCCTTGAGCCCTGGGGAAGCCTTGGAACTCAGGTCTTGGACCTTCCCTTCTTTCTCAGCCATGGAACCACATCATACGTAGGAAAACCTAAGCCTCTCCTGGCACCTGACCTGAAGGGCTCCAAATTTATTCACTTAACTTACGTTGATGGATCTCTAAGTTTATTCCCAGGTTCGATTCCTCAGCTTCTGCTTCCCTCTGGCCTGCTGTGCCGTCCACGTGGGCACCTATGTGCTTTTCTGGCTCCTGCAGTGTGCCACCCCTCTGGCCTGCAGCAACCACGTGGACGTCCCCCTCCTCTCTGGCTCTCCCTCTCTCAGGAGCTGCAGTCCCACCTGTGGCAGCCTGGGACTCTTTGCTTCCTGCCACTCAGAGCTACTTGCTCTTTCTCTCTATGTGCCTTCCCGGGACTTGCTTTGCAAATTTCCTAGCTCCCCCTAGGAACTGCCTGCTAAGTCCTGCAGCTTCTCTGTACTCTCATGGCTTCTATGGTATTGGAAGAAGTTCAATAAAAATTTAAGCCGGGCGGTGGTGGTGCACACCCTTAGTCCCCAGCACTCGAAAGACAGAGGCAGGTGGATCTCTGTGAGTTTGAGGCCAGCCTGGTCTACAAGAGCTAGTTCTAGGATAGGCATCCAAGCTACACAAACAAACCCTGTCTCGAAAAAAACAAAACAAATAAAAATTTAAGGTTATATTTGCTACAACATATACATGTGATTCAACTCTAGTTTAGAGCATACTGTATATGATGCTAAAATTTTAAGGTTATAGAGGTCTACTCAGATTATCAAAAACTGATATACTTAATATACTGAAATATACTGATATACTCTAACTCTTCAGGGTTTTCCTGAATATGGCATTTAAAATGTTTAATAAAAAAAGCTTTTGCTAATCTGTGATAGAGAGAAGTGTCCCTAGGATCTCATCCAAAGAAGACGAGGCACAGAAGACCTCCACTTGGAATTTACTTGTGGCAATGCTGGACACCTGCTGCCAGGACCCTGTCCAAACTGTAGACAAGCAAGGCTCCGGGGAATGGATTTCCCCACTTTGCCTAGACAAGGTAGGTTGGTACCCAAGGTCCTCCACAGGAAGTCTGTTGGATCTTCTGGGTCTGGAAGCCAAAGACGGATGCTGCCCTGGTACTTTACCCCCAGCAACCACGGAGGAACCTAGGGTGATTGTCCAGGTGGCGGATAAGTCTCTGTCATTTTTAATGGATTCAGAAGCTGCTTGGCCTGTACTTCCTGCTTACTCAGGAGAGGTTTATCCTTCTCAGACCTCTGATGGTGTTGAGGACTAGGCTGGTGACTGCGGCGCGCTTCCTGACCAGCAGGAATGAACGCCATGAAACGAGAATTCCTTCCCTGATCACGTCTTTATTCGGAGCACTTGATTGAGGAAAATTGGGGGAAGGGAAGAGAGAGTGCAGGGACGAGAGAAAGCTTAGAGAGAGGAGGCAGAGCCCAGAGGCAGCTGCTTTTAAACGGTGGAGAGGCTTGAATGCGGTCCTGATTGGTTGATGCCATTCTGCTAGTCTGCGCATGTGCAGGCAAGGGTTCTCAGCCCCACGTGGCTAAGCCAGGTATGGACTTGTATACCTCCAAACTGCAGGACCACCTGTGCCTCCAGGTGGCTCCCTACAGTTCCCCCTTCTATTGTTACAAAGAGCAATAAGGCAAAATTATTTTCCAATCTGGTCCCCACCTCATGATGTGTGGACCGATTAAAGAAAAGAAAAACAAGACACACCCTCCGCCAATGCATATCTTCCTCTGTGCCTGTGGGACTATCTGGTCCCTAGAGGGTACAAAGGCTATGCATGGCTAATTGCCTATGAGCTCTTTAAGGCTGAGAGCCAAACTTGGGGTGAGGATACACATTCCAAGGCTGCCAAGGCCTGTGCCACAAAGACCTTGTCCCTCCTCACTTGGGCTAGCATGTAGCACACCAATCAAAGACATACAGCACTTCCACCTAGACACAGCATGCCAAGAATATCTCTGTTCCCACCCATCCCTAAGGAAGGAAAAGGCAAAGTAGAGTCAGTCAGAAAATTGTTAAGAGATAAGAGGTTGCACAGGGTGTTGCTCAAGTCGATGGTGTGAAACAGCTGCTCTTGACACTGCCCAGAAGGTCATCTCTGCTGTCTCTGCACGAATCTTCCACAGCAGGACACTCAGCATCCACTGGGTCATCTTTCTTCTTTATTTTTCTTGTCAGTCTCGCTGGCATCCAGATGTATGTCAGCATTCCTAGAAAAACATAAACAAAACTCTCCTCCCAAATTAACATTTAAGAGTACTAAAAATCTCAGTGTAAAAATTCAGCACAGTCAGTACTGGAAGTAGACTGGTTTTGAACTTAAAGATCTGTAGGTCTCTGCTCCAAAGAGCAAATCTTGTTTGCCTGTGCCATTAAAGCAGGCCTTAGAATTAGACGGAATTGCTTTCAAACAGAGCATGTCTGTCTGTTGCTGTTTTTCCAGCAAAATTTTGAATTAAAAATTAAGTGTAAAGAATGCAAGAGAAATCCTTTCTCTGGGGGAAGCTGTCACTGCTAGTCCCCCTGTTTTGTCTAAAACGAAATAGTTGTGAGCTACCATGTGGTTTCTGGGAATTGAACTCAGGACCTCTGGAAAAACAGTCAGTGCTCTTAACCACTGAGCCATCTCTCCAGCCCTCTATTCAGATGAAAAAAACCCTCTAGGTCTAGTATTGTTTATTCCACCCGTTGCCTGAGGCAATAGGTCCGCCTCTGTTACCTAGGATATGGGTAACCAGGTTGACGCGCTTTTATTATGATAATTACGACCAGTTCTGCCTGAAATCTTTGAGGGAAAATGGACATCGACAATCAATCTAGCTGCTTCCTGCTGAAGAAGGGATGATGTACATTTTTTGGGGAATAAATGTTTTTATCTGACTGTGTATTTTTGGCGACAAATGTTTTTATCTGACTGAATTTTTGGCGGCCGCGGCTGTGAGCTGTGGCAGCAGCATCAGACGGCGGCGACTGCGACAGCTCCGCCTCTGAGGCACGGCCCATTGTGGCACGCTCCGCATGGCCCAAACAAAGGCATGGCCCCGCCCCGGGCCGTGCGTGTTTCCGCGGGCAATCTGTGCACCCAGAATGTGCCCGCCCATGTTGCTATGGAAACGCGGTTTTTCGCAGAGCTGGTGCTCAGAGCTCAGCTCCTCTCTGCCTTCTACGGCACCGCTGCTCACCCCGCAGCTTCTGCCTCAGTCAGGGCAAGTTTGCTCAGGTGCAGAAAAAGTCCTCCGAAAACCGCAGCCCTGCCAGAAGGCCGGGACATATAGTCTCTGATGTCATTTGGACTTTAGCCCGCCCGTGTCGCCATAGCGACCTGGCTTTTCACAGACGCCTCTGCGGACTCCAGCAAACTCGCGCCAGCATCTGGTTAGCATGGCCACGCCTCCCAGACGAGTTAGCACTCTCCGGTGCAGTTCTGTGTCTCCCTCCTGAGTAGCTGGGACTACAGGTGTGCGCCACCGCGCCGGCTACTTCCCTGTCCCTAATCAGGCATCACCGCTCAAAGGCGGGCTGGCGGCCGCCAGCACTCTCCGCACGATCAAGCAGCCTGTCTTTCTCAATCAAAATTAAAGTTTTCTGTACGTGAGAGTCAGAGACTGAGCTCTCTTATCAAAATTAGGCAAAAATCACCTCCAAAAGCTCTGTGGCTCTTTAAGAACAGGGAAGGCAGTCGTCAAACACGATCAAGCCCGCCTCCCTACGAGACTGTTGCCCCTAGTCTCTATCAGTGAGTTGGGAAGGAAGCCGCGGATCTCCCAACCGTAAACCTCGCTTTTTCTCAGCTCCACCTGCACTGAACTTAAGGGGTTTTTCTTCCCCGTTGCTTTCTGTACCTTTTTTCAAATATCTTTTCTTTGATTTTTTCTATTTTTTTTAGGCCTATACCTTTTCCATTCTTTTTTCTCCCCTTTTTGGAGGATTTAACTGACGTCATTCACCGCTCCACGTGTCCAGGGTTCTGAAATATCTCGGCTCTCTGAGTCCAGTGTCTGATTTTAGCTTTTTCCCGGGTTTCGGCACCAGTTGCGGCGCGCTTCCTGACCAGCAGGAATGAACGCCATGAAACGAGAATTCCTTCCCTGATCACGTCTTTATTCGGAGCACTTGATTGAGGAAAATTGGGGGAAGGGAAGAGAGAGTGCAGGGACAAGAGAAAGCTTAGAGAGAGGAGGCAGAGCCCAGAGGCAGCTGCTTTTAAATGGTGGAGAGGCTTGAATGCGGTCCTGATTGGTTGATGCCATTCTGCTAGTCTGCGCATGTGCAGGCAAGGGTTCTCAGCCCCACGTGGCTAAGCCAGGTATGGACTTGTATACCTCCAAACTGCAGGACCACCTGTGCCTCCAGGTGGCTCCCTACAGGTGACAGCCTTGCCAGTTTAACAGCAGCAACCAGGCTCAGCCACCTGCTCAGTGCTCTTCAGATGTAAAATCAGGCCCTGGACACAGTTTACCTGGCTACCGGACTCTAAAAAGAGAGATAAACTCACAAAACTGATTTCAATATGGCGTTTTGCTATTCTGTTATTTAAAGGAACTTGCTTTACAGTGGCTGCTCTAGTCACCAATCACCTGTGTCTCGTGGCAAATGTGAAGCTAAAGGTGTGTAAGTGCAATTTCTAAAGGCATACGAACGCTACAAGAGCCATTGCGCTGGCTTTGGAAAGCGTGGCTACTTCTTATATAGCCACAAGCTCGGGGCTTTACGTTCTCTTTGCTTGTCTTCTAGGTGTAGGCTTGAAAGTGCTTCTCGTTGTGCTAAACAGACTTCTGTCCAATGTGTGCACACCCAGTCTTCTGGACAGAGGAAAGGGTGTTTGTGCTCTTAACTCAGAATCATTTTGGGTCCCCAAGCTTCGAACTATGTCTCGAAGGTGAGGGTCTACTGTCTTTTCTACAGTGTGGGTTTTAGTACAGATTACAATGTAATGCTAACATACGTAAAATTTACCTCTTGTTGTAAACTTAAAAAATTCTTGCAAGCTTTAGAAAATTGGCTTGAATCCACCTCTCATGGGTCAAATGAACTCCAGATAGATTGTCAATCAACAACCTGTTTTCCCACCTGTCTATTCTGTTTATTTCTGAAGGTGAGAATCAGCACACACACACACACACACACACACACACACACACACATCTTTCCCTGATCTTGGGACTTCCCTCGCCCAACTACCAGGACTATGGGCCTAAAAGTTTCAAATGGACACCTAAGAAAAAAATTTTCCCTAAACTCCTTAACTTTACCTTCTGTCTCTAGTCTATCTGTCCCAGATATCAAATCAACTATAGACTGTTCTAACACCAGCTCCAGATATTCCCTCAAAGTCTGCATCCCAGACAGCTTCAGTGTGACTAGCCCCAGGTGGTCCAGCTTCACAAACTGCTCCGCCTGCAGCCTGTATGTCCCTAGCCCCAGAGAGTCCCACAGAGCCTGGGTAAGAAGTCAAACAATCTGTTCTTCCAGGACTTGGCAAGCATCCCAGCTTTCTTGGATCCTCAAAAATGTCGATGTCCCTAGACAACAGGAAGCAGTCTAAAGAGCAAGGCACCCCCATTCCTGCCTCACCATCACGCCTTCCTATGGCCTCACCTTTCATAGTAAACAAAAGGAAGGAATGTTAGAAACCAGGTGCCTGGCTACAGTCTGCATCAGCCGCTCAGTGCCAGCAGCCTTGTGCTCAACAGTCGCTGAATGTGACCTTCCTACCCTTTAAAAGGTCTCCTGCTGTCATGGTTCTCCCCCCACACACACATCCCCTCTCAGTGGTGGCCTTTAACCCCCTCCCCTGCCACTAAGTCACTTGTGTGAGAGCGGTTGCGTGGTATGATTTCTGCAGTATCCCTTGGCCCCATCAGCCAAGGTACTTTCTGCCCCAAACCCTAATAAGTGGAGTTTATAAGTACATGGGCTAAACCGTGAGATGTATGGAAGTGGACGGTGAGCAGCAGGCAGGTGCACTGTCCCCTGTGTCTCTGTGAACTCCACAGCAGCTCTGGTGGACCCCATGTGACGAATGCTCTGAACAGCGGGTACCTGGGAAGGGGAGATGCAGTCTATGGCTCCATGGGCTTACCCATGGCTGCTGGTGGCCTCCTGTGGGACAAGGGCACCTGCCTTGGGCTGCGAGATGTGGGCATTCCACTGCCTACCCACTGGGGTGCTCGGTGATGCCTCTGCTTGGCTTTTCTCTCTCTCTCAGACTCCCTTCTCTGTCAGATCCTGGCCCTCCTTGGTTCCTCTTTGTTCTGTCTTGCTTGTTTGTTTTGGGGACACAGAAAGCTGATGACTTCCCTCTCTTGCTGTCCTTCCAGGAAATGGGAAAGATTCTACCTGGAAGCAGGAAGCAGTCCAACTGCCCAGGAACCTGGCCTGGGGTGAAGGGTGTCCCTAAGATCTCAGAGAGTAGAAAGACACCAAACCAGCCCCACCCAACTACAGGGGACATACCACATGCTGAGCCACATTATTAGGGGAATGTAGACGTCCAGTGATGTTAACAGCATTCCTCAGACGGTCAGGGACCAGCCAGTACGGGAAGAAACATCGCTCTTTCCACAAGCTGTGTGGGTGTGGGGAAAGAAAAGGTTCCTGTTCCTTCTTGCTGTCGGGGCCTTTGGCCAGCTGCTGCTGAGGATCCCACTGCAGTCCTTCACATCTGGAGGCCAGTTCCTGGAGAGGGAGGGACAGCCCTCTGTTTCCTGTTCTAGTCTAGTTCCCGACAAGGAGAACAGATGTCTTGGATCCTGTGACAGAGATCTTGCAGCCGCTGGGCGTGGCAGTCCCTTGGAAAAGCGACCGTCCAGCCCCTTTCCCAGCAGTCTGCCTGAGCTTTTCAGCCTGGAAACAACGAAAGCTTCCCAGTTACGCTTCTGGGAATCTGCCTAAGGAAAGGGTCCTAAAAACAGAAAAGTCAGGTATGGGGCACCCTGCCATCCTGGAAACTGGGAGGCTGAGGCAGAGGAATGATGTAAACTCTAGACCAGCCTGAGCTACAGTTTGAAATTCAGGCCAGCCTTAGTTGCAGAATGAGACCTTGTCTGAACAAAATAAGAAACAAATACTGCAAATGTAGAAAGGAAAGAAGTGAGGATGAGAGGAAAAGTGTGTGTGTGTGTGTGTGTGTGTGTGTGTGTGTGTGTGTGTGTGTTAGCACACACTTGAGAACCCAACAGTTGGGAAGTTGAGACAGGAGGATCTCAAGTTCAAGGCCAGACTGGACTACACAATGAGACTTTCTAAAACTGCAGGGCTGGGATTGGAGCTCAGCTGGGAGAGCGTTTGTCTTGCACGCACAAAGCCTAGTTGAGTCCCTAGTGGCACCAGGTGTGGTGTGGAATGTCATTGCAACACTCAGGAGGTGAAGGTGGGAGGACGAGGAGGTCAACTTTATCCTCAGCTACATATGCAGTTTGAGGGTAGCCTGGGCTTCATGAGACCATGTCTCAAAAACAACAAGCAACAAACAAACCCAAAGCAAAATAACCAGAGAAGACAAAACCCGACAGCCCACATGTGACACTTGTGGGCAATGCTGTGTGGATGACAGTTGCCCTGGTGCTGAGCCGAATGTAGGCTGGGAGGTCTACTCTAGGATTCTGCCCACATTGCTCCAGAGGGTGGACAGGACTGGCTGGGACCCTGGTGGCACTTCAGGGGACTGGGTCTGGTTTTGAGAATGAAGGAGGATTTTCTCAGACTGATCCCTGGAGAAAGGAGCAGAGGACATAGAGGAAAAGCCAGGGCTGTGCAGTCCCTGGGGGTGGCACTGGCAAGGGGGGCACAACCTTTCTCACAACGGAAAGCTCCAGGGGTGGAAGCCAGATGATTTTTTGTTCCAAAATCATTAAAAACAGGCTTCCTTCCCTGCAAGAGCAATGCATGCTCATTGTTAAAAACAAAGCTGTACAGAATTCTGTGAAGTCCATTGGCCCGACATCTTCTTTCCATCCTAAGGAGCCATCCCTGGGCTATTTGTGTTTTCTCTTTTAGATATTTTACATCCAAATTTTCCAAACTAAATTTGTTTTCTTAAACTACAAGTCACACAATAAAGAACAGATTTTACTTTGTAACCCAGTATGTACAGCTTTGCATGTAACTAAAGTAGATACTTTAGGCAGTGGTGATCCTCGGGACGTCAGGGCCCGTTCCCATTCTGTTGTTTCCTTCTGTTTAAAACGAAGGGATGCTGCCCTGGGCGGTAGTGGCACAGGCCCTTAACTGAAGCAAGGAGGCGAGGCAGAGACAGGCAGATCTGTGGGTTTCAGGACAGCCGGGGCTACACAGAGAAACACTGTCTTGAAAAAAAAAATGGTGTTGCATTTCAGCAGAGCCTGGTGACGTCCTGACCCATGACTGTGTGACCTGCAGAGACAGCTGGTGGGTGCTGTCTGACAAGGCTGACTCTATTCCCTTTTCTGCAGCTAAGTTTTGCATATGGGACTTAGCAGGCAGCCACTTTTCCTAGCATTTCCATACCCTCCTCCTCCCAGGGTAACAGATCATCATCGCATGGGGCAGGGCAGCTGGGGGCGGGGTGGGGTGGAGCAGCAGGAACAACCTCCCTTCTCCACCTCTGTCCCCCCCGACAAATTGTCCACAGACTTCCCTGTGATTTGACCTGTAACACACACACACACATACACACACACACACACACACACACACACATTCACAAATAACAACACCTTACACAGGGATGTGGCTCAGTTGGCAGAATGGTTGCCTAGCATGCACACGGCTCTGGGTTCAAACTCCAGTACCATATGAGTCAGGTATGGTAGTACACTCCTGTAATCCCAGCATTCAGATGAAGGAAGCATGAGGGAAGAAGGTCAGAAGATTAAGGTCATCTTCAGTTATGAGCTAAATTCAAGTCTTCAGCGTGTACATACACACACACACACACACACACACACACACACGCGCGCGCACGCACGCACGCAGCAGCAGAAAACGAGACCCCTGGCCCATCTCCAGTCAGCTGGGCAGACGCTACTGTGGTTCTGAGAATCACTTGCCCTGGTTTTGGACTGACATAAGTCATTTCTCCTTTCTCCTCTCACTTCCTCTTTTATCACTTTAGGGATTTGGGGAAGCGACCCTTGGTAGCAGAACCTTTCCCATCAGGGAGCGGAAGCAACTTCTAAGGCTCACGCACTGTCCTGGCAGGGCCTAGAAGCTACAGGAAATGAGTAGACACAGCACCTGGGGTCCTCTTGGCCTCAAAGTCTGGCCCTCCTCACATAGAAGTAGGATTTTTTATGCTTCCTGCTCAGGGAAGGACCTATCTGCGCCCTAGCTTTGCTTTTGCGCTAACTAGCTGTGTGACTGTGGGCGAGTGCATTGCCGTCTCTGAGATCTGATTGCCTCAGACAGGTAATAATGACAGCTCCTGCCTCCTGCTCTCTTGTGGGGCCTAAGCAAGTGAGTAGGCCACGAGGCCGACGATTGGCTTGTGTCACAGTCTTTGTTACTTTAAACACTTCTTTTTATTTATATGTATGTTTGCCTGCATATATGTCTGTGTACCACACATGTGTCCAGGGTGGATCAAAGATGGCATCAGATCCTCTGGAACTGTAGTTACAGATGGTTATTAGCCAACACGTGAGTGTTGGGAACCAAACCCAGGTCCTCTGTGTGATCAGCAAGTGCACTGCCAAGCCCTCTCTCTAGCCCATAGCATTATTTTTTTAAATAAGTATTTGGAACAATATGCAGGTTCCAGGACCATTTATAAATAAAATTTTGTTTATTAAATATAAATATTTTAAACTTTTTCTTTTTTCTTTTTTGGTTTTGGTTTATTTGAAATAGGGTTTCTCTGTGTAATAGCTCTGCTGTCCTGGAACTCACTCTGTAGACCATGCTGGCCACGAGCTCACAGAGACCTGCCTGCCTCTACTCCCGAGTTCTGGGATTAAAGACATTCGCCACCGCTGCCCAGATATTTTTAAACTATTTTTTACGTGTATGGGTGTTTTGCCTGCATGCACATCTATGTACCAGGTATGTGCAATGCCTACAAGGCCAGGAGAGGGTGTTAGATTCCCTAAGTCTGAAATTATAGATGGTGTGAGCCACGTGCATCCTGGGAACTGAACCCTGGTCCTGTGGAAGAACAGACAGTGCTCTTAGCTGCTGAGCCCTCTCTCCAGCCCCTTATGTAATCATTTTTTATTTTTGCAGAGCTGAGGCTGGAGCCCAGGACTTTGTGCCTGCTTGACGAGGTCTCTATCACTGTCTACACCTCAGCCCAAAGAGCCGCCCCCACCAGCTTGAAGCCCCTGTGAATGAGGCGTGTGGAAGGGGGCAGTGGAAGTCAGGTGTGATGTACACCTGTAACCCCAGCACTTGAGAGGCTCAGGCAGGAAGATGGCAAGTTGCAAGCTAGCCCTAACTACACAGTGACACTTGCTTCCATAAAAACAAGGGAATGCTGGGAGGTGGTGGGACATGCCTTTAATCCCAGCACCTGGGAGACAGAGGCAGGCGGATATCCGAGTTTGAGGCCAGCTTGGTCTACATAGTAAGTTCAAGGTCAGCCAGGACCACACAGAGAAACCCTAACCCCACCCCCCCCCAAAAAAAAATCGAAAACCAAAAGAAACAAAACAAACCCCAAGGGGGTTAGAGAAGTTGCTCAGTGGTCTCAGGAGACCAAGGGTCAGGCTGTAACTTCAGGTGAGATGTCCAGAGGGTCTGGATGAGAAGGTGATGCTGAAGCAATGCTTGAGAGAAGAAACAAGTGGCATGGCTACCTGGGTGCGGTAGACCAGAAAGCAGGAACCAGGTGCAAAGGTCCTGTGGTAAGCCATACTAGCACAAGGAGCCTATGTGGCTGGGACAATGAAGCATTTATCGAATTATTCTTTATTGATAAAAACTTGGGAGCCAGATATCTCCTTTGCTCAGTTTTTTTTTTCTGTGACCATGACCAGTAACAAGTTGCAACCTCCCTAAGTGATGGTTGACATCCATAATCCTCCTAACGACCAAAACCCACCCATCCCACCTCTTGGGTGGGTGCAGTCTTCAAATTACTTCCTGTTGTCTGGGTGTAGCAGCCCCTTTAGAGGACCCTGAGAATCTGAGACAATGGTCAGTTATCTATCTAGTCAGGAAACTGGCTGGAGTATTTGTTGTCCAGTCTCTGGACAATGGGAAAGTGCAGTCTGTGAGGCTGGCCCCCTCAGCTAGCAGCGTTGAAGTTGTCCTGAGCAGTTTGCAGTCTGATCTTTGGTTGGCGTTTGTTAACTTAATAGCATTACCACAATCCAGGTGGAATCGTTGTTGGGTCTTGTCATCTTTTTGAAGACTTCAAAGGAGCGGTCACAGTTCACTGCCAAAAACTTAAACATTTTAAAATGTCATATGCAACAGATCTTGGAGAGGCTGAAGGAGGACAATGTGTTAAATATATCCAGGGTGCATGAACTTCATTCCTAGCTACCTGCTTCAGACTCGAGCCAGAAATCATGTACAGGAAGCTAGATGGAGCCTATTTTTAGAATTAGTTAGTGTTCTATATGACCATTAACATCACAACAGAAAATATGTGTGTGTAGACAAATCTTAATTTTATAAACTTGGAGATAATATTTATAACTTAAGAAAAGTTTTAAAGAGTCAAAATGAAACCAAAGGATTATGAGATTATGATATATAGGGCACTCCCTTAATTTTGGATTTTCTTCTGTTTCATACCAGGTCATGTCTTTTGACATGAGACAGAGATTTTGGACACATGCTAGAACACTGTCCATCTTAATTTGTACAGGTATTCCTACAATGGTCATAACTTCTAATAAATGTGTAATTACAGAATCAACCCTTTCAGAACTCAAAGCAGTTGCCCGCTGAATTCTTGAATATGTAGCTACGGTATGGTGCACATACTTTAATTTTACAAACTCTGCAAAATGAAACATACCCATTTTCCAAATTTCATTTCTTTGAGTGCCTTTTGGGTTACTTCCTGCAGGTAATGGAGTTGGTTATACAAAGAACAAGCAGGACGTCCTTATAATTTCCTTAGCTTGCTACCAAGTGATAGAAAAAGTCTTTGCTGTTAACATGGTATTTCTTATGAAATCTGAGACTTGTAGCACATTTCCTACCTGTAATTGATCAATTTCATTATTACCTTGTGCTAGAGGGCCTGGTAGGCCTGTATGGGATCTGATGTGTGTTATATACAAGAAATAGTTTTTATTTCTGATTATTTCTTGTAGTTGAAAAAATAAAAAAAAATTAGTTCTGAATTATCTGGAATAAGTTCAGTGCTTCAATATGTAAAACAACTCTTACTGTATATTGAAAGTTAGATACTATATTAAGATTTTCTGAAAAATCTAATAATGCCATGAGAATAGCATTTAATTCTGACTTTTGAACAACATCATAAGGGCTTTGGGTCACTTCACTTAAATTTCCTGACTTACACCCTGCCTTTCCTGATTTGTTTGTATCAGTATAGAATGGAAGGCCTCCAGAAATTGGTGTTCCCATACAATGTGAGGAAGGATCCAATTAGTTCTCTTTATAAATGGAAGTCTCTTGCTTTTGGAATATTTGTTGCTAATCTCTACCAAGAAATTGCTGCAAGATCTTTGCCAGTGTTCATTTTCTGTCCACAATGAGGCAATTTTAGTTTTAGTGAAAACCACCACAATTTATTTTGGGTCTATTCCTGCTACTTGATTACTTGATGAAGTCTTAATTTTCCTTTCAGAATCAATTCAGAAACCTTTTCTTTTGTCCTTCCTTATATATATATTTTCCCCCAGACAGGGTTTCTCTGTGTAACAGCCCTAGCTGTCCTGAAACTAACTCTGTAGACCAGGCTGGCCTTGAACTCACAGAGGTCTATCTGCCTCTGCCTTCCAAGTGCTGGGTTTAAAGACGTGTGCCACTGTTGTCTGGTCAGAAACCTTTTCTACAGAGCCTTATTTTGTTGCTCTGTTTGTGTGGCAGAAATATCCATTCTAAAATATTATCTGCTCTCTGCATAAGAATTCCTATGGGAAGATGCATAAAAGGTAAAATAACCAGAATTTAATTAAGCTCTGGATGCAAATGATCCACTTGTGCATCTCGTAATTTCTTTTCTACCCAGAGTCAAGTCTCTCTCAGCCTCGGATGATAAATTTTTGGACTATTTAAGTCCTATCACCTTGTAAGGTTTGAAATAAATTACTTAGTTCTTGAGTTGCTAATCCAGTTGTTGACCTTAGCCAGTTAATATCTCCTAGCAGTTTTTGAAAAACACTGAGTTAATAATTGATCTCTCCTGATTTGTATTCTCTGTGGTTGAATTTTATAAGCCTATCTTAAATCCTAAGTAATTAATAGAATCTCCTTTTTGTACTTTTTCAGGTGCAGTTTGTAATCCCCAACATGGCAAATTTTTTTTAACCTCTTCAAACATTTTTCTAAGGTATCTGAGTTTGAATTACCTAGTACGATATTATCCATATAATGGTAAATTATAGATTGAGGAAACTTTTTACAAATTCTTACTGATGGTGGTCATATAAAATACTGACACATGGTAGGGCTGTTTAAGAATGCTTGTGGAAGAATTTTCCACTGATACCTGTTAACAGCCTGGGGAATTAAGTAGGCACTGTGAAGGCAAGTTCCTGTAAAGGTATAGTTTAAAAAAGCAGTCTTTTAATCCATTCTCTAGGTAATAGAGAAGGCAAGGGAATCCCAGGCTGTAAAGAGCCCATTGGTTGAATCATCTTATTTATGGCTCTTAAATCTATTAACATTCTCCCAGACTTCTTTTAAATGACAAATATAGGAGAATTCCCAGGACTGGTCGGTTCCTCAATATGCTTAGCAAGTTTAGCTGCTCCTGTCCCAGCTGTTCTAATACCTATAATTTTTCTGGTGTCAAAGGTTGTTGTTCCACCCAGACAGGTTTGTCAGTTAGCTGTTTTAAAGATAGGGCTGTTGGTACCTATTGGGCCTCTGAGTGCCAGCCTCGGTGCCCCCTCAGTGCCCAGACAGGCTGCCTACAGCAAGGGGGGATGGCTAAAGGGAACAGGGTAAATGAATCAGCTCACACATGCCTCCTTCTCATGTCTCTTTACTCTTACAAAGGTTTCTCCATTCCCAGAAGGCTTCCAGACTATATACACACAGAGACACAGTTAGCAATTCTCTGGCAAGAGCAAGGATACCAGTCATGTTTTCCACAGGGCTGTGAAGACAGCTAAGTCTGACAAAGTGGGCACCTGTTATCTTCCTTATGTCCCAGAATGCATGGCTATGAGACTTGCCAGGAGATACTGGGAGGGTTAGTTAGGGAGGGAGCTTTGAATCAGTATTGAATTCTTAGAAGAGAGAAAAGGTTTTCGTGTACTAACTACATTTCTTAAGTGTGACTAGTTAAGCTAGAAGTTTGTAATTAATACATGTAGAAAAAGGGGATGAAAATGTGGCAATACTATGCACTCTCCAAGCATTTTCTTCTGTTTCCTTCTGCAGTGGCTGGGAACACAGCATTGTAATAACCTTGGCAACCAGCGTAAACAGTGGGAGGAAAATGGATGGTGCTTGATCATTAGCATTTTTGTCAAATGTTAGCTGGTCAAAGGAAACTTCTTAGCACTAGATCAAAGGGAAAAGCTGTGATTATATAGTGTAAAATCCAGAGGCTGACATTTCAGCAGGGTAAGCAGTAGGGCACTCACACCTGCTGATGCCCAGATAATCAGGAATCACTTTCTCTGGGACTGGTTAAGTGATCCAGAGTTTTTTTCCTATATCTTTGGGGGTAAAGGCACAAACAGTTAATTTCCTAGGCTAAGATCTTGTATGAAACCGAGGTAAAGGTAAATACAGAATATTAATAGCTTGTTAGGGTAGAGTGTGGCCAGCGGGTTGTGCTCTCCTAAGACAGTTGTTAGAAAAATCAGAGAGCCCAGTCCTCCTTCTCAGTGCCTGTTCTTCGATGTGCAGGGCTTCTCTCCTGACTGGATGTTCTGCCATAAAAGATAATTGTGGGGAACTTGTTTCTAAGTTTATATCAGGGAATGGGCATGACTTTAACTGTGAGAACAAAGGTTTCTAGACTGTGTGAATACTTTCACACCTGGACCCCACAGTGTGGGAGAAGGTCATCCAGTATAGCAGTACATAAGGGTGGTATGCCCAATAATTGATTAAAATACTGCTGGGATTTTGGGGTCAAATCCCACTATGGAACAGGGAGTGCTATAACTTCCCAAGGGTTTTGCAGAAATGACAGTGACTATTCAGAAGGCGGCTATCTCCAAAGCTCTGCAAATCAGGTTTCCACCATCAGAATGTGGGATGATCCCACTAGGTCAGCCTTGAGATTTTGTCAGCAGAGATCTCGCTGTATAATCCTGTGGCCCACAGCACATTTGAAAGATCAACAGCTGTTGAGCCCTGTTTATGTACAACCAGAACAGTCTGGGACTGTTTTTGATAATACCTTTTAATACTTGTCTCAGAAGCATTCTTTATTTTATGGTTTGTTTCTTTATTGGAGGAATGTTAATCTGGGTTTTCCACTGTGTACAAATCACATCCCCATAAATTTATTGCTGTGTTAGCCATAGATGGCTTTAATTTTCCCATTTGTCCTTCTGGCCCTATACACTCAACCCACTTTGTACTTTGTTTTACCTGAGAAACAATCCTTAAAAGCTAAATATTTACCTCCTGGAGAGGCCAACCTGGATGCCAAGATTTGGGTGAAATTATCGTTGCATCTGTATCTGTGTCTACCAAGCCCTCAACTTCAATACCTTCTATTTGTATTTTTATCTTTGGTCTCTGATAGCAGTTTGCCAAAATACTTGTTTTATTGTCTTTCCTGAAAATTTTGTTTTGTCTAATGAACTGTTATGTCATCCAGAACAGTATGGCTTTTAACAATAGGCATTAAGTATTTTAATTGTTCTGTGGAGGAGTTTCCCCAATGTTGATAGGGAATGATTGAACCAAATTTGACATGGAAGCCTGAAAGAGGCCCCATAAGGCATTTCTCAATGGCAAAGAGTTCCCTTTCCTGTCCCATATTGAACTGCATCCATTATCCATTAGTCTAATGCCAGCCTGATGTGGGATTCCCCTCTGTATTCTGTGAATATGTTTTATTACCATTGGCTAATAAAAAAAGCTGCTTTGGCCTATAGCAGGGCAGAGTACAGCCAGGCTGGAAAAGATACAGAGAGAGAGTAGGCAGAGTCAGGAAAATGCCATGTTGCTGCCAACAGAGACAGATGCCAGAACTTTGCCTGGTAATTCACAGCTGTATAGCAATACACAGAATAATAGAAATGGGTTAATATGAGATGTAAGAGTTACTTAATAAGAAGTCTAAGCTAATGGCCAAACAGTGTTTTAATTAATGTTTCTGTGTGATTATTTTGGGTCTGAGTGGTCAGGAAACAAACACCCTCCACCTACAAAATGATGTGCCAACGTGGAGCTAACCCACATGGCCAACCACACAATTTGGGTCCGGTGTTTTTATGTCCACTCAGAGTCAGGAGGAAAGTAGCTGAGAGCGTGCCAGCCACTCAGTACCCCTGCCTGGGAAAGCAGCTGGATCAGGTCTGCTAAGCATGCACAGACAAGAGAGCAAGACAGATTCCCACCACCATACACGAGATATTTCTAGGCTGTGCAGTGTGCTGCATGGCAGACTTAGCTTTTACTCAGATAAAAAGGGTTTATGTACTGCATGGCACTTCCCAGAATTAAGGTGTAAGCAGAACTCCTATCTGGCGGTCCCAGAGCTGGTGGTAAAGGTAACTCCACCATATTAAAAGGCTGAGAGAGGTGGAGCCAGCATCCAGGGCTGTTGTAACCAAGCTGCTTACCATTTTAAAAACACTCCTGGTCAGAAAATGATTACAGATATGCAATAAAGATTCAGATAGAAATAAACCTCTAAATGGCTTCGGAGAGAGGAAAAGAGTATAGATAGTTGCAATATAAAAGAGTACAGACAGTCATAGATTAAAAGAATAAAGATAATAAGTATTAAGCTTGTGGAAAAACTAATAGAGTAAAAAAATAAGGCAGGTAAAGATGGAATATACACAGAGAATCTGGATTATGTACACTATTATGTTTTCTTTGAATTCTCTGACTGTGAATGAGCTAAGTACAGTTAAGTATTGTACAGGCTGCTAAGCTAAGCCAACATATATACTTTAAAGGTATCTTGACTTCAAAATTTGGGTCTAAGGAAATGTTGGAAAAGAAGTTCTGTTTCCAAAGAGGGTGAGAACCAGTGGATTCCTTCCAGACTAATGTGGTTTGATGGAACAAGACCCCTGAAAAGTCTCCACAGACACTTTGCCCAACAAAAAGCAGGAAGCAGTTTAGAGAGAACTATGCCCAAATTCCCAAATACTGTTTATAAGTATTTGTTTACATTTAAAGGAGAATACAATATAGAGATAAATACTTTGCATTGGTATGGATCTTGGTTTATTGAGAAATATTTAAAGTCAATTTTGTTATATATATTTCTTCTCTTGATTAAGGTATTGTGTTTATGCAGCTCATTTAAAAGTGTAATGTATATTAAGAAATACAGGTTAATAGGTAGTTGTCCATATAAGTCAAGCTTGTTGTCATATTAGTTATGTTTTGTAGGTGTACAGAGTTGTATATCAGATGGATAGGTATTCTTCAAACCTTTCAAAGACTTACAGAATATGGCATTTAAATGTTTTAAGAACATAGATTTTTCTCAACAATGAGACATGTCTGCTTCAGGTAACACCAATTACTTCAAGGGGATAATAGACATCGAAGAGACTCCTTATAGAGTTTGTTAGCCATTTGGGCAAGAAACTGCTCTTATCTGGACTGCTTGATGGTAAATTGGACATGCAGGACCCACAGAAAAATGACTGCTAAAGTTGCCTAAAGAAGGTGTTCCTGCTTCATGAAAGAATCTGCCAGACATTCTACAGTACACAGAAGAAAGTGACTGACAAACTGCCAATATAGGCAGAACTATTTTTAAAATTTCCTGTTTCATGGAATAGCCCGCCAGATACTATAGGCCTGTAGGCTGAAGATGGGTGCCCCAATGTTACAAAAGAACTCTGGGTGACTGTCCAGGAAGCAAGATGTCACTGTCAGTTCTAGAGTTTTGGAAGTTGCTTGCAATACACTTCCTGTTCACTTGGGTAATATTTATATTCTTCTGAAGCCTTTGATGGAGTTGAAAAAAAATAGTTATAATTATAAAAGATAAATTAGATATAAAACTTTAGACTCACAAAAATAGGATTGATGATGGAGTATTTTCCTTAATTTGCCAAATGTAAATGGACTAAATAATGTACCTATAATTCCTGTTTGATACCTGTTTTGTTATATGTAATTTTGCTATGTTAAAATTAAAACCTTCCTTTTTCGTTGTTTTCATTGAACTTTATATTTTTCTCTACTCTCCTTCCTTCCTCTCCCCTCCCCTTCTACTCTCTCCCATGTTTCTCATGCTTTCAATTTACTCAGGATATTTTGTCTTTTTCTGCTTCCCATGTATGTATGTCTCTCTTAGGGTTGTTATTGTTGTCTAGGTTCGCTGGGATTGTGAATTTTTTTATTTTTTTCTTTTGCTTTATGTCTAAAAGCCACTTCTGAGTGAGTACATATGATATTTTTCTTTCTGGGTTACCTCACTCAATATGATGTTTTCTAGATCCATCCATTTCCCTGAAAATTAAAAGATGTTATTTTTTTCTGCTGTGTAAATCTCCATTGTGTAAATGTACCACATTTTCCTTATCCATTCTTCGATCAAGGGGCATTTAGGTTGTTCCCAGGTTCTGGCTATGACAGACAATGCTGATATGAACATAGTTGAGCACATGTCCTTGTGGTGCAATTGAGCATCCTTTGAGTATATACCCAAAAGTGGTATTGCTGGATCTTGAGGTGAGTTGTTTCCTAATTTTCTGAGAAATCATCATACTGATATCCAAAGCAGCTGTACCAGTTTGCACTCCCACCAGCAATGGAGGAGTGTTCTCTTTACCCCACATCCTCTCCAGCATAGGTTGTAATCAGTGTTTTTGATCTTGGCCACCCTTCAGGTGTAAGATGGACTCTCAGAGTTGTTTTGATTTTTATTTCTCTGATGGCTAAGGACGTTGAGCATTTTCTTAAGTGTCTTTCAGTCATTTTAGATTCCTCTGTTGAGAGTTCTCTGTTTAGGTCTGTACTCTATGGTTTTTTAAATTGGATTACTTGTTCTTTTGATGACAAATTTCTTGAGTTCTTTGTGTATTTTGGAGATCAGCCCTCTGTCTAATGTGGGATTGGTGAAGATCTTTTCCCATTCTGTAATCTTCTGTTTTGTCTGGTTGACCGTGCCCTTTGCTTTACAGAAGCTTCTCAGTTTCAGGAGGTTCCATTTATGAATTGTTTCTCTCATGGAGGGCCTGGGGGAAGAAGCAGGAAAGTCAGCTGCGATGGTGAGTCTGGTGACTGCAAAGCTGCCCACGAGTGGCTGCCTTGTGACCTCGTGCTCTGCGCTGGATGCCAGATGAAGCATTTATCTTATCATTCTTTATCAATAAAAACTTCTGAGTCAGATATCAGGGTAAGAACCTGAAGGATCAGAGAAGTGGCAGAGAAGTGACCATGGACTTCCTCTCTCTTTCCTTCCTCAGTCCAAAGGGCTAAGAACCTTCTAAGCCCCTGTGTCTCCCTGTATGTCCTTGCTCTTTTAAAACCTCTATGGCTAATTTTGGTCGGCTCTGCCCTCTGATTCAAGTAAGCCTTATTGGGAGCGTCAGAGTGCAAACAAAATATCACACAGCCGAGTAGAGTGCTTATGTCTAGGGTGATGGGGGCAGGGAGGAAACAGGAGGCTGGTGGTTCATAGTTCTCCCACTAGGGGACACCTAAATCGTGAGGTGTGGAGGTGGGTGGCTTCCTTGCCTGGGATCATTTTCTTTTTTTGAAGTGGAATTATAAAAGACATTTAATAAGAAAATATCTCTGGGGCCAAGGATGAGCTTGGTTGGTAGAGTGCCTGCCCAAATTTGCATGAGGCTGGCCTAAGGGAGCCTGGCCTGAGTAACAGTGGGAGGGCATTGTCAATGACCCCCCCCCCCAAAGTCACTTCTAGGGCCTCTTCCTAAATCCACAGAAGCCTGCTGCTGCCCCAGGAGATGAGACACCGTGAGGCCTTCCTCTGCCTGTCCCCTCCTGTGCTTCTTCTGGCCTCTGAAATAGAGACTAGCCTTGAACCTCCAGCCGCAGGTGCCCCAGGACAAACACTGATATTTAGGATCAAATCTGAAAAGGCATAGCAGTGACGTGGCTCAGCCAGTTATGTCCCAGAGACAGCCCTAGAATGAATGTCCCTCTGTAAGACTGGCTTGGGGTCGCCCCAGAGAAACAAGTCCAGGCCCTCGGAGACTGTTGGCCCTTGAAGACCCAAGTGTGCTGAAGCGTGTTCTCAACTCCTACACTGATCATGGGTCAAAACATTTGTCCCCTTTCTGGGCCCCAGCTGTGGCTAGCTAGTTCTCGGCCCCCATATGCCAAACTGCTTCCTTCTGTTCTGTAGGTTGGGACCATGGGTGAGACAGTACTGCAGGGAAAGGTCCTGAGGTCATGTGCCCCGATAGCCACAGGTCTGGACCACCCATAAGCTCTGATAAGCAAGCCCTCCACAAGCTGATGGCTAACTATGGATGTGGAGACCGAGAGGCTGCGTTCAAATCCCACAGCTAGCAAGGAGTAGCCGTGTGGCCCTTGACAATTTCCCAAGCCTCTTTGGGCTTCTACTGCTAACCCTGGAAAGGAGTTCTATTTCTCTTGTGGGGTTGTTGGGACAGCAGTGTGTGATGGATCACATAACTGATCATGAAATAAACACGTTTCCATGAGTCATGCTTCAGCCACCCCTAACCCCCTCAAACTTGCTCCTGTTTAGACTGGAACTCAGAGAATGAAGTTCAGCTGGACCGTGGGATGCCGGATTCCTGGAAGCTACGGAGGAGTCAGCTGGTGACCCCAAGTCACACAGCATTCATTTACTTATTTGCTCACGTCTTGCTGTGTTAGGGGTGCAAGTCGGGGTGTCACACATGCCAGGCAAGGGGACCCTGCTAAGCCGTGCCCCGGCCATTCTTTGGTATTGATTTTGGATCTACCTCCCCTCATGCAAACCAGGATAGAAACTCCTTAGGTCAGTTGGACATTGTGCTGACTTTTAGTCACCTTAACACAAGTCGGAGTCATCTGAAAAGAGGGACCCTCAACTGAGAAAATGTTCCCATTGTTGTCCCTGTGGGGTAGCCTGTGGAACATTTTCTTTTATTTTTAATGCCAAATTCTATTTTTAAATTTTATTTATTGTTTTTAATTAGGTTATACATTTCCCCATTCCTTCCTCTCCTCTTCCCTTCCACCTTACCCCCTATACTCCCAATTTACTCAGGAGATCTTGTCTTTTTCTCCTTTCTGGGTAGATCCATGTATTTCTCTCTTAGGGTCTTCTTTGTTGTCTAGGTTCTCTGGAATTGTAGCCTGTAGGCCAGTTTTTCTTTGCTTTATGTCTAAAAGCCACTTATGAGTGAGTACATATGATATTTGTCTTTCTGGGTCTGGATTACCTCACTGAAGATTTTTTTTTCTAGTTCTGTCCATTTGCCTACAAATTTCAAGATGCCATTATTTTTTTAGTGCTGAATAGTACTCCATTGTGTAAATGTACCACATTTTCCTTATCCATTCTTCAGTTGAGGGGCATCTAGGTTGTTTCCAGGTTCGGCTATTATGAATAATGCTGCTATGAACATAGTTGAGCAAATTTCCTTGGTGTGTGTGTGTGTGTGTTTATTGCCTCTATTTCAGTTTTTAAGCCTTGAACCATTTCTTTCACCTGTTAGATTGTTTTTTTCTTTGTTTCCTTTTAGGGATTTGTTGATTTCTTCCAGTTTTTTTGGTCGTCTTTTCCTCCATTTCTTTAAGGAAATTTTTGACTTCCTCTTTAAGGGCCTCAATCATCTTCATAAAGGTCGCTTTTTTCTGTGTCATCTGCTTTGGGATGGCCAGGTCTTGCTGCTGTGGAGTCACTAGTTTCTGGCGGTGCCGTGGAGCTCTTTGTGTGGTTCAGTGTGTGTGTTCTTTCTTACCCTGCTGTCCTCCCATCAGAACAGACGGAGACTGTGTTTCAGCGGGGTCCCTTTTCTTCCAATTGGTATAGTTGGGGCTGTGGCTCTGTTGATCTTTCCTTCAGGTGTGGGCAGAGGAGAACCTTCGGTGATTGTTCCTCCAGGTGCCTACTGGCCCAAGACTCACATGATTGCTCCTCCTGGTGCTGGCAGGGCTGAGGCTGAAGGGCTACTGTGGTCAGAATTTGCGGAGGCCACTGTTGTCATGTCCCACTGCGTTGCTGTGCAACAGGCCTGGCCTGTTGTGCTGCTGCCCACACTTCTCCTGAGGGCCTGACCTGGCCAGTTGCACTGCTCAGAGCATTTTCTTGATGGATGTGTAGGGCTCAGGCCACTGAAGGCAGTTCTGTCCTTGGGCAGGTGGTCCTGGGTTGCCTAGGAAAGCAGGCTGAACGAGCCATGAAAGCAAGCCAGTGCGCAGTGATCCTCCGTGGCCTTTGCTTCTACCTCCAGGTTTCTGCCTTGCATTCCTGCCCAGACCCTTTCCTCCCCAAGCTGCTTCTGGTCATGCTGCTTATGAGAGCTGTGGAAAGCAAACTCGGACAGTGACATTTCTAGTTCCCCTCACTCTAGTCCCTGACGTACAGCTCAGGGCCCAAGACACATAAGCAAAAAGCAGTTGGGGAGGGCAGGGACAGGAGAGAGAAAGGGAAGGGGGGAGAGAGAGAGAGAGAGAGAGAGAGAGAGAGAGAGAGAGAGAGAGAGAGAGAGAGAGAGAGAGGATATCTGAGAGAGAAGAATCAGCCCACTCCACCTGGCTCAAGCATTATCTCCAGCCACCACCTTTCTGTGAGTCTCAGGTATGGTGCTTAACTTCTCTGGGCCTCCTTCTCTCTCCTCATTTGTATAAAGGGGGGATTGTCGCCAGGAGAAGAATTCACATCTTTTTCCCTCGTGCCTCCGCCCCCATTGTTTTTCTTCTTGTTTGGGGCTCACACTACATCCTGTGCCATGATTTCTCTCTCTCTCTGTGTGTGTGTGTGTGTGTGTGTGTGTGTGTGTGTGTGTGTGTTTTAAATAGAGACAGAGTCATGCCCACAAACTCTGTGGTCAGGGAAGGACCCCTGGGTGCCACTGTTATGTCCAAAGTCTGGATCCCCAAAACATCAACAAGAAACCATATCCTATGCAAAATCAAAGAGTCTTTATTGTGAGTTAACTTGGGTCCCTCTGTCTGTCCGAAGCTGCTGCAGCAGCAACAGTAGCAGAAGGAACCGAGCAGGAGAGACCCCAGCAGTGAAAGGGGGTTTATATAGGGGAAGAGGCTTGAGGCATTCCAAGTCTCTGGGCTTGTGATTGACCGCCCCTGAGTGGGGTGAGGGGAATTTAAGGCTTTCAAGCTTGGGATTGGCTGCTCCCTATGATGTAAGGGGATTGCCATACCTGAGTGGAATTTCCATTTGCCAGTCAGGAATTCGAAGCCTCTAGGGGCTCAGTGATTGGTCCATTTTCCCTGCTCAGGGATTGGCTGGTTTTGTGTCTGGGGAGCGATGGCTCTGATTCTGGAGCCAAATCGTGTTTCTTTCTTTGGTTCTTTTTACCTCTTTTACTCTGTTTTTGGGACCAGCATGTATGGTATGCTCTGAATCTAGTGGCTTAGTGTGTTCTGATTAAAGGGTCTGGGGACTTTTTTTCTTCCAGCTCTGGGTTTGGGTACAAAGTTTACGGACACTTTGTCCCCAAACCTAGAAAGTGTCCCCTGGCTCTGGTCCCATTTGTAGGCTTGTTTCTTTCCCTGGCTCTGCACCCAGAGACAGCTGCTCTGTGGCTGTGCTAGGGCTATGGACTCACTGAATGGGGGTTGAGGGGAGGCTTCTCACCACTGCCTCCCTCTGGCCCCAGCTCACTGGCTTCAGCCCTGTAGGCAGCTGGAGTAGAGGCTGCCCAGTACCTGCGAGCAGAGAGGGTCCTCCTGCTCTTTGGATAAAACTACAGGCTTCTCTAACTTCTTAGCGTCGCAGGCTTCTTGTGAGCTTTCACACCCCGTGGCTTGTAATTCCAGACCCTGTGAACTAGAGGCTGTCTTTTAGCCAGAGTTTTGTGTGCTTAAGTGGGAGAAAGCGCTTCCAGTCTGCGGCGGCGTCTGCCTCTAGGCCCCAGGAAGCTCAAATGCTCAGGCAGTGCCGGCTTTGGTTCTCCGGGACTCTTTCCACTGAAAAGGCCGTGGCTCTTGGCCTCAGTGCCCTCTTCCGCTTCTCTAGCCACTCTGAACTCTTCCTTCTGCTTAGAAGAAAGTTGTAGTTCACAGACAGGAACTGTCATGAGGTCACCCTTCAGAATGACAATTAGGACATGGGGCCTGGAGGGGCAGAGCAGGCTTTCAGGTCTGAAGCGAGGCTCCATTAGGATGGACACAGGTTCCTAAATAGACAGCCACTGTGGGGCCCCAAGGAGAGAGGGCACCATCCTCTCAAATCCATAGAACAAAGGGGATTTCTTTTTTTTTTTCTTTTCTTTTTTTTTTAATTTTTTTTAATTTTTTTTTTTTGAGACAGGGTTTCTCTGTGTGTCTTTGGCTGTCCTGGAACTATCACTGTAGACCAGGCTGGCCTTGAACTCACAGAGATCCACCTGCCTCTGCCCCCCAAGTGCTGGGATAAAAGGCATACACCACCACTACCCAGCAAAGATTTATTTATTTTATGTACATCGGTGTTTTGCCTGCATGTAAGTCTGTGTGAAGGTACCAGATTACCTGGAACAGGAGTTACAGACAGTTGTGAGCCACAATGTGGGTGCTGGGCATTGAACCCAGGTCTTCCAGAAGAGCAGCCAGTGCTCTTACTTAACCACGGAGACATCTCTCCAGCCCACAAAGGGGGTCTCACAGGAGTTGGCAAGCTTCATACTGTGTGATGGAACCTGGCCCATGTACCAAGGAGCAGTGAGGCAAACAATAGGAGGGACCCTGAACCTGTAATTGCAGGAACATGGCATCCCTGTGGTGGTATTGTTAGTCAATTCTGTGTCCCAGAGAGATGAGGAGGGCCAGGGAGGGCCACAGGGGCTTGGTCTGACTTAGGTTGGAGGGAGAAAGACAGAGGGAGGGAGGGAAAAAGGGAGAGAGAGAGAGAGAAGGAGGATGTGAGGGAGGGAGAAGAGAGGGAGAAGGAAGGGACAGGAGTTTATGGTTTAATGTCTTGCTGATGCTGGGTGGGTCTGGAGCTAAATCCTCAGGAACTCTTCTGGTTCCTGTGTACCGTCTCAACCTTCTCTGTCTGTGAGAAAGATGGTGTGTAGCGGGGAAGTGAGAATAAACAACACCTTCACACCAGAGAGGCACAGGGTGGGGTTCAGAATGTTAGCCTGCAGCTCCACAAGTCACTCAGTACTCACTTGTGTGCTCTCTCTCTCTCCCTCCCTCCCCCACTCCCTCCTCTCTCCATGCTGTACTGTGCTCCTCAGCCCTCTCCTTTGAAGGTCCTATCTGGTACCTGGCTTCTTGTCAGGCAGGTTTTGTTAGACTAAATGATGTGGAATTTCCCACTAACCCCAGAAGACTTATGAAAGTCAGAGACCCCCTTATTTGAGGGATTTCTCTGAAGTTTGCTTCTCCTCCCAGGTCCCCTGTGAGTGGCCCACGATGGCTGTCTTTTCTCCCACTTTGAGCTATCACTCCTAAGGCTCTCTCAACCCAATGGTCCTATTGCTATTTTGCGTGCTTTAAGCAGGAGCTCATGTAGCCCAGGCTAGCCTCACAATGGAGATTGAAGCACGCAACACCATACCAAGGTATTTTTTATTCAATTTGTTTTTATTTAGGTGTATGTTTGTGGGCTCACTTGCATGTGCTTACCACGGAGGTCAGAAGAGGGTGTCATATCCCCTGCGTGGGTGCTGGGAACTTAAATTAGATTCTCGGGCAGAGTAAGTACTTTTTACAGTGGAGCCACCTCTCCAGCCTCTAGACTATTACAAAGCATTTTTATTCATTCTTGTTCTTTCTCTTCCCTCTCCAGTGCTGCAACCCCCAATACATACACACGCGCATGCACGCACGCATGCACGCACACACACACACACACACACACGCACACATGCGTTCATACACAAGGAAGTGAAAGGGCCACTTTCAGGGGTTGATTCTCTTCTTTGAGTGTGTGGATCCCTAGCATTGGGTTTAGGGATCTGCTGGATAGTCATCTAGTCCTGATTTTCTTTTCTTTTTTTTTTCTTTTTTAATTTTTATCTGGCTATTTTTTTTTTTTTTTGATGTGGAAAAGTGCTATGGAAACATTAGTTTCCAGGCTTTGGTGCTGTGGGTGACACGAACCCCTTTGCAGACTCTTTCTGCCAGTTGTTTTTCTTTCTGTCCCTTCCTTCCTTCCTTCCTTCCTTCCTTCCTTCCTTCCTTCCTTCCTTCCTTTCTTGTTTTGCTTTTTGAGACAGGGTTTCTCTGTGTAGCCTTGGCTGTCCTGGAACTCACTCTGTAGACCAGGCTGGCCTTGAACTCAGAGCTTCACCTGCCTCTGCCTTCTGAGTGCTGGGATTAAAGGCATGTGCGGGGTTAGAGACAGTGTTACTATGCCAACCTGGTTAGCCTAAAGCTTGCTCTGTAGATCAGGCTGATCTCAAATCACAAAGGCTTGCCTTTCGAGTGCTGGCACCGAACTCAAATGGTCAGGCTTGGTAGGAAGTGCCTTTGCCCACTGAGCCGTCTCATCAGTTCCTGTTTTTGCTACTTTTAGACAAACCATTTGTGTTTTCTCATAAAACATCTGAAAAAATTGTTTAATTATATCACACAGATACCACTATTTATAGTCTCCTTTATCCTTGAGAAAGTTTGAGAACCTTTTTCCACATGTGTCTATGTACTTGCCCCTCCCAGATGTGTATCTATGTAATTTTTATTTAAAACACGAAAGACAAAGCAGGATGGCTCTGCGTTCTGTCAGGCACCATGCTTCTCTCCCCTGACTGATGCTACCATTTCTGCAGTCCTGGAGGAGATCGGAGGCGTGGATCCTTCCTCACCCATGTGAATCATGAGGTGCTGGTGGGCTCTGCTGTGCTGTATCAGGTCATGGGCCAGCTCTGCTAAGAGACTGGTCACTTGGCAGGGCACTGGTGGCTCACACCTTTAATCCCAGCACTCGGGAGGCAGAGGCAGGTGGGTCTCTGTGAGTTCGAGGCCAGCTTGGACTACAGAGCAAGTTTCAGGAGACTCTCTGCTCCACAGAGAAACCCTGTCTCTCCAAAGGCTAGGCCAGAGAGTTGAGATATGCTGTGTGACTTTGAAGCCCCTAGTTTACAGCGCTGCCCGGGACCTGTTTTCCCCATGCTTCTTGTCACGTGGCATATGCCATGTTGAAATCATGTGGTGTAGAACTTCCTACCGCCCCTTGAAAAGACGTAAAGGTCTTTTGTTTTGGGGATGTCTTAGTTACTGTTCTATGCTGTGAAAACAGACACCACGACCAGCTCTTGTGAAAGAAAACTTACAGTTTCAGAAGTTTAGTCCATTGTCATCATGGTAGGGAGCATGGTGGCAGGCAGCAGGCATTGTAGAACTAGCTGACAGGTACATCTTGACCCATAGGTTGAGAGAGAGAGAGAGAGAGAGAGAGAGAGAGAGAGAGAGAGAGACTGGGTTTGTCATGGGTTTGTGAAACCTTCTGAAGGGGGTGGTTTTTGTGTCTTTCCCACATTGCTATGGAATAATCCTCTGTTACACTGTAAAAAGTTATCACTCAAATTGGTTTAATAAATTTCTGATTGGCCAGTAGCCAGGCAGGAACTTTAGGTGGGGTGATAAAGTTAAGGATGATGGGAAGGAGAAGGGAGGAGTCAGGAGTCACCAGCCAGACGCAGAGGGAGCAAGAGATGAATCTGCCATTCTGATAAAAGTACCATCACATGGCAGAGCATAAATAATAAATATGTGTTAACTTAAAATGGAAGAGCTACTTAGTAATAAGCCTGAGCTATCAGCCAAGCATTTACAATGAATAAAAGCCTCTGTGTGGTAATATGGAAAGCTGCTGCTGAGTAATTGGGAACAGGGAGAGAAATGCCAGACTACACCATACCAGCCAACTGCCTTGTTCTCTTCTTGTCTAAACCTCACTGGGGCCTGTACAATGCACCTGATTTTGTTTTTTAAGCTATTGAGAGGCTGGGGACATGGCCTAGTAGGTAAAGTGCTTGCTGCTTGAGCTTGAGGACCTGGGTTTGGATGCCCAGCCCCACATAAAAGCCAAATACAGTGGTATGCAACCCCAGTACTGGGGGAGGCAGAGGTAGGTGGATCCCTAATGCCCATGGGACAGCCACCCTAGCTGAATTAGTAAGCCCCTGTTCTAGTGAGAGACCCTGTCTCAAAACAGGTGTCTTCCTTGATTGTCCTTCACCTTAAGTCAACCTCTGACTTCTTCACACACACACACACACACACACACACACACACACACACACACAGAGAGAGAGAGAGAGAGAGAGAGAGAGAGAGAGAGAGAGAGAGAGAGAGGCAGGTGCACCTGCTTTCATACACACCCATAGAGACAAACAATTACACATGTGTACACTCCACCAACACACAGTGAGATAAAGCCAGGTGTGGCAGCAGATGCCTAGGATGCCAGCTCTGCAGAAGCTAAGGCCGAGGATTGCTGTGAGATAGAAGCCAGCAGGCTACAAACCTGTCTGGAGAAGAAAGGAAAGAAATAAGGAACATAACATACCATAAAGTTGAGCATTTTAGCCGTTTTTGAACTGTGCACTGGTTGTACCTAAAATGTGCAGTGCTGTGTGCCCATCACCACTATCTGTGTCCAGGACAATTTTATTACCATCCCTGTCAGTGGTCTTGCCTCCCTCCTGGTCTTTCCAGTCCAAACAGCCACTAATCTGCTTTGTCCACAGATTTACCTGTTCTGGGCATAATTTATGTAAATGAGACCATAGGTAAGATGATCATTTGTGGTCTGCCTTCTTTTGCCTTGCATAGTGTTTTGAGGTCTCTCTCAGGCTGTGGTAGGCCTGAGTGGATACAACACATTTTGTTTGTCCATTGGTCTGTTGGCCATTTGGCTGTTTACTCCCTTTGACTTTGGTGAATAGCACTGCCCTCAACAATCGTACAGGTTGTTTTCAGTTTTGTGTGCTCCCTAGAAACAGGACAGCAGCTGCACCCAGCATTGTCTCCATTGTGGCACCAGGAGGGCTAATTTCTTCCCTTCCAACACATTTATTTATTTACTGTGCGTGTGAGCACACATGTGTACACGTGCACAGATGCATATAGAGAGACCAGAACCAGTGTTGCAAGACTTCCTCAATTGCTTTCCATCTTTTTATTTTTTTTTTTTAATTAAAAACTGTCTTCCGGGAGAGTTTGAATACAGTCTGTACTTTTTCTCCCCACCCCACCACTAGCCTCACACCATAAATCCAGCAATGCTGGTCCCCATGTTTGGGGAAATCCTAGAATACAGTGAATGAGTCTTACCCTGGGAAAAGCAGTCATATGACCATGGTATGCCAACTCCCTCGCCAGGAAAGTACTCCGCTACATTGTGTGTGTGTGTGTGTGTGTGTGTGTGTGTGTGTGTGTGTGTGTGTGTGTGTGTGAAGAATCTCTCACTGAATCTGAAGCTCTCCAGTTCCACCAGGCTGGCTGCCAGTGAACCCCAGGCATCCTCCTGCCTCTCCAGTCCCAGCTCTGAGGTCACAGACTCACTCAGCCTCGCCCAGATGTTAAGTGAACTCGGGTTTTCATGCTTGCATGGTGAACACTTTGTGTACTGAGCATCTTCCTGTGATCCCCACATTTATTTTCTCTGACAAAACATTCTACGACTCTCACTGGGTAAAGCGGCTTCTCATTGTGGTTTTCATCTTGTTTCCCTGATGACTAAGGAACCTGGACAGTTTTCCACGTGCCTGTAGGCATTTTCATACGCTCAGTTTGCTTGTCTGTAGGTTATGATAAAATCGACTCGGGGAGGAAAGGGTTTGTGCTTTTGTTTTTGTTTTTTGAGGCAGGGTTTCTCTGTGTAGCATTACAACTCACTGGAACCTGCTCTGGAGACCAGGCTGGCCTCGAACTCAGAGACCCACCTGTCTCTGCCTCCCGAGTGCTGGGATTAAAGGCATGCACCACCGCTGCCACCACCACCACCACCTGGCTTAAATTTATTTTAAAATATAATTTAAAAATATTTATTTGTGTATGTGTGAGTTTGAGCATGTGGGTGTTGTGGCATACGTGAGAAAGACACATATGGAGGTCAGGGTCCAGTTTGGGGGTTCTTTTCTCACAGTCCACCTTGTTGAGAGGACTCTCCTGCCTCTGCTCAGCTGCCTACTACAGGCTGCTGCCTGAGAGCTCCCTGGCAGGGCCTTTCTCCTGCCTCTGTTCCTCTCACAGTGGGAGTCCTAGGATACAGATGTATGCCACTAAATACAGCCTTTTTTTAAAAAAAATAATGGGTTGTGGGGATCTGAACTCGGGTCTTCAGGCTTGTCCTTCCACCCACCAAGCCATCTCCTTGGTTCTATTTCCCTCCCTCAGCCCCTTTGGTTTTTGGAGACAAAGTCTTTCTATGCAGAACAGACTGGTCTTGAACTTGAGGAACTGCCTCATCTTCCCCATTCTGAGATTATAGATGTCTACCATCACAGCAGATCCCACTGCCCCATTTAAAACTGAGTAGTCTCTTGGGCCAGGTGGTGGTGGGGCGCGCCTTTAATCTCAGCCCTCTGGAGGCAGAGGCAGGCCAATCTCTGAGTTCGAGGCTAGCTTAGTCTACAGAGTGAATTCCAGGACAGCCAGAGCTAAACAGAGACACCCTGTCTCAAAAAACAAACAGAAAACCCAAAACCAAATAAAAAAGAAAAACCCACCTGAGTTGTCTCTTTGTTGTTGAGTGTGTTATAGCTTAAATCTGAAGTCCCTCTGACCCCCCAGACTTATGTTTTGAACTCTTGGTCCACTTTGGGAGGTATCAAATCTTTAGGCGGCAGGGCCTAGCTGGTAAAAGTAAGTCACTAGGGGTGGACCACCAAAGGTTATTGCTGGTCCTGGATCCTGATTTTTTCTCTCCATCCTGGCCCACTGTGATGTGAACAGCTCTGCATAGCTTTGGCTGCATAATCTCAGCAGCTTTGCCAGATTTTGCCCATGACGATGGACTAAAACCTTCTGAAATTGTGATCCAAATAAATCTTTCCTTCCTTAAGCTGTCAGGTCTTGTGTTCATAGTGAAGCAAAGGTAACAAATATAAACCAGGTGTGGTGACACACGCCTTTAGCCCCAGCACAAAACAAAGGAGACAGAAGCAGGCAAATCTCTGTGAGTTCCAGGCCAGCCAGGGCTACACAGTGAAATTCTTTCTTTCTCTCTTCTCTTCTCTTCTCTTCTCTTCTCTTCTCTTCTCTTCTCTTCTCTTCTCTTCTCTTCTCTTCTCTTCTCTTCTCTTCTCTTCTCTTCTCTTCTCTCTCTCTCTCTCTCTCTCTCTCTCTCTCTCTCTCTCTCTCTCTCTCTCTCTCTCACACACACACACACACACACACTCAGACATCTATACTGTGAGAGTTTTCTTTTTGTATGTGTGGGATGGGTTGACTGTGTATCCTAGACTGGCCTCAAACTTCCTGTGTCTCCCAGGTCAGCCTCAACTTTTTGAGAAACTTTCTCGGCCTTCCACAGTGTTGGGGTTGCAGGCCTGTGTCACTGTACTCTTTTATGAGGCACTGTAGATGAACCCAGGTTTTCTTGCACGCTATGCCAGCCAGCCCTTTACTAGCTGAGCAGTTCTGGCTGGTGTTTGGGTTCTTGTGACACTGTGGAGCCCTAGTTTGCGCGGAACTCTGCTGTAGATCAGGCTGACCTCGAATATATGCCTTTATCTCCTGTACAGTCTTGATATAATTTGAATTTTAGACCTTCATCAGCTACATGACCTACAAATATTGTCTCCCATTCTGTAGGTTGTTTTATGCCTTTTTCCGGAGGATGTGTAGTTGGGAATGTTAGAAACAAAGACTAATCTTGTTCAGCCTTCTCCCAGGCCTCGTGGCTCACGAGTCCGCCTCCCGCCCGACCCTCTAGGCCCCGCCTCCCCGCGCCCCGCCTCTCCCGAGCCCTCTTAGGTCGCAGCTGCCTCCCGCCCCGCTTGCCTCCGGGATGTCGCCCCGCCCCTCCCAGGCCCCTCCCCGTGCGGCCTGCCCCCTTCTAGCCACGCCCCGAAACATCCCCGCCCCGAGCTCGCCCTGCCTCCCTGGAGCCCTCCCGGCCCGCGCGCGCGGCCAGTGCAGACCTCCCGGCTCGACAGGCGGTGCTGGCGGCGGTGAGTGTGGCGCCGCTGGGTGCTGCGTGGGGAACGCTGGGCGCGGGACGCAGGGCGGCTTCGGAGGCGGGGACCGGGCTCTGGCACCTGCCTAGAGCCCCGGGGCGCCGCGCTCTCCGCGGGTGGCGCGCTCTGGGCGGGATTTAGGGCGAGGGGTTCCAGCCGCGCTCCAGTAGTCTTTGGTTCGCAGGCCGGTGCTGCCCAACTCCCATCGGAACCTCCCCGGATGATTGTCCCTGGGGCTTATAGGAAACGGCGCGGTTTTCTCTAGTAGCCTCTAAAATCTAAGTTGCTATTTGGAGAGCGATTGCTCGCGGACTCGAAACTAAAAGCTAACAGACAAAAAGTAAGATAACTTTCCAGATGCTCCGTGGCTGCTCCGGGCCCACGCGTGGTCACTTTTGCTCTTATCCCTGTGTGTTTCACGCGGGTTCCCAGAAGGGTGCGGGCGTGCCGGTGCGCAGGGGATCCGGTACGTTCGCAGAGCTCCTAACCCAGGCGGCCACCGGTGACGAAGGTGGACGTGTCCCCTGCCTGACAAGCCTGCCCAGTTCTTGCTTCCCAGGGCTTTCCAGGTCAGCCTGGGTTCAGACGGTGCGCTTAATTGTCTTTCGGTGTCGTGCCCACTCCTTCCGTTCAGGCTTAAGAGGGAATGGGTGAGAGGGGCATTGGGTGTGTTCTAGGAAGGCGGAGCTCCAGTGATCAGGCCGCTTGGATTTTCCCTAATATTTTGTCGGGTTTTGTGCTTCCGGATAGTGGAGCTGATGTCATTCACTGCTGGACTGAGCGGTAGTTGATGGGAAATAGTTTGTGGGAGTCACGGGGCGTTCTGAACTCCCATCAGTTTTTTTTTTGTTGTTTTGAGACAGGATCTTATGTAGTCCTGGCTGGAATCCCAACTCCATATGTAGCCGAGGCTGGTCTTGAACTCCTGGATTTTCTGCCTTCACGGTGTTGAGATTACAGGATTGTGCCAGCCTTTTCAAAATCTAGCTGCACTCCCCTTGGCGTAGTGAGCTGGAGTTGGTTCAGGGACTCCTGAACTCCATATTGGAGTTCTTTGAAGGAAAGTTGTTTCTTCCAGTGGGCTCTTGTCTGCGTTTCTGCGCTCCACTCCGGCCTTCTCAGATGGACTCTGTTAAAGGAGAACTAATGTAGGGGACTGTGAACGTCTCTGGGTGGTATCAGGAACTCCTCCAGTGTTTGTCTTATCAGCTGGATCAGGATCCTGAGGGCGTGTCACTTGCTCTACCTGGCTCTGGCCTCAGCCAGTCCTTGTACTGCCTTATAAAAAAAGTGTGCAGGCCAAGGCCAGCTAAGAAATGTTTGTTGTGGATCTACTGTGGGAGAGGCCCATGGTCCTCCCTTTCCTGTCACACTAAAAACATTAATAATGAATAGTTTTATTCCTGCCTGGAAAAATATGTGTGATGTTTTACTGAATTAAGTGACCCAGTGGTTTCTCTAAAAGCCTACCATCAGTTTCTAGAACCTCTAAAATACTTGATTAAAGTAGCTCCCATGTCTTTGGTACATACATTTCTTTTGTCCTTCCTTGTGGGCTGGCCGTGGGAGGGGAAAGCACTACACAGTGTTCTGTAAAGGTGCTGAAAAAAAAAAAAAGGTTCCTGGTTAAAAAAAAAATGGTATGGGTCAAAAGTAGGTATGTTTCAAATGCTGTTGAAACATTCAGAGCTCAGCTCGGAATCCCAGCTAGGGCAGTTGGGAGGCATTCCTAATGGTTATGGGAAAATGGTTAACTGGGAAACCATTTAATTATTTATTATTTAATGGTTAAATGGGAAAACTGAGGTCTGAGCACACTACACATTAGCAGAAGGGTCCCAGCAAAACCGCAGTGGAGGTGCAGACAAGTCCTGGGTCAAAGATGGTCAAAGGGGAAACCACTGAGAGGAAGGAACTGGCAGGCATCCTGGCCAAGAAGATAAGATGTTCCTGCTTTGCTACCTTAATCTAATCCAGTCATCCCCGCTGATCTGGGCATGGCCTGATGCCACCGTGAGAGTGGGCAGGACGGGCAGGACCCCTCCTCCCACTTCTTTCCACCTCGGCAACGTCAAACTCTCTGCTGAGTTTCCCCGAAGTGCCGTGAGAATGGAAAGGAACTAGTAAGAGGAAGTCGTGGAGTCTTGGCACCAGCCACTTACATTCTGCTTGTTTTGGCTTTCTGCTGCCATGAAAATAGCCCAGGGAGCCAGGTGGCTTCTATCCGCAGGTAAATAAACTCAACTCTGTGTTTCTGTCTTTGGAGCCCATTGGCCACCAATGGCTGACACTGAACATGACTGGTGTTTACTTGCCATCGAATTGGTGTTTGAGGTCAAGTGCAGCTCTCCAGGGGTCCTCATAACTTCATTTCATTGCTGAACATTCATTGACACTCTGGATGTCATCTACAGTGATGACAGCGTTAGACCCACTGAAGTTGTCACTTGGCTAAAGGTCTTTAGACATGTATGTCTTTCATTAGGTTTGTAGCACAGAAAGGTATGGTTGCTGTCTCAACAACCTAAGAGCCACATCCAAAATGCCTTCAACAAAAGACAACAATAGAAAAATATAACAAGTCCAAGAGCTTTCACACATGAAGACCAAAGACCCTGAGATGTTTGTCCCTGCAAGGATGACAGGTGGTGGGGACAGGCAAGTCTGTCTGCTCAGTCTTTCCGGTACTCTGAGTGTCTCTTTCCTCGGGCTAGAGTAGGACCCCAGGTTTTAACAACTATAATCAGGCAAGATAGGAGTGTTTTTCTTCCTCCTCTACTCTTTCTTTAAATTCATGTGTATGGGAACTGGAGCGAGGACTTGCTACCCTTCCGGAGGACCTGAGTTCAGTTTCTACCACCCATGTTAGGCGGGTCACAACTGCCTGAAACTCTGGTTGCAGGGAACCTTCCGGCCTCTGTGGGCACTGTACTCCTGTGCACATACCCACATCTGGACACATAACTCATATACGTAATTAACAGTAAAGCTTAAAGAAGCTTTGAAGTGCTGGTGGGTACATGTAACCGTGAATGCGGAGACTAGAGGACAATTCTGGGACTTAGGGTCGTCTTCTGGAGTACTGCCTACCTCCTTTGAAGCAGGAGCTCTCGTGGCTCTGGAGTGGATTTGATGTTTTAGACTAGCTAAACTCACAGGCTGGCTAGTGAGTACCGGAAATTGTGAAGTCTGTCTCCCCAGCACTGGGATTACAAGCTTATGCTACACACAACACCTGGCTTTTTCTGTGGGCCCTGGATGTTGAACTTGGTCCTCAGGCTAACACAGCATCATTGTTGCCAGGCGGCTCCTGCAGGGTGAGGTTAGTAGCCCCAGGTTCTACGACAGCCTTGGAGAGATGATTTCCTACTTCCTTTACCTGCCCTTGGGGAGAGAGGCAGGAAGAAGTCTGAGGCTGTGCTTCCGTGGCCCAGTTTGTCCCTTTTGTTCAGTCACCAGTATGCTGCGTGTTGTCCTTGTCAGTTTGGTTGCCTGCGCACCAGTAGGTGAATGGGCAACAGCCTAATCCCCTTAGAGAACTAACTCCCCAGGGTCCAAAGCCCAGCAGCGTGTCTGGCATCATTACTGATAGCATCTACAGAGCTCACATGGGAGAACCCTGCAATCGGGTTACAAAAGAGAATTATGTTGGGTCTTATTTCCCCTGGGGTGCAAATGGCCTGCAGAACACAGGTTGGATGCACCTGGAAGACTCAGAAAAATAACGATGGAAAATTTAAGCCATTTGGCCCATGGAGCCTCCTACTCGACCTTGGAGGTTAGGAGTTCAGTGTTAGCTGGACACAATACCACACACCTCATTCCGCCCTCAGGAGATGAAGGTCAGGAGATTGTTGCCTGGCCAGTTTGGGCTGCTGCATAGTGCGACCCTGTCTCAGGGAACCAAACTAGCAAAAATAAAAATAAAACCTAAAACATCAACAGAAAACAGCATTGACCTGCTCAACTCTGATTCCAGTGAAACTTGTGGACCATGAACTGATATTTGAAAAATTTATATTAAGAACCAACAGTATGGCTGGTAAGATGTCCCAGCAGGTAAAGAGTTCAGTCATCAAAATTTGTGTAGTGGAAGGAGAGAATTGACTTCTCTAACTTCTTCTCTGACCTCCACACTTGCATGGAGGCACACATAGGCACACATACACATAAGCTAAATAAATGCAATTTAAAAAAAATAAAAATAAACCCAGCAAGATTTCAGGAAATGTGGAAGATGAAATCAGACATAGTTTGAACAATGATATGAAGTGGATACCAATTTTCTTTGTTTGTCTTTTGTCATTGAGCCCCCCCACCCCCCCAATCAGGACACACAGGATCTGATAGCCTGGTGCAGGCCTATTGATGTTTTTGGTGCCATTTCATCAAAAGCTGGCATTCATGGGGAGCCTGGGATGTGGTTTCACCCCGGATCCCCAGGGAAGGGGTCCACCCTGATTGTAGGGCAGAACTCCACTGCCGTGGAAGCATTTCCCATTTCACAAATCAATGTAATTTGTAGTTATGCTGTATTTGAACCTGACTTTAAGCTCGTGGTAACTTTATCTTTGACTTGTGGGACATATGACCCTGCAGAAAACCACTGAAATTTAGAAGATGGAATTTGAGAACATTTCTCTGAAATACTTTACTGAGAGCTTCTGAATTCCTCCCCAAGGTGTATGGAATCAAGTTTGTCAGGACGGCCAGATACCCACCCTACAAAAACTTTCTTCCTTCTCCAGAGAGCCTTAGCCTCTAAACCATAGAGGGTCCTAGGCTGCCCTTTTGTCTAGGCCTGCTTCCTCCTTCTCGTAGCGTTTGAGAAGCCCCATTCATTCTCCCTGAATGGCTGCCAGAGTCATCTGCAGGTTAAATTTCATCACGGCAATGGAGCTGATGCCCATTCTGTGTTTTACAGACTGTGGCCAGGGCTCCGAACTTAAGACTTTGTAAGCAGTGTTTGAGGTCAGGGGCAGGCAGTCCCAGGCTCAGTGCAGCCTGTCCCTTACACACACACTATCCTACGGGATACTTCGCTCCCTTTTCCAAGACCTCAAAGACCGGCGGAGAAGACCCTTTCTTGTTTACAAAGACGGAAAAAGGCCGTTTTCTAAGGCTCACCTCCATCTACACGCCAGCTCCTTTCCCCATCTATGATCTCCATATTAACGCTTCCCAGCCTGTGTTTCCTTTCCAGGGGTGGGGCGGCGGGGCGGTGGGCATAGGAGTGGAAATGAAGAATTCCTTTTCTATCTGGAAGAATTGATTTTAGGGATTACGTTGGTTGTTAAAAAGCTCTTTATCTCTGTGAAGGCCTTGCCCTTTGTGTGTTGGTCTGATACCTAAATATAGGAAGCCATTCTCTACCAGGGAGCCCGTGTGGAGCCTGTATTTCCCACAGATGTACCACACATGTGGCTGACAAGAAGCCCAGGAGACAGCGCTCAGCTTGGACATGCCTTCGAAAACTGTCCTGCTTAAATCCTAGGGTCGTCTCTTTTAAGCTTATTTTAAACTCCCCCCACCTCTCTTTTTGAGACAGTCTCATGTAGCCCAGATTGGCCTCGAACTCCCCAGGTCTGGCTCCTGGTTTGAACTCCCAATCCTCCCGCCTCCACTCCCTTAATTCTGGAATTACAGGAATACACCACTAAACCTGGCTTCTCTCTCTCTCTCTCTCTCTCTCTCTCTCTCTCTCTCTCTCTCTCTCTCTGTGTGTGTGTGTGTGAGTGTGTGAGTGAGTGTATGCATGTAATTTCTGTTCACATGTGTAGGGGTGCACATATATATGGGTGAGTGTGTACACCCAAAGTTGTCACATTTCTTCCTCAGTTGACTTCTGCTTTAACTCTGCTGAGGCAGGGTCTTGTGCGGAACCCAGAGCTCCCCATTGGCTAGTCTAGCTAGCCAGCTGCCCCTGCCCCCCAAACCCCGTGCCTGACTATGAAATGCTGGAATTACAGGCAGCTGCTTATGCCTGCCTGTTTTACATGGGTTCCGGGATCTGAACTCTGGTCCTCACACCTGTAGGGCAGGTCTCTCCTTACTGAGATGTCCCTCCAGTCCTTACTTCTTTTCCTCTCTCTTTCTCTCTCTCTCTCTCTTTCTGAAACAGGATCTCTCTGTTGTGTAGCTTTGTCTTAGGGTTTCTATTGCTATGAAGAGACACCATGACCATGGCAACTCTTATAAAGGAAAACATTTAATTGGGGTGGCTCACAGTTTCAGAGGTTTAGTCCGTTGTCATCATGTGAGTCATGGTGGCATGCGGGTAGTCGTGGTGCTAGAGAAGGAGCTGAGAGTCCTACATCTTGACCTATGGGCAACAGGAAGTGAACTGAGTTTGTACTGAGTGTATTGGGGCAAGGGTGGCCCAAAGGCCCACCCCCCATGACACACTTCCTCCGATGAGGCCACATCTATTAGCACCACTCACTGTGAATCTATGGGGGCCAATTACATTCAGACTATACCTGTCTCCCTGAATATCCAAATTCATTATCCTCCTGCCTCTCTCTCCCAAGAGCTGTGATTACAGGTATTAGCCCTCCTGCTTGGGCTAAAGAAAATGGCTTTAAGATTTTTTTTTTTTTTTAGACAGGGTTTCTCTGTATAACAATAGCCCTGGCTGTTCTGTAACTTAGAGATCAGAGATCAGTCTGCCTCTGCCTCCTGAGTGTTGGGATTAAAGGTGTGTGCTACCACTGCCTGGTTTAATTTTATTTTTTGTGTATGAGTGTTTTGCCTGAATGTTTGTGTACTACTTGCATGCCTGGTGCTCACATAAGACAGAAGACGGCATCAGATCCCCTGGAAAGGAGTTACACAGAGTGTTGTGAGCTGCCATGTTGGAGTTGGGAATCCAATCAAAGTGGGCTTTTATTTCCAGCCGCATAATACAGTCCTATTGCTGAAGCAGAACCTGCCTGGAATGGGAAGCAATTAGGGTCCAGAAGGTAGTCACATGCCATCAGGGCTGCTTGTGTGGGGGTGGCCCTGGGAAGTAGGATGGGCCTGAAGAGAATGCTGGGTGCCTGCCGCAGGGGATTGCATGACCCTAAGTTCGCAAAGCCACCTCAGCTGGCCGCCTACAGAACTGGGCTAGGAAGTAGATACCACAGCACCTCAAATATTAGGGAGCTATTAGATATTTATAGGCTGGGGGACATTGTAGCTGGACCCTCCCTCCTGGTAAACAGACTCTAAAACACAGGATTCTGATTACTGGTAGAAGAATGGGCCCGAGTTCTATCTGACTCTGGAAGGCCATTACTAGATAACTTCCTAAACACGGTTCCAGGATTCTAAGTCAACCTTCCCTCGCTTGCTTCCTTCCTTCCTTCCTTCCTTCTTCTCCTCCCTTCCTCCCTCCCTCCCTCCCTCCCTCTTTCCCTCCCTCCCTCCCTCCCTTCCTTTTTTTCTTCCTTCCTTCCTTCCTTCCTTCCTTTCTTCCTTCCTTCCTTCCTTCCTTCCTTTCTTTCTTTCTTTCTCTTTCTTTTGTTTTTCTTCCCCCTTTCCTTCCTCCCTTATTTCTCCCTCTCCCTTCCTCCCTCCTTCCTTCTTTCTTTGCTTTCTTGACAGGGTCTAATATATTGCAAGACAGCCTGACGCCTCCGTCTCCTGAGGCCTGGGATTAAGCAAGGTGTTCTCCAGCAGGCTAGTTAGAAGTAGCCTTCTGATAACTGTGTGCTAGAAGATACTCCAGATAGGCCTGTCAGTCACGTGGACAGGACAGTGCCTCAGGAAAAGCCGTTGGTTCTGGGACAGGTGAGGTGGCTCATCAGGTAAAGGCTGTGCAAACCTGTCGACCTGAGTTCAATCCCTGAAACCGCATAAAGTGGAAGGAGAGAACGGACTCCAGAGAGCTGTCCTCTTTCCTCCACGCCAGCTCTGTTTCCTGCCCCCAGTAATAATAAAAAATACATTTTAAAAAGCTGTGTGTTCTAGAGATTTCAGAATAAGATGGATTTGGGACCTGGAGAGGTGGCTCAGAGGTTAAGGACACTGACTGCTCTTCCAGAGGTCCTGAGTTCAATTCCCAGCAACCACAGGGTGGCTCACAACCATCTATGATGAGATCTGGCGCCCTCTTCTGACCTGTAGGCACACATGTAGGCAGAACATTGTATATATAACAAACCTTTAGAAAGAAGATGGGTGTGATAATGCACACTTGTAATCCTAGTACTGGGGAAGCAGAGGCAGGTGGATCACTGAAAGTTCAAGCCAGGCCTACTTAGCAAGACCGTTCCAAAATAAAGTTTTTTTTTTTTTTAAAGGAAAGGAATACAAAGTCTGCAGATGTGGAACGTGGTCTCCTCAGCCATTGTTAGCTCATGCTTATCCCAGAATGCTCTGTCTGTGAGAAGTTCTGCTTGTCTTGTGTGACACTGTCTTGTCTGGGTTCTTTTTAAGCCTTTCAGTACTTATCTTGTGTGTATGTATGTGGCCCACATGCTCCTCAGCCCTGAGTCGTGGTGTAGCCTTTGCTGGTTGCAGACTTGCTGGGATTTCCTGTGTGTGCCGTAATGTTGGACCCTTGGCTGAATGATTTCAGGGGACTAGCGATCCTAATGACAGGAGCAGATGGCCCCTCTGACTCTGTCACTCCCAGGAACAGCTCTTGCTGGTGGGAGGATAGCTCGCTCTGTCGGGAGATGCATCGTGAGAGGAAAGAACAGACAACATCTAGAAACTTAGTCATGTTCTCTCGACGTGACTGCAGGAGGACAGTCTGTGTAATAGCTGGCAGCTAGGCTGTGACAAAGTCCAGTCACACACGGTATTGACTTTTGTCATCTCTCCTAAGCTGTTAGGATGAGCCTGCTGGGTGAGAAACCTTTCTGGCAGAGGGCCAGGACGATGGAACACTCTCCCTCTGCTTCCATGGAAAAGGCCAAGTCCTGAAACTCCCTTAGGTCAAAGAGCTGTGCTTTGGGGGTAAATTTCTTAATTTGTGTGCATGCACACATGCATACTGTGCTCTTAGAGAACTCAAGAGAACATGGAGTCCCCTGCATCACTAGGGTTTCTGAATTGAACCCAGGGCTTCATGCATGCAGGACAATCCCTGTAGGAGCTAAGCCACACCTCCATCCCTGAGGCATTAGCTTTTTGAGTCACAATACTGGTGACTCTTTATATAATAAAGAGTTCCTGCCTGTTCGTTCTGATGGAGTCCAGGTCCTCAGGAAGCTCATAGTGCATGCTGGAGAAGGTGGTGGTGGTGGTGGTGGTGGTGGTGGTGGTGGTGGTGGTGGTGGTGGTGGTGGTGGTTTGCTGCTTTGGCCCCTGGTATATCCAGGGATGAATCAGGACCAAAAAGTCCAGACAGACACACTCTCTTGCTTCTTCCCATCTTTTTATTTCCCATCCTCTCCCAGACTTAAGGAACCCAGAAAGAAATATGGGATCAATTTTAGAAGAAAAGTTAAGATACTATTTCAGGGCTCGAGAGATACTTAGAGGCTAAGAACACTGGCTACGCTTGCAGAAGACCCAAGTTTGATTCCCAGCACCCACACAGAGACTTCCAGCCATCTGTAACTCCAGTTCTAGGATACCCAGTGCCACCTTCTGACCTCTGCAGGCACCAGGCATTCATCTGGTGCACGTCCATTACATGAGGCCAAAACATCTGCACATAAAGTAAAATAAATAAATCTTTTTAAAAGATACTGTTTGTGGAAACAGTTGAGGGCGGGACTGAAATGGCCTTACAGAGGTCTGGGGCCTGGGACTCTTGCCTTTGTGGGTGGCTTTTGTTGTGTGTTTGTGTTGTCATGAGTTGCTGGGTGGCTCCTAGCATTCTGGGGTTGGAGGTTATTTTGAGGTTCTGAACTCCCTTCTTGATAAGGGTTAAATGCCTTGGGGAACTTAGCTGAATCCTCCAGAGGCCCAGACTCACAGGCTCCTGGTGTGAAGGTCCTTGAAACTGGCCTTCACCCCCCCTCCATCTTCCTGCTGTCTGCTCATCCTCAGCACAGGACACAGATAGTCCTGCCTCTGAGCAGATGTCCACCCTGTTTCTTGCCCTTCCCATCCTCCAAACTTGCACACGCTACAAGAAGGTGGACTTAGTTACCTCTCCTGTGTCTACTTGGGCCTGTTGGCTAGAATTTGCCTCCCTGCAGACATCTTAGGCCAGCCAGGAAGGGTGCTCAGCTTCCCATGCCTGGCTCACCCTTGGCCTCCTGAAGTCTCTGCATGAGAATGGGCTGTAATAGCAAAGAGCCAGGAGGTGGTGGCACATGCCTTTAGTCCCAGTACTTGTGAGGCAGAGGCAGGTGGATTTCTGAGTTCAAGGGCAGCCTGGTCTACAGACCGAGTTCCAGGACATCCAGGGCTACACAGTGAAATCCTGTCTCAAAAACAAAAACAACAATCCAGCAAAGAAACTGCACAGTGGGGGAACGATAGCATCAGAGTCCTCTTGCTGAGTGATAAAACTGCCCTTTAACGGTGACTCTTTGGACATCAAAATTTATAGGTGCTCTGGCCCCTTACCCTCCCCAAAGATGGTTTGGTGTTTATGTTGAACCTACAGATTCTCCCACATACTGTTAACCACCCCAGAAATCTCTAATAATTACTTATAAGACCTAAAACAAAATCAGGTGTGGTGTCACCTGCCCATAATCCCAGCTCTTGGGAGGCTGAGGCAAAAGGACCAGATTCAAGACTGTCCTAAAATGCCAAAAGAAGGAGTTTGGAGAGGTGACTCAGTGGTTCAGAGGGATTCCTGCCTTGCAGAGGATCAAGGTTCAATTCCCAGAAACCGTATTAGGTGACTCTCAAGTGTCTGTAACTCCAGCCCCTGGGGATCAATGGCCTTTTTCTGATCTCTGTGGGCAACTATTCTCATGTGTGAATGCATACATATACATACATGTAAAAAAAAATTAATTCTTTTTTAAAAATCCAAAATAAGAAATGCTAGAACAGTGTATCAATAGATAAATAATTATTCTACTGTATTGTCTGGGGAATAATAAAGTGTGAGCATACTTAGTGCAGCTGGTTTGGTGTTTTCCAAATGTCTGTAGTCCATGCTTGGCTGACTGTGCGGATGTGGACACCACAGATAGGGTCTCCCCAGCCTGTAATTAGAGCCTTCCACACTCTGCAAACAGGAGGGACCTGAGACACAGTTCACAGGACAAAGGGCTGTGGTCATGTTACTTTAGCATAAGATGAGAGATGCCTGGGAGTGGCGACAGGCACAGACAGGTTGGCTGAGGACATTGTTTTCTCCCAAGGAAAGGATTTATTTGTTGGATGTGACTATGGCCCTGGCAAAGGTTGGTCCTTCCTTCCACTGCCTGCCTGCTTCCTGCAGGAGCACAGCATCATCCCTTGTGTGTCCGCCCAGGTTTGTAATGCCTGTGTAGAAGGACCTATGGATAAAGCAGATGGTGGTACCTTGTTGCTGTTCCGGCTTGTTCACAGCATGGCGTTTCTCAGAGGCATGTTTCTGCACTCAGAATGTCCTGGTTCTTCTTTGATGACTGCATACCATGTCCTTCTGTGGCAGGGTGGCTGGGCAGGCTACGGCCCCGTTCAGCAGCTCTGTGGAAAACCCTGGATCCTGGTGGTCAGAACCATGCCAGGTTCAGCGCCACAGACTCGTGCACATTGACCTTTGGCCGTGAGCCTCAGTTTACCATCAGTGGAGGTCTGTGTATCTGCCCCCCAGCTACTCCACATGAGCTTTAACCAGGTTGTGGGTTAAATCTTTTTTTCTTCCCAGATAAGCTTTTTATTTTATTGTGTGTGTTCATGTTTGTGTGTGCACTAGTGGAGGCCAGAGGACAGCCTGGGTATTATTCCTCGGGTACTGCTCACGTCTTTTTCAAATAGCGTCAGTAGCCTGAAGCTTACCAAAGAGGAAAGACTGGTTTGCCGGAGAACCCAGTGCTGGGCTCCCATGTGTGCGCCTGAGACAGGGTCTCTCACTGAGCTGTAGCTCCCGATCCGGGTTAACTAAACTGTGCAATAGTTCCAGGAACTCACCTGTCTGCCCCCCACCTCTGGAGTTACAAATGAATGTCGCCACCCTCTGTGCTGGCCCCGAAGCCCCCGAGATTCAACTCAAGTCCCTGTAGTGACAAGGTCTTACCTGTTTAGTTATCTCTCCTGCCCTAAATAGATACTGTACTTTGGAATCGCTTCAGATTTACAGGAAAGCCACCAGATTAGCCCAGAAAGTTCCTGTGGATCCTTAGTTCACTTCACTTTTGTAAGCGGCTAAGTGAATCGGAACATACAGAAACATGTCCGCTTGGGTCTCGAGGCTGAACTGCAAGATATTGGTGTCTAGTGAGGGTTTTCTTCACTGTGTCCTCTCAGAGTCCTTGTGGGGAGTGGGTGTGTGTTACAAAATACATTCAGAACAAAGTCTTCTGCTCCTGGCTCCTCACATGTCCTTGTCACACGTGAAGTCCATTCCGTTCCCATAGTGTCGGAGTCTAGTTCAGCCCCGCTCTAGGCCACAGGCCAGGGTCTCCCTGAAGTCAGATATGGATAAGACTTGGGAACACAAACTCAGCAAATTCTCTTTCAGCTACAAGCCATGAAAAAGGTTCTGAGTGGAGGACACCCCCTCAGAGAGGAGCGGGCAAGAAGGAGGGAGCGCCAGTCTGATAGGACAGGGTGTTAAATCCGTGTCTGTGCATTGACCCCTGCTCCTCCTCATGCCCGGGTTAACTAAACTGCCCAGTAGCTCCAGGGACCATCCTCCTCTGTCCACAGGACGGCACAGACTGAACTCCGGTCCTTTGCATGTTGAACTCTTAACTGATGAATCTTCTGCCAAGCCAAAAGTTGTGGGTTTTTTTCCTGTTACATTTATTTTTACATTATAGGTGTGTATGAGTGCCCTGGTGCCAGCGCCTGTGTTGGATCATCTAGAGCTAGTTAGAGGCACCTGTGAGCCACTTGATGTGGGTGCTGGGAACTGAACTTGGGTCTTCTGCAAGAGCAGTAACTGCTTATAACCTCTATGCCATCTTTCTAGTCCCCAACCCCCTTTTGAGACAGGGTCTTGCTATATATCAAGCTGACTTTGAACGTGTGATTTTATTTTTCTGCCTCTCCCCCTTGAAAGTTAAGATTTCAGAGATCATAGGCTCATACCCCAGACTTCTTTTTTTAAAAAAAATATACTGATGGAGCATGTGATCAAACTGGGCTCTCTGAATGTGGCTGGCAATGAGGGCTGACTAAGAAGCCAAGGACAATGGCACTGGGTTTTCATTCTACTGCATGGACTGGCTTTGTGGGAGCCTGGTTTATTTGGGTGCTCACATTCCTAGACCTGGATGGAGGGGGGAGGACCTTGGACTTCCCATGAGGCAGGGAATCTTGACTGCTCTTAGGACTGGAGGGGGGGGGAGTAGGGGGAATGGGAGGGAAATGGGAGGTGGGGAGGAGGTGGAAATTTTTAATAAATAAATAAATTTAAATTAAAAAGAATGAAAAAAAGTACTTTTCTTTCTATTTTTGAGACATAGTCTTATGTAGCCTAGAATGGCCTTGGACTCCTAGTCCCCCTGCATTTCCTCCTTCCTTCCTCCCTTCCTTCCTCCCTTCCTTCCTTCCTCCCTTCCTTCCTTCCTTCTTTTCTTTATTTCTCTTTTGCTGTTGTTGTTTTTGAGACAGGGTCTCTCTGTGTAACAACCCTAGCTGTCCTGGAACTCTGTAGACCAGGCTGGCCTTGAACTCACAGAGATTCTCCCCTGCCATGCATGGCCTTTTTTTTTTCTTCTACCTTTCTCAAGTGCTAAGATTATAGAAAGCACTGCCACAGCTGGCAGAATATTCTTTCCTTCCATGTGCCAGCTCCTGGAGCCCTGGACAGCCATGTTTCCCACTTCCCCAGCTTTGCTCTCCTAGGGAGCAGCTCTCGCAGACTTGCTGTCCGGTGACTTCACCCCTGTGGTTCCACCAGTTGTCAACCTGATGGGGATTCCCAGTGGTGTCTCCTCTATGACAGGCCTCTGCCTGGGTAGTAGTGGGTAGTGTGGTGGGAGAAAGCTCTGTGCCACCCTAATCAGCGTCTGCTAGATTGGAGGGCTCCTTTCTAGAGCTGGGTGGGGTGGTCTTAAGGTCTTCTGGGCTTTTTCTGGAAACCTGGCCTTGAGGTCCCAGCTTGTCTAGGAGGTCTCCAACATGTCTGCGTTCTGTCATTGTTCACAGACCCCTTCTAAGCTCTTCTCTTCAGAGGATGGGCGCCTGGCCACACCCTCGTCCCTCTAGGGACATTGTGTGTTTATCTAGCCAGACTGAGATTTCCGTTTCACTTATGAATTCCACTAAGTCATTTCTTTCTTCATTTTGCTAAATGTGCTTAAAAGCAGTCACATAGCGCTTCAGCGTCTTCTGCCAAATGTGGCCCTTTCGCTCTGCCTCCCCTAGCTCCTCAGGGCATGCCCATGGTTCCGCCCGGCTTTTGCTACTTTAGAACAGGCAGGGCACACACAATTCCTAGTCAGGCCTCTCGGCTGCTGCCCTGGAGACTCAGGATGGTCGCACTCAGAAGTTCCCCTTCCTCCCCCTATCCCCAGCTGCTGGCCTGTTACTCTGCTCCACTAGGGCAGCACCCACCTCCTCAGTCCTCGGTCTGTAGACTACAGTAGGAGGACCCTGTACTAAACAGTCCAGCGCAGGGCTTGTGCATGCTGGCCACGCAGCCACGGCTGAGCCCTAGCTCTAGCTCTACGTATTGTTTTAAGACAGGGTCCCTCTATTATGTATCTCTGGCTGTCCTGGAACTTGCTGTATAGACCAGGCTGGCCTTGAGCTCACAGAGATCCCTCTGCCTCTGCCTTCAAGTACTGGTGTTAAAGGGGTGTGCCATCACACCAGACTTCTTCTAATCCTATTTTTAAAAAGCTTCTTTTCTTCCTTTTCACTCTTTTCTCTTCTTCCCTCCCTCCTTCCCTCCCTCTCTCCCTCCCTTCTTCTCTTCCTCCCTTCCTTTCTCTTTTTTAGAAACAACCTCACCATGAATCTCTGGAGCTCCCTGTGTAGCTGAAAATGACCTTGAACTTCCCATCCCCCTACCCACCCCTTGTTTAGGTGCTGAAGCTCAAACCTGCGGCTTCCTGTGTGCTAGGCAAGCACTACCCATTGAACCCTATCCTTATCCTGGGACAAGGTGCACTTAAAATAAACTCATTGGTTTGCGGTCGCAGGAACTGTGAGTCCACCCGAGGTAGGGGAAAAGGGCGCCAAGTTGCCTTTTGTAATGGTCCTCCGCACTAGAATGCGCTGTCTGGGTGTTCCCAGAACTGAGGAGTCGGGGACCAGGTTTTCAATGCTCTCTGTTTTGAGGACAGGTTGGGCTCATGCCCAGTGTTGTCTGTTGCTAGGGCCTCACCTCCCCAGGACACACCCCCTCTCCGGGACACACCCCCTCTCCGGGATACACCCCCTCCCCAGGACACACCCCCTCTCCGGGACACACCCCCTCTCCGGGATACACCCCCTCTCCAGGACACACCCCCTCTCCAGGACACACCCCCTCTCCAGGACACACGACGTGGGCATGCTGCTCTCAGCCGACCCCACATTTCGCTTCAGTGCCCCCAGCCCTGTCTGGGAACCCACATGGAATTTAGTTGGCATGTCCACTCTGCTGCTTGTTCAGAGTGGTGTCTCTGGATCATTTGCTGTGAGATGGACCATTTTGACCATGCTGGCTCTGTTCCCCGTGACAGGCTGTCTTACCATCCAGATGGGCCAGAAGTGTGGAGAATGGAGCAGTGACATTCTCTCCCACCGTGGTGGCAGGTTCACAGAGCCTGCCTCCCGCCTGTGAACTCTGTCTTCTGGCAACTCCCTGTTTTGAGAGGAATGGGGCCAGCTTAGAAGATTGGAGATGCATAAGCTCAGAGAAGGATTGTGTTCTATTTGTGAGATTTGAGGTTGAGGAGTGACGGAATCCCAAGTTCTTGGAGACCCATTTAGAAAGTGTGGGTCAGTGTGGCATGATCTTGCCAGCACCGTGTGGTTCCCCAAGCCCGTGCTCAGACCCTGAGGGAAACAAGCTAGAAAGGGGATGTGGCCAGGGAAGTCCATGTGGAAGGTGGGCCTGTGAGAGAGAGAGGTGGCAAGGCCAAGAACTGGCCTTTTCACTGTGACAGATAAGAGGTGGGCCCCTGTGAGGCCTGGGCAGAGGTCCTGGCTGGGAAGACAGACGCTGTTGTACCAGAAGACCTCTGGAAGCTTGTGGGCCTTGATTACAGACAGAACCAACTCAGAGCTTAAAACGAAGCCAGAGGGGGCTCAGAACACAGCTCGGTTGGTAGACTGCTTGCCTAGTGTGCACGAAGACCTGGGTTTAAGCCCTAGTACTTCGTAACCCAGCTGTGGTGACGCAGGCCTGTAATTCAGTTCTAGAGGGGTAGAAGCAAGGAGGATCAGAAATTCATAATGTGTTTGAAACTAGCCTGGGCTGCATGAGACCTTGCCTAAAAACAACAATAAAAATAACTCACAGGTAAGGGATGGCAGGTGTCCTCAGGTGTCTCTTTGGGCTTTCCCGGCTTCTGGGATGGGGTGGGGCTCTACCTTGTCCCGTGGCCTCTTCCTCAACATTTCAGGTGTCAGTATAACCTCTGACCTGCCTTCCTTTTATAAGGGCTCTTGTGACGACATGCGGCCTTTCACACACTGCCTGTGGGAGTCTCTGACGTGTAGTACACCAAGTTAAAATTTCAAGAATTTACTTACGCCCCAGGAAAAGGCAGGGTCAATTCAAGAATGTCAGGAACTTCTCAGCCAAGTAGGGTGTTACCAGGAGGAACCTCCTCATGAGTCCAGCTTTTGAAGGGATCTCACTGTGGGGCTCAGGGCAGGCTGTTGTGGTGACATTGGGACTTGTTGGCAGGCTTGGCCTATAGGGCACTGGGAGGTCAGATGCCCTCTAGAGCCATTTAACCTGTGTTGTCCCTTTGACCCTCGCGATAGAGAGGAGGAGTCCTGCTTTTCCAACTCTCCACTCCACCCTTCTTATTTTTTTCCTAGAACCAAGAGTGGGTGGAGGCAAAACCTTGGGAGAAGCCCCTTCCACAGAGCTGGAAACTGTCGCCGTGAGCTTTCGTGAAGGATTGCAAAGCCTTGAGTCTAATAGCCTGGTGTTTTCTTTTCTTCTTTCTCTGGTTTCAACTTGCTCTGCCGCCTCCACACTTCCCGGTTCCATGTCCATCCACCCCACGGCATGACTTGACCTCCTACCTGGATATTCCAAGGCACCCTGTGAAGCCATATCGCACCCTCAGGAATCTGGAGGTTGCAAAGGGCTGCTGGCTCGGTTTGAGGGGGCCAGCCTCACTGCCCCTTTGTAACGAGACCCTCGTGTCTGAATGAAAGTGTGAGGGCGGTGCCTGTGTGACCACCTCCTCTTCTCAGATTCCAAGTTAGGGCTTTCCCCCCAGATCATCCATCGTGTCTGTGTGTGCACGCGTGTGGAGGGCAGATGCCAGCCTTGACTGTAGTCCTCAGGAGTCATCCAAACAGGGTCCCTCACTGACCTAGAGGTCACCAAGCAGGCTGGGCTGACCAGTGACCCGGACCTCTGCCTGCTTCCACCACCCACCCACCCCGTGGTTTATTGCAACCATGCAGTACTATGCCTACCTTTAAAAACAAACAAGCTCAGGTCTCTGTGCTGGCCAGACAAACATGTTACCAGCTGATCTGTCTCCCCAGTGCATGCCACCTTTCCCAGTCTCCTCAGGAATTAGCAGCCCTGTGCCACCACACCTAACTCTCTGCCTCCAGACCTTGATGTTGTTAAAGACGGTGTCCTGTGGCAATTAAACATGGCTACTATTCTCTGCAAGTGTGTCCTCGGTGCTGCCAGGAGGGACCTCTTGTCCTGAGTTGCTTGGGACTTTTCTGGGGATTGTGCCCAAAGTGTTCCCTATTCAGAGAAGTCTTCTGCCCCAGGTAAACTGGGGTCTGGCTCGCCTGTGAATCACTGTGACGTTTTGGCCATGGTTCTAGCTGCTGAAGCAGTTATGAACACATTTCTGCTCTTTTTCTTACAGAACCCACGGGGTAGTAGGAAGCAAGGTGAAGCCCGTGACAGAAGAAATAGGGACACTGGCAGCTAAGGCTGGGTGCCTGTCCCGTGTGCTCTGAGTGTTCTCCTCAAATGGGCTTCTTTTCTTCAAAGAGCCAGAAGTGCCAACCGTTTGCCTCTTTTACAGGCAGGAAAACCCATGCACTAGTGTCGCATGCACAGGGCATGGGAGCCTGGATGTGAACCGTGTCCTTGCTGAGCTTTGTAGAGAGACTGGAGAAGGCCAGAATGACTTCTCAAAAGGCACATAGTGCAGGCCTGTGTATAGGGAATGAGGAGGGGCTGGCCCAGTCATCAAAGGGAGGCCTACGGAGGTCAAGTGAGAAAGTAAGTCTGCCTGGGGACATAGAAGCAAGGCTACCAATGCAGACATTCTCAGTGATGATAGAGATTAAACGAGATTCCGTGGGCAGTAAGGGGGAACTCTCTTGGTCTTTGAAAGCCAGGACATTGATCATCCTAATCAGGGCATGGGGTGGGTGGTCACTAACTTGGTTTCAGGTCTTCAGTCCTTGGAATGCCTGAGTACCAACATGGAGCCCCAAATATGAAGCTGTACCTGGAAAGTTCTGGCAATGTCTTCATGTCCCCGCTACTCCCAGGGTTGGAGATTTTAGTGAAGATGTTTTAATATATGCTTAAGCACAGGGGCTAGGAGAAAAGAGAGGTGCTCAGAAGACAGTAAAACACACCCCAGAGTTTGGATGCTGGTTTCTAAGACAGAGTCACAGCACACAGGGAAAAAGAGGGATCCACGAAGAGACAAGAATGAAACTCAGCCCGATTTTATTGTAGCCAGTGCTGGACCAGGACTTCTAGAGTCTGACCCAGATCATTTTACTTTAACCATATTTAAGCACAGCACAATTTTTGAAAAAAGTATTCAGATAACAATTAACTCAGTCCCAAGTGCACAGTTGACATGTTCACACTAAGATTCTTTACGAAGCACATCTGGCTTCTTTCACAAGAATGGGAACTGTTGACTCAGAGATAGTGACCAAGATTTAGATCTAAGGAGGTTGGCTGAGGTGAACATAACACCTGTGAGTGTCAGAATTGGCCTGGCCCTAAGATAACACAGAAGTCACTTCACTTAGGCTGTTGTAAAGTACACGTGACCTCACTCATAAGGATGGGTTTATAGTCTAAAAGCAGCGCTCAAGATTTAGGGAAAACGGTCTTGGATAAGTACAAACATAAATTCTGAGAGATAAGGCAGCCTGTGCCATCAGACAGCAAAGGATCACCAGGTTGTAAAACAGCATCATTGCTGGCATTCCAGGAACAGCGGCTGTGCACCTCATTCCGTTGTCTAGGTGACGGCGTGTTTGCCTTCCCTGGCTTCTCTGTGTGCACAAGCTTCTTTGTTCTCTACATACCTTCTCAATGCTGGGGTGACAGATGCCCACCAGCTGGATTTTTGTGTGGGTGCTGGGGATCGAACTCAGGCACTTAGGCTTGTGTGAACAGGAACTTACAGACTGAGCCATCCGCCCCACTCCTAGTTAGTCTCACCATGTAGCCCAGGCTGGCCTTGGATTTAAGGTCCTCTTGTTCCTACTGCCTGAGTTTGAGCTCATAGGCATATCCCAGCATGGCTGGAAGAATTAACCATTCACCTGAGTTCAAGCTCATAGGCATATCCCAGCATAGCTGGAAGAATTAACCATTCAAAGGCAACAGTGACTTTTCATACCTCACACGGTGTTACTATCACCTCCATCTAGTTTCAGAACATCTCATCACCTTCAAAAGCACCCCATTTCCCTCCTGTGCCATCCCCCAGTTCCTAGCCACAGCCAACTTGCTTTCCATATCTGTGGACTTACCTGTTCTGGGCATTTGGCACCAATCAGGTTCGTCGGAAGCCTTTGTGTCTGGGGGCATTTGGCATCAGTTGGGCTGCAGGGCTGGAAGCCTTTGGGGTCTGGGGCATTTGGCATCAGTTGGGCTGCAGGGTCAGAAGCTTTTGGTTTCTGAACTTAGCAAAATGATTTTGAAGGTCATTACAAGCCATGGCTGGAGCCCGGCAAGAAGCTAGTGACCTAGTGGCCTCTTGGCTTTTGGCAGCCTCGTCTTTAGCTTTAAATTGGGGTGACCTGTGTGGGGACAACCAGTCTGGTTTCATCAACATGGAAGGAACACCTGCTGTGGGCATAGGCCGGGAAGATCTAGGGTTTGTGGGCAGTGCCTGGAATAACTGGTTCTCCTGAGCTTAGACAAATTCCTTAGAAACAAATCTGCCTGGGTGTGAGGTGTCTCTCTGCACCCTGTGTTTGCTGGCCATAGTTCAGAACGCTTAAGATCACTGGGCCTGATAATGCAGCTTCTCCCCAGGATTTTGGGACATTTCTCCTCAGTTTACTCAGATGAGGGACCCCAAAGTCTTCGGCTCTTTGTTCTGAAGCAGGTGGGGAGGTACCAGCCTTGTGAATTTTGCATCTCCCATTCCCAACCAGTCCAGACCCCTGATTTGGAAAAGCAGATAATTTTCAATCAGAAGTGTTTAGTGATAAAATAGTTGAAATCTACACTTGGTGAGGAATTTTTATATCATGTAAGGGTGTGTGGAAATATACTTTACCATGCAAAAAAAACCTTCTTTTATTAAAAATCATGAATTGAGTGTTAGGATGGCAGAGAAAGCAGTGGCCCTTACTAGTCAGTTTTGGGGCTGTCACCTTGGCTTCTGGGCAACTTGTGCAAAGTAAGGCTGTCACTTCTGCTGTTCTCCCGGGCTGGGAGGGGCTTGGTAAGGTATAAAGAGACCTGGAGTCTAGTGGATGAGGTGTCGCACGAAGAGGGTGGCCCTTGGTTTGTCCTGGCCGCCCGGCTAGCTTACACCCGCAATAACCACACAGAAATTGTATTAATTAAATCACTGCCTGGCCCATTATCTTTAGCCTCCCATTGGCTAACTCCCACATCTTGATTTAACTCATTTCTATTAATCTGTATATCACCATGAGGTTGTGGCTTACCAGGAAAGATTCAGCATGTCTGACCTGGTGGCTCCATGGTGGTTTCTGACTCTGCTTTCTTTCTCCCAGAATTCAGTTCTGTCTTCTCCGCCTACCTAAGTTCCGCCCTATCAACTAGGCCAAGGCAGTTTCTTTATTCATTATCCTATGAAAGCAACACAGAAACAGAAGGAACTCCTACACCAATGAGGTTCAAGCCCCAGCCCCTCACCTTCCTACCTGTGTGACTTCCAATGAGCAGCTTAGCCCTCTGAGCCCGTTTGTTCAGGTACAAATTGGGATGGTGATAATAACCATAATATTCTGTCTCACTGACTCATGTGAAGGGGTGAATCAGTCTGTTAGGTAACGTAAGAGGGTGGGTTTGCGTTAGAGGTGGAACCCAGAACCTGAGCACATGCTGGCAAGCACTCCAACACTAGGTCACATCCCAAGCCCCCATCCTGGAGGTGGGCACTGGAAGAGATTTGCGCCCTCAAAGTAAATGCCCAGTAGGGCTCAGCTGGCAAAGTGCCCGCTGCACGGAGTATGAGAACCTGAGCTCAGATCTGCAGAAAACACACAAAAGCCAGGCATGTCTGTAAGACAGCACCGGGGAGGCGGAGACACGGAGATCAGGACTCCAGGTCAGCCAGCCTCACTGAACATCAGGTTTGCTGAGAGCAGCGAGGGAAGACACCTGACATCTGACCTCCATGGCACAAGCTCACACATAAAAAATAAATGGCAATGTCGGGTGCCATCTGGCGCTGCCTTCTTCCCCCAGCATTTTTAGTGTTAATCTCAAGACGAGGGTCTGAAGGGCCTGATGGTGGCTGAGGAGTGACCCAGTGACAGGGTGGAAGTGGACACCAGCCAGCTCAGTTGTGCTTGGCCCCAGAGCAGTGGAGAGAAGTGTCTCTGTCTCTACAGATGTGCTGTGACCTGTCCTGGAGGGCCTGGATGGAAGGAGAGCCAGGTTCTGTCGGTGAAGGGTTAACGTTGTATTGGGAGGGTTACATCGTGACAGTACTGGGACATCTCTCACGTGTGGGCTAAGAGTGCACTCACGAGGGGAGTGACCAAGTGAGGGGCTGTGAAAACAAAGTTGTAAATATTACAATAGTGTGTGAACCTCAAACTCAGCTCTCCCCAACAAAATCTTACTTCTTAATTTGTTAGGCAGAAGTTAAATTATATTTAAATTAATTAATTGAGTTAAATATAATTTAATTATTCTGCCAAGGATGGAACGGTGGTGATGAAAAAAGCCTGCGTGAGAAGACCTTCGCTGTAGCGGGTCCCTGGGAGTCTCTCCTGGACGCAGTCCTGCAGGCCAGAGATGACTATCGGTCTATGTGTCTATGTATCCACATCCTCTCCTGCCTGTCATTTAAGATACCATCTGCCCCACAGCAGATCACTGAGGCCCGGATACGAAGAGTCTTGGGATTTTAAGTAATGAGTTGGACAGGACTAGGGCGTTCTCAGAATTGGCCCAGACTCCACTTCTCTGTGCTGGTCTGCAGCAGAGGCGGAAGTTGGTTCTGTAACCCCCAGACCGTCTACAGTATCCTAACACAGAGCCTGGCTTCAAAGTGCCAAGAACTTGAGTTAGGGTGGCCACATCCGGGACACTGCCAAGCATGACTCTCTAGGCCACTGTTTCTCCCCCTTCCTAACGCTGTGACCCTTAATCCAGTTCCTCATGTTGTGGTGACTCCAATCATAAAATTATTTTCTTTGCTACTTCATAACTGTGATTTTGTTACTGTTATGAATTGTTGGTATCTGTGTTTTCCGATGGTCTTAGGAGACCCCTGGGAAAGGGCCCTTCGATCCCAGAAGAGGTTTTTGGGTTTTTTTTTTTTTTTTTTTTTTTTTGAGACAGTGTTTCTCTGTAGCTTTGGAGCCTGTCCTGGAACCAGCTCTTGTAGTCTAGGCTGGTCTCGATCTCACAGATATCTGTCTGCCTCTGCCACCACTGCCCAGTTCAATTGAAAATCTTAATGATAGCTAAACAGTGGTGATAGGAAAGGGGACAGCTTGAGTTACTCCACACAGCTCCTAGTAACTGTGACAACCAGATTCTGTCAGGATCACCTGACTTGACTAGTGTAACCACTCAACTGCCCAGGGCCACCAAAGAGACCTTACAAGGCTAAACTTTAAACAGATTTTGTGAAGGACAGGGCACACTTCCGCCATAGCTGGCTTTGGTGTGGCGGTCAGAGGACAGCCTCCAGGAGTCAGTTTTCTTCCTCCGCTGTGTGGGTGGATGGAAGAACCAGCCCTGTGGCAAGTGCCCTTTCTGCTGAGCCATTTGTTGGTCTTGCTCTTCTTCTTCTTTTTCTTTTTTGTAGAATTATAAATGTGTTTATGTGTCTGTTGGATCCAAAAGCAGTAAAGAGACAGTGTGTTCATCTGCATATTCTAGAAGATTTCGTGAGGGTGTGTGTGTTGTGGGGGGTGGTCCAAGGCCTTACTCTCCAGGCCAGGAAGTCTATTCCCTTCTTTCCTCTGAAGAAGAAGGCGAGAACCCCACACCCCATCCCCAAACCTAAAGGTCAGTTCTTTTAAAATGCAGTATTAAAGCTCGTCATGGTGGTGCAGGGCGGTAATCCCAGACTGGGGAGCTGAGGAGGCGGCAGGTTATATGTTCTAGACCAGCCTGGTCAACATAGGAGTCTTGTCTAATCAAAACCCAAGTGCAGCTACCAGGATAGCTCTCCAGCTGTGTGGAGTCAGCTCAACTGGTGGCCACAGGCCATTTTCACAACTATACTATTGCCCTTTCTTGCCCTTCAGCACTGCAGCCCCATACCCCACCCCCTGCCAGGGGCAATTTTAGAATTTCTGAACCACCATCTTGTAATTTTTACAAGTCTTGATTTTCGTGGTGAATCTATGAAGCGGTTTGGGGCTGGCTGTTCTCTGAACAGGGAAGGGCAGTGCGTCCTTCACAGCTGTCCTTCCGTCACAGGGCGTCACAGGGCGGTGTCAGTCACTGCAGAGCCGAGTCAGGGCTCTCTCGAAGCAGGTGGGGCTGGGGTAGGGGCATCTTCCAGATGATCAGCTGATTTGGGGTCTGCCTGTGGCTTTGCCTCTCTCTGCATTTCTTTTCCTGTCAGAGGAAGCCCACAGTGCACCGCAAACTGCTTTTGGGCCCCTTCTCATTCTTTTGGTCTTTATTTTTAGCTCTTAAGTGGTTTTCACAGAACGCTACTGTGATCTTCTGAAACCCCCTTCCTGCCCTCCTTGGGAACTTGGTTCCTCCTTCTCCTGGACACCCACACCTGGGATTCCTGGTTTGCTTCGCGTACAGACTTCATCTTGAATCATGTAGCTCACTCACTGAAGTTCTTCTGTAGCTATGCTCTTAAAAAGACACCAATAGAGGCTGGGCTGTGGTGGTGCACGCCTTTAATACCAGCACTTGGAAGGCAGAGGCAGGCGGATCTCTGTGAGTTCAAGGAGACCAGCTGGCTTTCAGGACAGGCTCCAAAGCTACAGAGAAACCATGTCTTGAAAAATCAAACAAAAGAGAAAGAAAGATAGACAAACAGACAGAAAGAAAGACAAACACCGATGGAACTGGAATTAATCTAATTTCATATGTAACTAGTACTACTGAGCATATAACCAGTGGTTAAGTTACTGATGGGCTGTCTCACATTAGTTTTGTGTAGTAAGTTTTAAAAATCTAGGCTGTACTTCACATCGACATCTTATTGATATTGTTTGTTTTGTTTTTCAAGACAGGGTTTCTCTTTATAGCCCTGGTTGTTCTGGAGCTCGCCCTGTAGACCAGGCTGGCCTCAAACTCAGATCTGTCTGCCTTTGCCTCCTGAGTGCTGGGGTTAAAGGTGTGCACCACCACTTCCTGGCAGATGTTAGTTTTTAAATCTATGTGTATTTATTTATTGGGATGGGCATACATTAGTTAATTAATTAGGGTGGGCACACTATCTTATCATCGGGGGCGGACGCACACGCTGTGACACATATGTGGAGGGAGCCAGAAAGCCCAGTGTGCAGGAGCTGGGTCCCTCTCTTCACCATGTGGATCTTGGGGACCGAACTCGGATAATCACGCTCAGCTTGAAGCACCGTTACCCCTGAGCCCCCTGACTGTCTGACCACCGTACCCCCTGAACCACCTTACTGACGACCGATCGTCATGACATTTCTCGATGTTGCACCCCCACCTCCAACCCCTTGTTTCCTTCCGCACTTTGAAATGCCCTCCTACACTTCCGGAGACTCCTCTCCTTGGGGCCAGTAGAGCTTCTTTAAAGATGGACTCTGGCCTTCTTCCTTCATCTCTTTGCTTCCCATGCATTTTGGAACAGGAACTGGTTTCTGTGGATGGAGGTGACAGGGCTGGCCAGCCCCGATGCTGTGGTACACGATCCTCAGTCCTGGCTGCCCGTGTCTCCTAAGACAAGCTTGAATAACTCTTCTAAAGCTGCAGAGCCCATCCTGTCTGGGAAACAGCCACACAAAGCAGGGCCCTGTGTCCCCCCGCAGCTGCCCCATGACTGCCGAGCTTCAGCAAGCCAGGGCACAGCCTGGATCCTGAGTATAATTCCGGGCGGGTAGCAGTCCAGGCAGGCAACAGTTCTGCCAAGGGCAGAAAACCTTCTCCCTCACTGAAGTCACCATGTCCCTACCTACCCTGGGGCTCCACTTTCTAAGTGGGAAGTAATGTGATGGGGGTTCACTTTTGGGCTGTTTTGAGACAGGATCTTGCTATGTAGCCCAGGTTGGCCTCAGAATTGATTTATAGCCAATGATGATCTTAAACTCTGATCTTCCTGCTTGTCTCTAATTCTCAAGTACTGAGATTACAAATGAGCCCGAGGCCTCATGCATGCCAGCAAGCCCTTTCCCAACAGAGCCACACCCCCAACTAATATGCTTCATTTTTAGATAAAACAATGATGTGTTTGTGTGTTTTCCTGCATATGTGTTTAGGCTTCACATATGTGCGGTACCTGCAGAGGCCAGGAAAAGACACTGGATCCCCTGGAACTGGAGTTCCGGTAGCTGTGAGCCTCGTGTGGCCTTGGCCCTCTGAAAGAGCAGTTCTTTACACAGAGGCGCTAGGACTCGACTGATGGCGTAGTGGTTTGAAGAGCACACATTGCTCTCTCAGAGGACCTGGGTTAGGGTCCCAGCATCCATGGCAAGTGGCTCAAAACTGTCTGTCACCCCAGCTCCAGAGCATCTGATGGCCCCTTCTGGCACTGTGTTCATACATGCACAGAACTCACTGGGCACCTTGTTACATAGCTCAGGCTGTCCTGGGACTGTCCTCTTCCTCCCCAACGCGGAGATTACAGTGTGGGCCACCATACCCGCACACATTCACTTGGGAAACAAACAGAAGAACATAAATCGTCCAGTCTCGGTTGAGATTTTTATAAAGTGAAAAAACCCACGTAACAAAAGAGAGCATGGCAGCCTCTCAAAACACCCCTCTTGTACCCTTCTAGATTTCTCTCCCCTGGTATTGGTTGTCATGTGTCTTGGGGCACCTGGTTTTACTTGCACCTTCTCATGGTTGGCATCTAAAAGCTACCATCATTTCTAACACTCAAATCAATTAGTGAAAAACCACATTGGTTAAATAGAAGAAATGCTGGTTTGGAGCATGTGGGCTGAAGGGGAAGCTCCTCAGATCAGAGGCAGCTTGTTAAGGGTTTGGTCTTTCTGGGTAAATAGCTTACTTTCTGTCTGTACTTGAAAGTTCCTTGTGAAGGTGATAGTTTCCTTGGTTGTTCAGTTTGTGCTGTGGGGGATGGGATGGGCAGTGGGCGTGAGAACATCTTCTTTCTCCTTGCCCCCTTTGGTGTTGTTTCTGAGACAGAGTCTTAGGTGACCCAGGCTGGTCTCCAGCACTTGTCAGATAGCGAAGGACGATCTTGAAGGTCTGCTTCCACCTCCCTAGCTGAATTTCTTATGGTGTCTTCTGTTTTTGCTTTAGGTAAAATGTCGGCTCCAGGACCTTACCAGGCGACCGCAGGCCCTTCTGCAATGCCCACCGCACCCCCATCCTATGAAGAGACAGTGGGTGTCAACAGTTACTACCCAACACCCCCAGCACCTATGCCGGGGCCAGCCACAGGACTCATTACAGGCCCAGACGGGAAGGGCATGAGTCCACCTTCGTACTACACCCAGCCTTTGCCCGTTCCCAATGCCAATGCAAGTATGTATGTCACCCAAGTCACCAAACCTGTGGACCCTGAGGTAGAGGACAACAGCAAGGTGTTAAAGTGTCAAAGCCAAGTGACAAGCACTGTGACGTCCACCCCACCCTGGGTCTCTCATAGGATATTTCAGACATCCCGTTATTGAGACCTGTGATAAATCTATTTAGTGGCTGGCAAGATGGCACTATGGGTAAAGATGCTTGCTGCTATGCCTGAGTTTTCTCCCCAAACGAAAGAACCAGCTCCCCAAAGTTATCCTTTGATCCCTACATGCATGCACATGTGTGTACATACATGTGCACAGACATTAATAGTGAATGTAATCAAAACAAACAACAACCAAAACCAGCAAAATACATAGGAGCCTCCACATTCCTGCTGGGTTCATAGCAGTTGCCACTGCCCTTACCCGAGAGAACTTGGGAGTGGGAGTTTTTGAGTTCAGAGCCAAGGGCGAATAGAGCACTCCTGTCCTGAGGCCAACTGGTGTGGGCACAGTGCTGAGTGAGCAAAGGGAGGCCAAGCTGCTGCCCCTCTGTGGGGGCAGGGTCTCGCCTGGACCCTTGGACAGCTTCTGCAGAGTCCTTGATGGCCAGGTGTGTGCGCGTGTGCGCCTACTCAGTTGATGAGAACCATCTGAGAGAGCAGGCCTGTGACTCAGACCAGCAGAGCTGCTGCCCTGCCCTTCTGCTTTAGTTTTGTTTGTGTGTGTACCTGTGGAGGCCAGAGGTCAGCCGCAGGAGCTAGCCACCTTCTTCTATTCTGTAAAAATAGAATGTGTGTGTGTGTGTGTGCGTGCGTGTGTGTGTGCGCGCGCACGCGCGTGCACAAGTGTTAGCATGGATGGATGGATGGATGTGCGCCATGTTGCATGACTGACACACAGGGAACCAGAAAGAATCGAAGGAGTCTTTGGGTCACCTGGGAATGAATTTCCAGGTGGTTGTGAGCCACCGTGTGGGTGTGGGAATAGAACCTGAGCTTTGGAAGAGCAACTAATGCTTTTAATGGCTGAGCCATCTCTCCAGTTCTCTTACTCACCTTTCTAATGGCTTGATTTCCTCATCAGCATGTCCCTGAGTTTATGAGTCATTCTGTTAAAATTAACTTCCTGGGTCAAGCCAGAGCCATAACCTGATTAAAAAAACAAAACAAACAAAGAAAAAACTGGTCATTGTGTCCAGTTCTGAATTCTTGGGTTGGAGAGGGAGCTCACAGGGTATTACTATGTAGCCCTGGTTGGTCTGGAACTCACTGGACCAGGCTAGCCTTGGACTCCTGGTTTTATTACCTCTAATTCCAGAGTGCCAAGATTGCAACTGTATATCACCGTGCCCAGTCTATGAAATCCTTGGGGTTGCACATACTAGACAATCACTCAGCCAGTTGCCCATGTCAACAGCCCTCTACTTTAGTCTCTTAGACCAAGTGATCAAGAAATAACTTATTCTTGAACCAAAACAAAAATTACTTAATCCAAATTTCTGTATAGCTAAGTAAGGTATACTTCTTACTTTCTGGAAGCAGGGTCTTGGTACTAGCAAGTTAATTCTCGGTAGTCCCTAGTCCCCCAATTCCGGCTTGTATAAATGGCTTTCCAAGGACCTGGCAGTGGAGGGAGTCCCTGGAACACAACTGAAGCAGCTTCAGGACCTCTGTTGCTGGTGATCGTGTCCTGACTGCTGTGGCATAATGTTCTTGCACACTGCAAAGATTTGCTGCTCATATTGGTTTAATTAAATGCTGATTGGCCAGTAGCCAGGCAGAAAGTATAGGCAGACCAACCAGACTAGGAGAATTCTGGGAAGAGGAAAGGCAGAGAGTCAGTCACCAGCCAGACACAGGAAGAGGTAAGAATGCCTTACGGAGAAAAGGTACCAAGCCACATGACTAAACATATATAAGAATTATGAGTTAATTTAAGTTGTAAGAGCTAGTTAGTAATAAACCTGAGCAATAGGCCAACCAGTTTATAACTAATATAAGCCTCTTTTTGTTTATTTGGGACTGAGTGACTGTGAGACCAGGCAGGACAGAAACTTCTGTGTTCACCTGACCTCCGTGAATGTCTTGTTTCATGGCTTATGGCTCTCTTAGCAGTGTTTGAGCTGTGTGTCAGCTCAGTTTCCTGGCTGTGGGTTTGTGCTTCCCAATTGGTAAACATTTCATACCACTATCCTCAGGTGTCAGAGTCTAACCAGGAGTCGTGGTGTGTGTGTGAGAGAGTGTGAGTGTGCGTGCATGTGTGTGCATGTACCTGTGTGCGTGTGTTGGGGAAATGTTGGCTGTGAACGCACATTAGATGCCACCAGAGACTATAGACAATGCCTGTCTCGCAGAATCCTAATAGCAATTGTTCCTTCCACTTAAACATGCAGAAAATACTTAATTCTCTCCAGCTATGCAGAGAAGGAATTCACAAGCCCTTAAGTTTACCCTGCGCTGTACTGAAGGCAGTCACCACCTTCAGAATATCCCCACCTCACTCTTCCTCCTCTTACCTCCAGGTAGCCACTCTTGGCTGTAGAGAATCAGGCCTAAATCCCAGCATGCTCTGCTTCTGTAATCCTTCTGCAAACCACCTCAGCAGAGCCATCTGCAGAGCTTGAGTCACACCTCTAGGCCCAGAGCCTGGGCACGGTGTCTTCAGTAAGGACCCAGCAGGACACAAGTCTTCATCTCTTTTCTGTAGACTTAAAACCCCTCAGGAAACTCTGGAAATCTGTCACCGTTTCTATGTCCACTTTATCACTTTTCCTTCTCTTTCTTTTCTGTGCATGTGTGTTTTAAAACATACATGATACTTAGGAGGCACAAACAGGAGGATTGCCACAAACTCAGGGTCAGCCTGGTCTATGTAGTAAGCTCCAGGCTAGACAGGACTACATCGAAAGACTATTTCATCCCATCCCTTCCTAAACAGTGTACACACAGATACAGCACAGCATAAAATCTATCATCTGGCTGCATGGTATAGTGGTACATTCTTGTACGTCCAGAACTGAGGAGGCTGCTGAGGCAGGAGGATCACAGTTTTAAAGGCAGTGTGGGCTACATGGTGAGATCTTATGGCCACAAAAGATGGTTAAAAAAAAATGACTACTTTAATTGTTCCATTTAAAAAATAGTTGTATTTATTCTTAGAACATTTCATGCATACATATGTATATATGTTCATGCACACACATATATATACATATATATATTTATTTATAGTCTTGATCATATCCATTCCCCTTTCACATCCCTCTGCCCTCTGCTAGCTGCCCCCTTCCCGACTTTAAGTTCTTTCTACCTCTTTAAACATTTGAAAGTATGGCTCAGTAGTGTTAGGCAGACATGTTGTCCACTGTTAGTGTCTGAACGTTCCCTCTTCCAACCGCCCTACCCCAGACAATGACTGAAGTGGGTTCCTGTAGACATCTGGAGTCTCCTAGTGTTTGTCATTTTGTGACTGGCTTATTTCACTCAGTGTCTGTCAGAATCTCCTTCCCTTTTAGGCTGAGCTGTGGTTGACCAGGCAACTACAGTGCATTTATCCTTTTGTCCTTGGGAGCCACCTTTATGAGCTTAGGTTCTGGGGTACTCACTCCAACCCCAATTCTCATGTGTTGACGTCAGCAAGCGTTCCTTTGTGAGTTCACTGAATAGCGTTACCTTCCTCCATCAGTTGCCGTGCAGACGGTGTATGTGCAGCAGCCTGTCTCCTTTTTCGACCGCCCTGTCCAGATGTGCTGTCCATCCTGCAGCAAGATGATCGTGACCCAGCTGTCCTACAATGCCGGCGCCCTCACCTGGCTGTCCTGTGGCAGTCTGTGTCTACTGGGGTGAGTGTACCCACTCTGCGGAGATTGTATTCAGACTGGGCTGTCCTGTGCATTGGAGGAGTGTGTGTGTGTGAGTAGAAAGGCCAAGGTTAGCTGTTTGTCTGTCTATTAAGACAATCTCACTCCTCTACAATCCCAACCCCAGGTTCCTCACTACCTCACAGATAATTTTTAAAATGACTTCCCTTTTTATTCTTTCTTTTGTGTGTGTGTGTGTACGCGTGTGTGTGCACGTGTGTGTTTGTGTGTATGTGCATTTGTGTGTATGTGTGCATGTGTGTGTGTACACGTGTGTGTGCGTGCATGTGTTCATGGACGTATACCATGGTATACATGTCGAGGTCGGAGGACAACTTTCAGTGGTCATTTCTTTCCTTTCCCCATGTGGTTCATGGGAACTGAGCTCAGGTCCTCATGCTTGCAAGGCAAGTTCCCCACTGACTGAGTTATCCCCAGATACCTGTAGGAATTGTCCTCCTTCTGTTTTTAGGGGACTCAGCATGCTAGGTTAGTTCCCTGTCTGCACCCTCAGCCTGTTTTAGGATGTGTAAAGCTGAGCACGGTGGCATATCCTGTAATTCCAGCACCAACAGGAGGAGGTGAAGGATGGTTGTCTCAATAACACAAAACAGGGCTGTCAAGGTGGCTCAGCGGGTGAGGGTGCTTACCACCAACCCTCACGATCTGGGTTTGATCCCCAGAGCCCACATAGACAGACCTGACTCCCAAAAGTTGTCCCCTGAATTCCAACTTTTGCACCATGACACAGGTATTCACATATACACAATGAACGAATGAATGAATGAATGAATGAATGTCAGAATTAAAAATGAAAGCCTGGAGCAGCACAGCTGGGCTCAGCTTTCTAGAAGTTCACAGCACCTCCTCCCCACAGGGCAGCCACCAGAAGTTACCCCTGCCCCCAGCTGGGAACTCTGCTCAAACACTCATGGAAATCGCCGGATGTGTTCATGTAGAGACTGCTGAACAGCTGTTCACATCTGTGGAGGGCGGGGCCCTTGGGCTTCTTTCCCTTCTAGAATTTCATGACCTAAATAATAATTTTTGCATGACCCCGAGAGAGGCTCCAAACATTTCATGCACTAACACACTTTATAGGCCTCTCGTCTGCCGTGCCTCTCCCTTACAACCTCTGGGATTTCCCATTGCCAGAGCAGGGAATTACATAAATATTTATGTCTGCACTAAAAGCAATGCTAGTCTCTACTCTGGCAGAGAAATCTGAGCAAAAGCAAATACATGGTTTTCCTAAAGCAGGTAATAGCAGGCACCTCACCCTTTCTGGCCTGTGCGTCACCTAGAAAGCCGCTGCTGCATGCATTCGCCTGGAAGAGCAGGGACCTCAGCTGCTAGGTGACTGGCGCACATCTCCTCACTTTCTGCTTGTGACTCTGGGTGGAGAGAGCCCTCGGGCCTCTGTTCTCTGTGGAAGAAGTGGGCTATGTAGGCCTGTCCACCCATCCTTCTCTGACTTGCCTGTTCAGCTCTACTGTGGGCTCTTACTTCCACCCTCTGGGCAGAAAAGGCTCCAGTGACCAGGTCCGCCATTCCTGTGCTCAGGGGTGATGCAGGGGGATCACCAGCTCAGGGCCTGCCTGAGTGAGGGAACGAGGGCTTTGTGCCATTTACCAGGGCGCTACAGCCCCAGAATGTTCCTCCTAACTTTTTTTTTTTAGTGTTGGTGCTAAAGCCAGCCCTCCTGTATTCTGGGCAAGCGCTCTACCACTGAGCTACATCCTGAGTGCTGGAGTTTTGTTGCTTTTTGAGTCTCATTGTGTAGCCAGGCTGACTCCTGCCTCTGTCTTTCTGGCGATAGGATGGCGGGTGTGTAGCACCATGCTTGGCTCGGCCACATGTCGTAGTTGTAGGAGAGGATACTGTGTTTGAGTTAGGGGCCCACCTCAAGTTTCCAGGGTGGTCCTGTGTCAAGATAGTTAATTACTTTTGCAAAGACCCTCTCCCTTCCTTTTTGAGTCAGGGTCTCATATATCTAAGGCTGGCCTCCAACTCACCAGGTAGTCAACAATGACCTTGAACTTCTGCTTGTCCTGCCTCCATCTCCTGAGTGTTGGGGTTATAGGCTTGCACACCTGATATTGGGGATTAGACGCTGGGCTTTGTGCCTCCAGGGACAGATTCTACCAGCTCAGATCTTCAGCTCCATACCAGCCCACCACAGACCCTTCAGGAGGCTCCAGCACGGGGGTATGAGCCCATCCATGTTCTTGGTGTTGGTAACATGCTCCTTATGTGTATCTGTCCTCCCAGGTGCATCGCTGGCTGCTGCTTCATCCCATTCTGCGTAGATGCCCTGCAAGATGTGGACCATTACTGCCCCAACTGCAAAGCACTCCTGGGCACCTACAAGCGCTTGTAGGACTTGGCCAGCCAGCCATAGGGGAGATGGTAGATACATGTTACCGGAAGTCACCTGACCCTTGCCCAGCCCACCCAGAAGAGACACCTTCCTTGATTTCATCTCTTCTTGGGCTCCAGCGTCATGTCTTTTGGTGGGTGGGAAAGGTCAAAAAAGTGACAAGCCTCCAAACCCCAGAAATTGCTGCTTGGAATCACACCCTGCACAAGCAAAGACATGGACCTTGATGTTTCAAGGGCTTATTGCCTGCCCAAGTCACCCCACTAACTGTGATTATTACCCCGTTTACCTCTCCACTGATTTGCCATTCGCTGCCTCCTCTTCCTCCTCAGTGGACTTTCCTGGTGGCGGTCTCAAACCCGGAAGCCAGTTTGCCTTACTTTCCGCTGTCTGGCCTGATTTCTTCTGTCTCTCCCCATCCCTGATGGCAAAGACCTCGCCTTAAAGACTTTGTGGTTCTGTAATCGCAGGCTCTCTGGCCCTCAGAATCGCTTTAACTTCCTAGGTTTTTGTTTTGTTTGCTGAGTGCACAGAAGGGCTGCTGACACCCACCAGACACATATGGAGAAGGTCACAAGTTCAAAATAAAACGAGCAGTCAGGCTGGGTTTAATCGCATCTCCTCCTGCCTCAGCCCCACTCGTGGGCGCAGGCATCTTCTTCCTCGTGGTTTCTGCGAATTTTTGTTCTTAAAACACGTGGGAGTTCCTTGGCAGGGAGACCTTTCTAGAATAACTTTTGTGATCATAATACACCCTTCATTTTTCCATTTGCTGGTGTGTTTTTGGTTGGTTTTGTTTTCGTTTTTGATGTACAGTCTGGCTTTGTTGCCCAATTCAGCTTTGACCTCCTAGCTGATCCTTCAGTCTTTGCCTCTCAAATACCCAGAGCTCTAGACGCACGCCACTGCACCTACTGGGTTTGTTTTCCTTTTAAAAAAAATAGGTGATCTCATCTACTACCTACCTGGACTTGGTGTGGTTTTGAAAACCTCTTCTCTGTGGGGCCTCTCTGCGGGAATGAGGGTGTCCCTATTTGAGCCCATGCTCCAGTGCTGAGAGCCTAAACTCCCTCAAGAAAACCTGAAGCTTGATTTTATTTTTTAGAGATGATCTTGTTGTGTGGCACCAGCATGGTCTTCAGTATCAGCGGACCAGATGGGAGGACACCAAAGACAAGTCAGGGCTCCTTCTAGGGTGACCACTGTGTCTGGCCCAGTCCAGCCAGTGTCCATCCTAAACCCACGCAGGAACTGCTGCAAACAATAGTGTGTGAAGTCAGCCTGACCCCGAACTGCATGGTGGTTAACATACAGTCTTAACCATTGTCTGAGCTGTTCATGCAGTGATCCAGAAACGCTGGCCATCATTTTTGCCGTGAATTGTGGGTACCATATATAACTTTGGTGTTATCTACTTTTAAACAAATAAAATGTTGGTCACTCGGTGAGCTATTCAGTTCACCTACTATGAAGAAGGGCCTTGTGTTGTGTTTCCAGGCATTGCCCAAAGAATCTCGAGTTGCTCTGTTACTCTAGAAAATCCTTCGTGACCCACACCTCAGGCTTGCTGAATATTCAGCCACCGCAAGATGACCGTTGCTAACGAGTGGCATTTGAAGGTTTGGCTGTGGGGAGCCCACAGGCGTCATCGATGGCAGCAAGCCACGGCTTTCAAGTTTTAATAAAATGCCAAGGAGGAAGCTGTTCTCATTCATTCTCTGAACAAAACCGTCCTTGTTCGTTGACCGGGGTGGCTGTGGGATGCTGGGAGGGGGGTGCCAAGCGAGGAGTGCGGGGGCCACCCCTTCCTTTCTTCTACCTGTGGTGACAGCTTCAAGTTGGAAGGTGTTGGGGGGATCGAGTCATTTAGTTGTGGCTTACATTGCCATCGAAACCCTATTTGTGTTCTTGTGAAATCATTGCTCATGGGATTTCAGTTGAGTGGTTTTCTTTTATTTGGTCAAGTTCGGCACTGTGCAGTTAGCAGTTTGGCTGTCATTGTGATGTGTAACTGATCACAGGCTGGTACTAATTACACATGCAGTCTTCCAAACAAGGACCCTGTGTCAAGGACTATAAAATACACAAGGACTATAAAATACGGAGCTTACTGCCAGATGCTACAGACTTCGTCTAGGCTAGCCAGCCCCTGAGATCCAGAGGTCCACATAGGTAGCCTCTGCTTCTTGGCTGACACAGTCACCATACAGCCTAGGCTTCCTCTTGCCACAATCAGGATGGAGTCTGGACAAAGACAAGAAAAAGGACAGCATGACTGCTCCTAGGTGTGGTGGGGGTCGAGGTTACAGCTGTGTGGGAGAGCATAGCCAGAGGCAGGGACATCTGGGAGGGTCCAGAGTGCACCTGACCCTGAGCTGCCTGAGGAGTCGGGGAGGGGACGGGAGCCAAGGGGACCAGGTGCAGCATCCAGGAGGCCCAAAGAGTAGACAGGAGGGACTAGGTAACCAAAATGCCTGGACTATATAGGGAAGGACAGCCCAGCCCTGGGTCGCAGACTTCAGGGCAGAGAGTGGAGTATACCAGCCACACGCGGTAACAGCTGGGGGGCTCTGGGATGCTGGGATATGTTCAGTAGGCACTTCAGCCTTGTGTGTGAGACCTAACAGGACCTGTGTGGAGATTCTGCAGAGACTCCAAGAAGGGGCTTTGAACTCAATTGTCCTCAGTGTTCACTGCCTTGCCTTCATATATGGAGAGGTGGGTATTTCCTGGTCAGTCTATTGGTGGAGAAGAGAGACCAAATGAAGCCATGGCCACAGCCAGGAGGTCGAGGCAGGAAGCCTTGTTGACTGTGGCTTCCAGGCATTTTCTGTTCTTAGACCACTGCCCTAGGCATGCACGGCTGTGTGGGTGTGAAAGCCTCTTTCTGAGGGTGCCATCACGTGACCTCCGCTGTTTCCTTCCTTGTTCTCTCCTGCCTATCTTCCCTTACTACTGGGGATGGAACACAGGGCCTTACCCACCCCAGATAAGCACTTTGTACAGTCCTAAACCAGACTACTGAAGTCCAGGGGAGCTCTGCCGCACTGTACAGAAGGCTCCCCTAGCTGGGTGGGTTGACTACCCTCACCCCCTGGAGGGGAAGGAAGGGTCATGGGACCTTCGCCTGATGGTCACTCCCTACCTCCTGTTGTTGCCTCGGGGAGTTCTGGAGACCCAAAAAGACTAGGGGAGGGGTGTCCCCCCAATGTTCCTATGGGAAAAACCTCCCCCTGTGTAGTAATGACTTCCTGTTGCACCCTTATGGGGAGGAGCACCCACACCCTTGTAGGAGGCCCCCACCTGTGTCATAAGGAGTCTAGTAAACTCACATTGGAGTCCCGCCTTGATTTATCGTTTTGATCTTGGGAGCAGAGGTAGACCTTGCTTATGTCCTCACTAAAAGGATTTCATTTATATGGTGACATCTCAGGCCCTTGATTTGACCATTTATTGGTTTTTCTGTTTTGCTTTTGAACTGGATTGTGGCACAAAATTCAAGATGGCAGAGAGCTCTGGGAGGAGCTTTTAACCTTACCCCTCCCATAACCCCAGTGCCGGGACCTTACCCCTCCCATAACCCCAGTGCCGGGACCTTACCCCCTCCCATAACCCCAGTACCGGGACCTTACCCCTCCCATAACCCCACTACTGGGTCCTTACCCCCTCTCATAACCCCAGTACCGGGACCTTACTCCTCCCATAACCCCACTACCGGGACCTTACCCCTCCCATAACCCCACTACTGGGTCCTTACCCCCTCTCATAACCCCAGTACCGGGACCTTACTCCTCCCATAACCCCACTACTGGGACCTTACCCCTCCCATAACCCCAGTCCCGGGACCTTACCCCTCCCATAACCCCAGTGCCGGGACCTTACCCCTGCCCCCATAACCCCATTACTGGGATCTTACCCCTCCCATAACCCCAGTGCTGGATGAGAGGCGTCACCACCACTGGCTTCTTTGGAAGACCCTAGAATACAGGAAAGGGCACATGGCAAGGCCGTGGGGGTGGGGGAACTTGAGAATGCTTCCTAAGTTGTAATTTGCATTGTGTTTGTGTCTGAAATTAAAGCAGTAGGAAAAATGCTCATCCCATGCCAAATGGGAGGTGGTGGCTGGGGACTCTGCCTCCCCTAGGCCTTGACCTAAGAGAGTCATGAATGTGTGTCTGGCTGTGTGCATACGTGTAGGTGTGTGCGCTGGGTGTAGAGTCTGTTATCTAAGCTTTTCTAACGTGTACAGTGTAGCCCTGTGCTCCGGGAGCTTTGGTGGAGGGGTGTGTGTCGCAATGGAGAGTCTCTGGTGACCATGACATGGCCAGCTCAGCAGCAGCAGCTTTTGTGACCACTGGCACATAATGACAGGGTCCTCCCTGTGTCACTGAGAGCCATTCTGTGTGGTCGATTTGGCTTCGCTTTCTCTGCTTTGCCGCTGCCCTAACGTCATGTTCTCTTGTTTTATGTGCAGCTTGCTGTGGGCCTGACAGCATTGAGTCGATGCAGGCTTCAACTTAAAACAGTTGGGAGTCTGTGTGTCTGTTTATCTGCCCGTCTGTGTGGAGGGGCTGGAGCAGGAATGCTTGCTCTGGATCTAAAGGCCAACCCGTGAGAGAAGATGGGAGGATGCCTTGCTGATGTGGGGACTAAGGGATGTTTGTGCATGCTCCTGGCTTTCCCTACTTTCAGTCACTCAGTATAACCCAGAGTTCCACCCCATGGCATGGCACTGTCGCGGGATAGTTGATCTCACTGTGACATAAAGTTAACCTTGTATCAGGGGGCAGAGCCAGAGACTAGTTGACAAGAATTAGTCATAGAGACTGCAGAGGCCTTAGGATATGGATAGAGAGGCACCAGAAGGAGTAGGGAAAGACTTGGAGATCAGTCCTTTCTGGTCTGGGAAGTGGAGAGAGGTCAGCTGGCCGATCCTCTGCTGCTTCTTTGAATTATCAGGTTTTCACCCCTATATCTGACTCCTGGGTCTTTACTGGTAATACAACTAAGCTAGCACAGCGTGACATAGTGGGAAAGACTTGCTGGGCCAGATGAGTCTCTTAGCCTCTGTCCTACACAGAGCCTGGGGGCCCTGTACCCTCTAGTGTTAGACCCGAGAGGAAAGCCACTCCCATGGCTTCTGATTAAAGCAGGCTGTATTTAGACGTGCACAAGGACTGGCCAGACTGCTGCCTCCCCTTCAGTCAGGATTTCAGAGAGCAGCTCCTCATTGGCTTTTGAGGTCCCTTTTATGGGGAAGGGTTAGGGTTGATAGAATAACTGTTGAGATACTTGGCCGTTGGCAGCTGGACCGAAGAGTGGGGAGCTCAGGACTTAGGGCTGCCTGTGGGGCAGATGAGTGCAGAGCGTACCGTGTGGAAGGGGAGTTATCATAGATGTTCAAGAGTTTAACAAGGCAAAGGCGTGGGCACACATCATGGGGTCACAGATTCGTGGTAGGTTGGAAAACATTGCAGGATAGTTAGGCTTAGGGAACAAAAACTTATTCTTGTAAGGCATGGAGACTTAATAGCAATGTATAACAATGTGGTTTCTTAATAGCAACTTGGCTCCTGTCTCGGTTTCCCATGATCAGTGTGGGCTAGCGGCCACAGAAACGCTTTCATTGTATTGTTTTTGTTGTTAGAAGTGAAGATGCCTAAATATGATCATCCAAGCCTTCCCAACAGCGGAAGAGCTGAGCTAGCGCCAGCATGTGTGATGACAGAAGTCCTGCTTGGGCCTGATTCCTTCACAGGGAACAGTCCTGTAGCCCACGAACAGCCATGTGGCTCTGTAGCCAAGAATGACTTTGAACTTCTCACCTTCCCGCCTCACCTCCCTAGTGCTGGGACAGTGCTGGGACACAGGTGTGCACCTCTTTGCCAGGTTTATGGGTGTGGGAGGTGGAACTAAAGCGTCAATCATGCTAGGCAAGCACCCAACAACCAAACTGATGTCCAGCCCTTCGTGGCTGACTCCTGTTTGGGATGGGCTAGGGCTCACAGGGCATGGACCGTTCTATAAGCACTGCCTGGGTATGTGCTGTGTTCCAGGACACAGCAGTGAATATGAGGGAAGGCTCTTGTGCCATCCAAACAAAGCCACAGGCCCAAGAGATGGCTCAGGGCTGCTGAGCTAGACAACCTCAGTTCGGTTCCTGGACTCACAAGGGAGAGGGAAGAGAGCAGCTCCAGCCAGTTCTCCTCTGACCTCCACATGTGCACTATGGCACAGACTTACAGATACAACACATAAATGGAACGAAAGGGTGTTAGAAAAGAATGTCATCACTCCCACCTCACTCCATGATGACAGCAACCTCGTTGGTAAATGCATCCTGAGACACCGTCAATCCTGCCAAGAACTCAGCTTCCAAAAGCAAAGGCAGTCTTCAGTGGCACTTATGAATAAAACTAGGGGCTTGAAGTAGCTGTGCATGCTGGGTAAGCAATGTTGAAACTGTTCACAGCAGAGGGACTGCAGAGTCTAAAATTCACCCCCGGCTACACAGCCTACAGGTCGGCACCGTGGCAGCTTCATTCTGTGATGTTGGGGTGTCTGTGAGCAGCCTCCTGGGTCTCTACCCAATAGTCTCCCACCAGCTGTGGTTAAAAAATATATTATCTTCAGACATTGTGCAGTGCCCCCCAGGGGACAAAATCATTCCAGAGCCCCAGCAAAGTGCAGGGCCCACAGCCGCCCCTTATACATTTAGGACTGGATATCTCCCGCTGGTATGAACTTGTGGTTAAAAGCATGGTAAGTGCCCAAAAAGGAAGAAAGTACCCACACCCCATGGTGTGGATAAGCCTCAAAAGCACGGCTGCAACGAGAAGCCAGATGTAAGGGGCCATGTACCTCTTGAAATGTACTGAGCAGAGCTGGCAGATGGCAGCGAGCTTACCCAGCACCCGCAAAGCCCTGAGTTCCATTCTTAGCACCACACAGTGCACACCTGAAACTTGGGCCCTCAGGAGATGGAGGAAGGAAGATCATAATTCAAGGCTCCCTTTGGATGTATAGAAAACATGAGGTCAGCCTGGGCTACATGGGACCCTGTCAAAAAGAAAAAAAGAAGGCACACACATAGGACAGGCAAACCAGAGGCCAGCACTGGGGAGGCAAGAGAGAGCAACACTCTCCTTGGATGTGGGTGTCCCTTGGCAGCGATAGGAATGTCTGGAGCTGGGTAAGAGGGGCAGACTGCCCTACTCTCTGAGAACTGTGCTAAATATGCCAAGTCCTATAATTTACTGTAACTGTTAACATAATGGAGTGGGGTGAAGTGAACGCAGGAGAAATGAAAACAGGTATTTAAGTGAAATGACAATCACTGACAAGTATAAAGAGACTTCAGCCATCACTTAAATAACATTTTCAAGGAGTCCATGGTGAGAGGCTCAGTCTGGATCCCAGCACCCATGTTTTCTAAATAAAACCATCCTGGTAGTGTGTGTTTATGACCCCAGGACTGAGGAGACAGAAGCAGGCAGATCCTGGGAATTGCTTGTCAGTCAGCCTAACCTACTTGTGGAATTTCAGGCTACTGAGAGACCCTGCCTCAAAAAAATTAGGTAGATAGTGCCTGGGGCACAACACTGAAGCTTATCCTCTGCCGCCCTTCACACACACACACACACACACACACACACACACACACACACACACACACAGAGAGAGAGAGAGAGAGAGAGAGAGAGAGAGAGAGAGAGAGAGAGAGAGAGAGAGAGTTTGTGCATTCTCAGGCTCAACACGTAATCCCTGCATAAGTTCCAGGTCAGCCTGGGTCACAGTATGAGACCCTAAGGAGTAAACTGGAAGTGGAATTAGAGAGCATCAGGGTAAGCATCTTGGGAACCTTGCACATTGCCAGGTTAGAGCAAGTGATGCCGGATAGATTTAGGATGAAAAGATCAGAGGGGGCTCACTAAGAACAGTGACCAAGAACCGGTGGTACGCAGCACGCCTTTAATCCTAGCACTCAGGAGCAGAGGCAGGAGAATCTCTGTGAGTTTGTGGTCAGCCTGGTCCATAGCGAGTTCCAGATTAGCCAGAACTACATGTTGAGACCCTGTCTCCAAAAAGAAACGGAAGGAAGGAAGGAAGAAGGGAGGGAGGGAGGAAAGAAGAAGGAAAGGAAGGAAGGAAGAAAGGAAGGAAGGAAGGAAGGAAGGAAGGAAGGAAGGAAGGAAGGAGGGAGGGAGGGAGGGAGGGAGGAAAGAAGAAGGGAAGGAAGGAAGGAAGGAAGGAAGGAAGGAAGGAAGGAAGGAAGGAAGGAAGGAAGGAAAGAAGGAAGGAAGGAAGGAAGGAAGGAAAGAACTGTCAACAGTCACCTACTGGAGCCTTGGGAAGATATTCATCTTTACAGAGACTGTGAAGCGTGATTTAATTTAATTTAATTTAATTCACACTGCACAAAATTCACCTGAAGTATTGATGCTTTTTTTTTGTGAGTGTCATGAAGCTCAGGCTGCCCCCAAATTCCTGAATCTCCTGCTTCTACCTCCTAAGTGCTGGAATGGCAGATGCAAGGCCCCAAGCCCCTCAATGCAGTGCATAGTTCTGAGCGTATTCACAGTGTTGTTAGCATTTTATCACCTCAGGAAGGAACTTGAGTCATGTGTGCCTCCACCCACAGTTAATCTCTTTCCTGTCTCTGTAGACTTGCTTATTCTTGAAACAGTCACATGATACCTGGACTTTTCTGTGTGTCTGGATGTCTTAATATTTTTGAGGTTCATTTGTGTTGTAGCTGTTAGCATTCATTCAGGCATTATGCTGTCCTGTCCCCTGACACCTGGAAGGCTGCATTCAGGCAGAACCCTGGCCAGCCCAGGGTCCTGTGGTTGCTATGTCACTACATAGTCTATGCATATGCGCTAAGCCCCCCACTTTAAGAGACAAACCCCGCCCCCCATTTCTCTCTCTCTCTCTCTCTCTCTCTCTCTCTCTCTCTCTCTCACTCTCTCCTTTCTTGCGCATGCATTTTTTAAATTATAACAATAGCTTGAACATTGCCCCCTTTCTTTTTGACAGGCATGTCATATTCCACAGTCTGGGTGGGCCTTCTCTATTCAACATCTTTAATAAGCCTGTGCTTCTAGAACCCGCTACTCTCCGTAAGGGCTACTCAGAAATAAATGAATATACACTTTCAAATGGTGGTGTTTATTTGTTTTCAGAGGGTCTCAGTAGTTCCAATTGTCCTCAGGTTTTCTACATAGCAGAGGCTAACCTAAACCTCCACTTCACCAGTGCTGCGTTTACAGGCATGCACTACCATACCTTCTGTATTCAGTGCTGGGGGCAGAACCCAGGGCTTCATGCACGCCAGGCAAGCACTTTGTCTACTGAGCTGCAGCCTGGCCCTACATAGCTTAGCGTCCTCCTGGTACTCTTTGGAAAGTCCATGTGGGTGCGATTGCAGATGGAAAGTTATAATTAGCCGGCTTGTGAAATGGGGCACGGTGAGGGACACCCATGATTCTCACACTTCACAGGCAGAGGCAGAAAGATCAGCATTTCCAGGCTAGCCTGGGCTACAATGCGACCCCATCTCAAACTACAGCCGAAAGAGAGCCCTCCAAAGCACGAGTTCGCCAGACTAGCGAGTGGGTCTTTGCCATCAGCCTGCCGTGCAATGCTCTCCCTGGACCGGCTGCAAGCCCTGAACTGCCTCATCCCGAGGAGCACAGCTGGGGAGCCCATTCCTGGGGAAGGAGGGCCAGGCTTCCCATATACAGGGGTGTGGGTGGCCTCTTACAGTCAGGGTGCACAGCCTGGGAGAGCGAAAGGGACAGACAGGGTCAAGGGTCAGCCCGACAGTTTATGCTCTTATGAAAAACTCTATCACTAGCCTGGTGCCTCCATCTCTGGGGTGCCTTTCTGAGGTCTCGGGCAACCACTCTTTTCACATGTCGCTACTGAGACCTTCTTATGGGAGGAAGGAGGAAAGATGTTTCTAGACCTTTCTCCTGTCTGGGACCCTGCACTTGGTACTTGTCCATACCTAGGCACCTCCCCATGTGACTGCTGCGAGCCACTCAACTCCAGGATGATTGGACACCTGGAAGTGTCCCATAGGGGCTCCAGCCCGTGTCACAGTGAGGCATGTGTTTGCCTTCCTACCTGCTGCTCTCCTGGGCCAGCTTTGTGTGGTGCCCTCCTCCAGCCTGGCTGAGGTCCTAGTGGCAGCAGGATCAGGAATTTGGCCTCTGATTGGGAAATTATATCAGCTGACAATGAGTAAGGGTTCGTTAGCATGTTTGTGGGTGTCAGACTGTCATTAAGGGTCATGCCAACACCCCCACATCAGCATCGAGGACAGTGTCAACAGGCAACATTCTGCTGCTGTTTGGCAAGCATCTCCTTCCCTAATAGAGGAAAATACTGCAGGGCTCAGAGTTCAGCTGTTGAACCCGGGTCCTAGTGAGCCCTTCCTGAGAGTGTGGATGATGTCGACCCTTAGACCTTGCACCTTTTTGTCCTTGCATAGTATCACGGACATACCCCAGCTACTGCGAACATTCATGCCAAGTGAACTCCTGCACCCCCACTTATTTGTTGGGTGTGTGAACGTGCAGACACACACGCACCACAGTGAATCTGTGGAGGCCAGAGAACAACTTTCAAGGGTCTGTCCTCTCCCCCATGTGGGTCCTGGGCATTGCAGGCACCTTTACCAGCTGGGCCAGCTCACTGGCCCAGTGTTTGCTTTCTCTTCTTGTGGGTAAACACTTGGGAGTGTCATGGCCAGGGCCCAGGGTAGATGTGCTTGTGAAGAAACACATGACTGCTTGCTTTGATCTGTATTGCCTTGTGCCCAAAGTTGGGCAGCTTTAGCCACACAGATCTCTGCCGCCTGCTGTGAACAGGGTGTTGGTCCACTGTTGTCTGATGGCTTCACCAAGTCTAAAACCATCATGTGACAGCTTTGGGGCTCTCTCCTCTCTGGCCTTCATTCTCGGTTGAAACCCAGAAGGAAACACTTTGCTTGTGACTTCCAGCCCTTTGATTTTGCCAGTAAGTTCATGAGCCCAAAGAGATCAGGAAACTGATTTTCAAATGTCAGACAGCTCACGGAACAAGTCAACAGAAACGAGTCACCCCCCATCCCCATCTCAACCCCACTCCTGGTGAACAGGGGACAGATTTCTCCCTGTCCCCTTTATTTCAAAGATAGCAGATGTGGCAGCATTTCTGCAGACAGCCCCACTCCAGCAGCTTGAGGGCCCCCTACTGGTGAATTTTTCTCTTCCATGGCACGTCCATGCCTATCTCTGCAAAAAAATACTAGGGATGTATGTAGTTCAGTGGGCAGAGCATGTACCTAGCAAGAGGGGAGCCTGTTCAATCCCGAGCACCATAAAGCAGTACACGGTGATTCACAACTGTAATCCTAGCACTTGGAACATGGAAGGCAGGGGGATCAGCCCTTCTGGGTCAGTCTAGGCTACATAAGACTCTATCTCAACAAACATATACACAACAAACCATCTCCTCTTTTGTTTATTTTTGCTTTTCTGAGACATAGTATCACCCAGGCAGGTACTGAACTTTTGATCCTCCTGCCTCAGCCTCCTGAGTTTCTGAGACAATAGGACTGCACAGCACATCCATTTCAGAAGCTGCCCCTTTGTAAGTCTCGTATTTTGATGGTAACGGTGTGTGTCGGCAGGTCATCTTAGCAACTGGCAGAGTCATCTTAGCAACTGGAACTCTGTGGTGTAGGCTATGTAGTGTACGGAGGCTAGAGACATGAAGCAGGATGGATGAGAAACCCCTCCCTAGCTTTCCTTAATTTTCTGTGAACCTAAAATTATGAACAAGGATATTGTCTTAGAAAAAATGAAAAGTAAGCAACAACAAACCTTGTTGGAGAAGAAGGCTGCTTTGTCTGTCCCGGACATCCAGAACCGAAATAATCACACAGAAACTGTATTAATTAAATCACTGCTTGGCCCATTAGCTCTAGCTTCTTATTTGTTAACTATTACATATTAATTTAACCCATCTCCATTAATCTGTGCATCACCACAAGATTGTGGCCTACCAGCAAAGTTTCAGCACATCTATCTCCGGTGGCGGATCCATGGTGTCTCCCTCTCCGCCTTCCTTCTCCCAGCATTCAGTCCAGTTTTCCCTACCTACCTAGGTTCTGCCCTATCATAGGCCAAGACAGTTTCTTTATTCATTAACCAATAAAAGCAACACATAGACAGAAGGACCTTCCACAATGGAGAGTCAAGCATGCTACTACTCTTACAGAGAGCCAGAGTTTAGCTCCTAGGACCTACTCTGGGGTGGTTTACAACTGCTCATAGCTGCAGCTCCGGGGGCTTTGGCACATGATTCTGTGCCACACATGGGCTGCACTTGTGTGTACTCAGGAACACACACACACACACACACACACACACACACACAAAATAATAAACACTCACTAAAAAGAAACACAAAAATTAAAAACAATGCAAAATAGTGTCAGACTAGGGCTGCAGATGTGTGGAAGCACTTGTCTCACATGGGCAAGGCCCTGGGTTCTGTCCCCAGAACCAAGAAAGCAAACATCTCAGAAAGATGAGGACTTCTGACCTCCAATAGTCCTGGCCCAATTCAGGCTCTGGTCATGGTGCAGAGAGCCGAAACAACTTCACATTATCTCTAGGAGTGTAGAGGAGAGACACATGGGAGGCACTTGTCAGGAAGGCCTACGTAAATGCTGTCCCATATCCTGAGCTCCATGGGGCCAGTTGGCCAAGGTTTGGCCTAGGATGCTATAGACATGAAGAGGTGAGGCCAGGGGTATAGATTCCTGCCCGGCAGACCACAGTGGCCTAGAGTGACAGCAGACCCTGTGAGGCATCCGATGGCTAGGAGAAGGGAGGCAGGGCCACCCTGGTGGTTGTTTCTGAAGTGGGGCCTGGGCATCAGTTGTAGGATGCCCACTCTGCCAACATTGCCATGTTGCCTAGAGACCGCACAACAGAGATGGCAAGGTTTTGGCTCAATCTCCTGACTGGGGAGAATCCAGGCCACAGACTGAGATGCAGTCTCCCAGGGAAGAAGGTGGAGAAAGGCCCAGAAATCCCACCAGAGTTAAAAGAGACAGGCTTCTTCCTTCAGAGTGGGTAAAAAACCTCAGAGGCTGTGGGACATTGGGTGAGTGACTTACCCTCTCTGAGGAACTGCTGAGCAGGAAATAACCCATGTGAGGGCTTCACTGATGGCAGTCAGAGCTTCCTGAAGGCAGTGCCGTTATCACTGTTGTGGTTGCTCTGTTCTGGGAGCTCACACAAGCTCTCCTCGTAAGCTGCCCCCAAGAGAATCATTGCCCAGCACTGTGTCTGTGTGAGTGTCATCTGCAGATGCATTTCATGCCCACGCTGGGCCTGTCACCCTCAGGCTAGCCTTCTGGGGCTCAACTTCCCACTTCTCCCTGCAGTCACCCTGGAAAGTACCATAGACCCACCAGAAGCTGTGTCTTCAGCCTTGTGGTCAGGGTTCTGGACAGTAAGATGTCTGAGTTGGGGACATCATCTGATTGAAAAAGAAGCCAAATGCCAAGACCACGTGTCAGGCTCTTCTGTTTATGTGAACTCTCCGGGAGACATGCCGGTAAAAATAGAAAGTGGAGGCAAAGGCCAGAGACCCAGACAGTGCTTCCTTCCAAGGTAATGAAAATAGCTCAAAATTGTCTGCTGTGATGGGTGCACAGTTCCGTGTACACACTAACACGCAGCAGATTGTCCTCTGTATGTTCATGTGTGCTCGCACACGTATGAGCATGTGGAGACCAGGGGATATCAGGTAAGTCTTTGGTCATTCATTTCCTTTTAAGATTTTATTTGGTGTGCATGTGTGTGCATGCATGTGTGTGTGCACATGTGCTCATGTACCACATGTGTGTGGGTGACCACAGTGGCCAGAAGAGCTCCTGAAGCAAGAGTTACGGGCAGTTGTGGGCTGCCCAACATGTGTGCAGGGAGCTGGCCTCTTTCCAGACCCCCTACCTTAGTTTTTGAGACTGAGTTTCTTATTAAATCTGAATTCACTAATGTGGGTTAGACCAGCTGGCCAGCCGATCTGGACCCCCTGTCTGGCCCTCCCCAGGGCTGGGTTGTAGGTATGAGCTGGGGCTGGGAATTGAACTAGATCTTTATGCTTATGCACCAAGCACTTTACCCTCTGAGTCACTGGCCCAGCCTGGGGCTGCCCACTTTGAGTGGCGGGACTGTACTGGAGATGTCCTACCTCAACCGAGCAGTTCACAAAGACGGTATTTGCCACAGGGACTTGCCCTGGAGGCCAGGCTTTGGCACCTGGAGCTCAGGAAAAAAGACTCAGGTGAAGAGAACTTGGAGTGAGGGAAACTGAGGCCAGCATGGGGAGTACAAGATGATGTAAGCGGGCCTGCTTTCCCAGCACTGTGACACTGCCGTCCCCAAGGCCTTGTAGATCTGCCTCACGGTCACCTGTCTCCTCTAACAGAGGTACGGCCAAACCATCTACTGACCATGGCCTATCAGGTGGTGATGGTGGCTCAATAGCTTAGATGCCCCCAAGGCCACTGAATTAAATGCATTGAGACAGTCACTTTTATTTCTTATATATTAGATTCTAACAAAACAAAAACAAACAAATAAACAAAAACCCCACAGGGTCAGTGAGATGACTCAGCAGGTAAAGGAGATTGCTGTCAAGCTGGAGCTCAATCTCCGAACGCCACACGGGAACTCCTGCAAGTTGTCCTATGACCTCCACATGCATGCTGTGACACACGTGTACACACACACACACACACACACACACACACACAAATAAATGTTAAAGACAGCAACAAAGTTACACAGCTACACGATAAGGCCAGCACGAGACATCACTGGTTCCTAGTGCTTCTCCCAAGGCAAAACAGGGCTTTCCCCCTAGTGACCCCAAGCCCCCTCCTCCCCCACTCCAGGGAGCTAGGAGTGTCTCCACAGGCTTCTGATTGGCTGGTCTATGCCCACCACCTCACTCCCTCTCCCCTGGTCTGGAGGGAGCTGAGCTGAGATCTGTGGGCTCCCCTGTCCCTACCCTTGAAGGATGCTGATGCTGGTGCCCACAGGGCTCCTAGTGCTGGTCCTGCTGGGCACAGGCAGGGGGGACTTTGGGGTGGAAGTAAACATGCAGCTTCCTGCATTTTCTTCTCCTGAGTCTGGGTGGCACGGAGAGGGCAACCACCCTGCTCTGCAGGAGTTGGGTTTGCCCCAGATGCCTTGTCCCTCTCACCAACCCCTTTGCTTCTCTTCGTTTCCCTGCGGGAGAGAGGAGCTAAACTTCTCAAGGCAAATCCCTGTCTCTCCTCACTCTCTTTTGCCTTCCTGGAGCAGGTAAGGTAGGGTTTACAGAAGCTAGGGACTAGACCCAAACCCTGCAGGAGGGTGGCGTGCAGGGGGGTATAGTTGCTCTCCACGCAGGGGTGAAGTTCTGGAGGATGCTGAAACAGGGTTTTTTTGTTTGTTTGTTTGTTTGTTTTTTGTGCATTTTACTTGACTGCTGGGGCATACAGAATAGTACTAGGGTAGAAGACAATGGGACCAAATGGAACAGTGACTTTCCCAATCTTACGTTTTAAAAAAATATGAAAGCAGGTGGAATTAATTTCGTTATATTTTTTTAAACTCAAGAGATTGTCAAAATAAATATTAGAATGCATCAAATGTCTGTATTTATCCATCTTTTGAAATCTGATATACATCTTCCATTTGGTGCTTTTTCAACTTTTGGTTTTTGAGACAAGGTATCACGTAGCCCAGGCTGACCTCAAACCCACTGTGTAGTCAGGTTCTGTTACCTTGAACTCTTTTTGTTGGTAGTGGTGTTTGTTTGTTTTTGTTTTTTGAAACAGGATTTTTTCTATGTAGCACTGGCTATTCTAGAACTCACTCTGTAGACCAGGCTGGCCTCGAACTTACAGAGATCAGCTTGCCTTCACCTTCTAAATGCTGGGATCACAGGTGTGCACCACCACTAGACCATTCAAGTTTTTTCAATTGGGACACTAAAATTTCATTGAAAAATGTTTGATTTGTCTTTAGATTTAGGGAGGAGGCAAGCACTATGGTTTCTAACATGTTTGGCAATGTTCTAATACTTGAATTGCGTATCAGATTTCTGTTTTAATTAATTAAACTTTCTCGTACACCAGTGAGGGTTCAAGCACCCAGAAGCCAGAGGTGACTGATTAGTGGGGCATAGGGCAGTAGCAGCTCCCCTCTCTTCACTGGAGATTCAGCAAAGCCTTGTCTGACTGACTGAGTAGAAACTGGCGGATCCACACACGTGGATTTCAGTCCGTTTCACACCTCTTCTCAGAAGTGAGTGAGTGTGAACGAGGCCTGCTGGAGCACACCAGTTGAGGCTGGAAAAGCACAAGTTCTAGGACAGCCTAGGCTACGTGTAGCAAGACCCTGCTTCCAGATAAATAGATGAGGTTGGTGGGAAAACTCAGAGGGTCAAGGTGCTTGCCACTGAGCCAAACAGTCTGATGGTGACACAGGTCACATGGTAGATGAGGAAGCTGGCTCTGGCTAGGGTTCCTCTGATGTCTACATGTGCTGCAGCACACGCATGTACACACACACACACACACACACACACACACACACACACGTAAAATAAAAAAGTAGAATCCAGATGAAGTTTTGCCTTGCGTATGCCTTCACCTTCTTGGTTACTTCTCATGGATTTGTTACCCAATGAGCTTCATTCTCAGAAACATTCTTGTGAAAAGACAGTGTGTTTTGTTTTTAAGTGCTTGAGGAGTGGGAAGGGTTCCTGGAACATGTGCCCCTTCTGGAAGTTCAAGGTGTTTCATCCCGGCTTTGCAGTGTGGCGTGGCAGGGAAGCAGATGGAGACACTGTCCGTCATGGCTACAAGCATGGAGCTGTGCGCAGGAGGAGTTGAGCAACTGTGCAGAACTGTGTTAGGTTTTGTGTCCCTGAAATAATGTCGTTAAAAGGCACTTGGGGTGTGGCCGACTGTTAGACTGGCAGGCATGAAGCCTTGGGTTCTCTTCCCACAAATCTACTCCCCTGGGACCCAAAAAAGCAAAACCAAACAAACAAAACCAATCACTGGGTGTGGTGATGGACCTCTGCAATCCCAACACTTATAAGGCCGAAGCAGAAGAACCAGCCTGGGCTACATACTAGGCTGTCTCCAAACAACAAATGTTAATGCTTATAACATATTGGCTGGGTGTGGTGACACATACCTGTAATCCCAGCAGTTGGGAACTGGAAGCAGAAGGACCCCAGGGACTTCCCATGTCAGGTAGACCAGGCAGTTCAGTGATGAAAAATAAAATGGAGAGCAATTGAATAAACCTGATGTCGACCTCAGGCCTCCACACACATGTGCAAATACAGGACACATAGGCAACAAGATACACACAAGATACACACACACACCTTCGACCCACTCCCCAAATAAACATTTTCTTAACCCCATATAGCCAAACTACTATTAGCAAATATGATCAGTACTGAAAAGCATTGAGATTTTTTCATTCTCTAAAATCTGGGATAGATTTTACACTTGGGGCATGGTTTAACGTGGATGGGTCCCAGTTATCAAAGCCTTGAAGCAAGTGGGGAGGAAATCAGTTGCCCTCGGTGTCTTTCAGAGATGGGTTTCCCCTCACCAATATTCTGCTTTACTGTAGAGAGGATTTTGGTAAATGAATCAACATATTCAGGGATGGGGCAACTCTTCCACAGTCTGTGATGTGGAGTCTTTGTAAGGTCTAAGTGAAACGGTGTGAAATATGCTTCGCACTGTGAGGATGTGGGGTGTGTCCTGAGGGATCACGTGGGCGGAGTGTATGATGATCAACAGTTGATACCTTGGGGGCTGAGGATGAAAGTGATCTTCTGGAGAAGTCACTGTAGGAAGGCGGCTGCAGATGTGTCCTGGCTACAAGGGGCATGGATGGCACCTGGGAGGAGGAGGGAGGGGCATGGATAGCACCTGGGAGGAGGAGGGAGGGGCATGGATGGCACCTGGGAGGAGGAGGGAGGGGCATGGATGGCACCTGGGAGGAGGTGGGAGGGGCATGGATGGTACCTGGGAGGAGGAGGGAGGGGCATGGACAGCACCTGGGAAGAGGAGGGACTGGTGGAATGAGGGGATAGGATGCTGATCTAGAAATGGTTTGGGGCTCTCCTGGTGTCTCCAGCATCTTGAGATAAAGGCTGGGAGGCACATAGCTTGTGCTGTATCTGATCATACTCAGCATGTCTTCTGTCTCAAGACGGCAATGTGTGTTACGATGGCAACATGTGTCATGTGTCAGCATGTCTTCTGTGTCATGATGGCGACATGGGTCATGTGTCAGCATGTCATTTGTGTCATGATGGTGACATAGGTCATGTGTCAACATGCCTTCTGTGTCATGAGACATGGGTCATGTGTCAGCATGTCTCTGTGTCATGATGGCGACATAGATCATGTCAGCATGTCTTCCTCTGTGTCATGACGGTGACTTGTGTCATGTGTCAGCATGTCTTCTCTGTCATGATGGCAACATAGGTCATGTCAGCATGTCTTCCTCTGTGTCATGACGGTGACTTGTGTCATGTGTCAGCATGTCTTCTCTGTCATGATGGTGACATAGGTCATGTCAGCATGTCTTCCTCTGTGTCATGACGGTGACTTGTGTCATGTATCAGCATGTCTTCTTCTGGGCCATGACAACATCTGTCTGACACAGTTCATTGGCTTTTCTTGGTTAATCTGTCTACCCATACACCCACCCACCCGTTCATCCATCTACCCATCCATGTATCTATCCACCTGTCCATCTTCCTTCAGTCCTTCCTTACTTCCTCCTTTCCATCCATCTATTCGTCCCTTTCATCCAGCCACTCTCCTAAATTTAGCATAGTTATTTTAAGATATTTAAATTGTATTTATTTTGTGTGTACATACGTGTTGGCCTTGCACTCCATGGGACACATGTGAAGGTCAGATTACAACTTGCAAGAGTTGGGGCTTTTCCACCATCCCTTTCTGGGTTTTGAACTCAGGTCATATGTCCTTGGGAGCATATTCTTCCTCACTGAGCCATCTCGCTGGCCCCTACTTACTCTCATCTGCAGGAGAGAGGTGACAAACCTGTGAAATGGGCTCAGCTTTGCTGACAAGCCATGAGTTAGCCAAAGATCCCTGTAGTCTCAAGGCCTCTGTCTCTAAATGATGGCGGATTTTGCTGGCTGCCAGAAAGATGGGATTAGTGGAATATATAATTTGATTGGAATTCGTTCATTCATTCATTCATTCATTCATTCACTTTTCCATTCTCTACTGGGTGCTGAGTTCTTTTCCAGAAACTGAAGGCTACAAAGTTAACTAAATCAGAATAATTAAAAACAAGACTTGTGGGCAAAGTGCTGAAGCAGAGAAGGGCAGGGAGGAACCTTCTCTAGGCAGAGGGGGCTCTGTTCAGAGAACAGAAGGCATAGGGTTTAGACAGAGGCAGAGCAACCACCAGTGTGGCTAGAGGGTGAGAGCCAGTGGGCGTGGCCAGAGGGGTGGTGGAGGCTGGCTTTGTGATTGAGATTTTATGAGAAAGGAGAATGGTCCCCCACACACACACTTCCCTGTGCGTGCATGCTACGTGCGTGCGTGTGTGTGTGTGTGTGTGTGTGTGTGTGTGTGTGTGTGTGTGTGTAGGGTGTCATTCTCTACCATCCATCTTGTTTTTTGAGTTAGCATTTTGCATTTGGCCTGAAGTTCACAAAGTAGGTTACACTGGCTGTCCACAATCCCTGAACCCTGTTTCCTCTCTCTGGGATCACCAGCCTGCACCACGGTGCCTGACTTTCTGTGTGGGTTCTGGGATCCAGACTCCAGTATTCATACTTGTGTTTTACTGATGTGAACTCCCGGGGGCCGTGGGATAGGTGGAGGGCTCTCCTGGTAAGAGAAGGTGTAGCTTTGCTGGAGCCATGGTCCAGGAGCCGAGGCCCTGTGGATGGGTGGGCAGGTGGGTGGAGAGAAGGGTAGAGGGAGGGAGGAAGGCTAGTACCAGCTGATGGAATTGACAGAACCCAGAGATACAGCAGACTTGGACTGTGGCAGATGAAAAAAGTAGAGACACACAGGCCCTCCTGGCCCACCTGCTTGAACCCTCAGGGGCATTGGTACTGGCGTCCAAACTAGCAAAGGGCAGATTAGTCAGAGGCTTAGGAGCTGGAGAGCTGTCCTCACCCCTCTGTCTCATCCTCTCCCTCAGCAGGTGGGTGGCCCACAGGGCGGGGCACCATCCCATGCCTCTTCCTAACCTTGCCCTGGTTCTGACTGTGCTTTCAGAAGCTGCAGACTCACAGGCTGGGCAGGAGACATCCTATAAGGTGGCCTGCGAAGGAGAGTGCATCTCCCACGGACACTGAGTCACACCTCTGACCAGGAGTCTTAGGCCACTGGGACAGAGCCAGAGCAAGGGTGATGTGGAGCATGGAAGGGCTGCAAGGTGGGGCGAAGAACAGCCGCGTAGAAGCTTTGGCTGTGCTCCCAGAAACCAGTGGGAGGACAGCCAAGCCACCCACGCAGTGTTTCCAATAGCAAGTCACCCCAGCCCCGAGTCATACTCTCCTTCTGCTTTGCGGTTCCCAGGTGGATAACTGCCTTTGGCCCTACACCCCGTTTGTCTTTTGGGGAAGGAACAGACCGGAAAAGTCTAGGAGCAAATTGGTGAGAAACAGAGAAGCATCCTGGGGATCAGAAGCTATGACAGTGACATTGGACAATAGAATGTTCACTTTCCTGTCAGGTGGGCTTAGAAAATTTCAGACATCTCATTTCTTATACCCATTCTTCCTGCTAGCAATCCCTTCACACCCCAGCAAGACCCCCCAGTTCAAGTTTCCTCTGCACCCCAGCAAGACCCCCTAGTCCAAGCTTCCTCTGCACCCCAGCAATACCTCCCAGTCCAGGCTTCCTCTGCACCCCAGCAGGACCTCCCAGTCCAGGCTTCCTCTGCACCCCAGCAGGACCCCCCAGTCCAAGCTTCCTCTGCACCCCAGGAAGACCCCCCCAGTCCAGGCTGGCCATCTTTCCTGCCTAGATTATTACTACAATGGAGCTAACAGCCCCATTCCTGTTTCATATTTATCAGGGTAGTAGAGGAGCCAGGCTGCCAAGATTGGTTCATTTGTTTTCACTGCTTTAAAATGTGGTGGGTGTGTGTGTGTGTGTGTGTGTGTGTGTGTGTGTTGCAGGTGGTGCATGCATGCTCATGTATTGAGATCAGAGGACAACTTCAGAAAATCAGTTCTTTCCTTCCACCTTTGGGTCACGATGATAAACTCAGGTCGTCAGGCTTGCTGGCAAGGGCCTTTACCCTCTGAGCCATCTTACTGGCTGGAGACTGCTGAGGCTTGAATGTGGCATTTGCTGAGTTTGTTTACCCCTTTGAGTCTCAGATCCATTTTCTGTAAAATGGTGGAAGTAAGGAATACCTGCTTGAGAAGTGTGTGGCTGGGAGATGCTTCAGTCAGTAAAATGCTTACCAAGCAAGCATGAGTATCCAAGTCCAATGCCAGAATCCACATAAAAACACCCAGTTATAGTGGCTCACACTTGCAATGCCATGCCTGGGTCCTGCTGAGCAGCCAGACCAGCTAGCTGAATCAAGGAGGCTCCAGGCCTATGAGTGATCCTGTCTAAAGATGAAATTAGATGCCTGAGGAACATCAGCCAAGGTGCCCACTGATTTCCACACACGTGTGCATATACACAGACATGTGTGCACGAACAGACTGATAGAAACACATGCTCAGCCAAGCCTCTGGGCCTGCCCTGTCATCCTTTCTGCTAGACACTGGCCTTGCACTGCCTGGTCCACAAGCTTAGAACAAAGGTGAATCGTTAGCTGCAGTGTTGTTAGTCCTGGCAGAACATTGCGCTAAGTTCACTGGGTGTTTTAATTTCTTTCCCCTGGTATCAAAAGCTCCTCTGTCTCCTTGTAAGGGGAACTGTCATCTATTCCCATGTATCCTATTACGATGAATGTCCTGCTTCTTAGACAAACCTTCCTACACCGTGTGCATGGCCTTGGCTTTTTCTGAGATCTTGATTGGACTTGTGTAACATTCCTGAGCTGGCTGAAGCACTTGCTGATTAGAGTTTCTCAAAAACTGTTCTGTGTTCTCATGTGGACCGCAGATGGTGTCTTTCATGATGGTTCTAAGACAACTCCAAATTCTTGTTGTTGTTGTTTTGTTTATTTTTGTGTGTGGGAAGGGTTTTTGTATATTGGGATGTGTAGGCAGCATCAGGGTCCTGAGGGGAGATCTTTAGGCTCCCTGCAGTCTGGGTCGCACCATTGCACCCTCCTGCTGCTTCTCACATGACCTACCTGAAGGGCTCCCTTAACACTCTCTTGCAGGCTTTTCCAACATGTGCCCAAGGACAGCTGTGAATGCAGCCCAATTCCAAAACTGCAAAGATACTTAGAGCATTTTGGGATAAACTTTTTTGCAACTTTGTGTGTGTGTAACTTGACTTTGTAGTTTAGAAGTCTGAACTTTGTAAATAACAAATGACAAAATATTGACACCCTATAAGCTTAATGGTATCATGCAAGCTGTTGTGTTTTGGTTTAGTTATTTTACTCTGGTAAAATAGACACAACAAGAAGTTGTCTATATTAACAGGTTTGCTGGCACTGATTATTTTTGCACTGTCCATTTCTAGAATGTTCTCAGAACCTTAAACAAGAGCATCAATCACTCACTTCCTAAATCCTTCCCTGACCCCACCCTTCTTCTGAGTCTAGGGACTTTCCTACTTCTGGTGCTTCATGTAAGTGTGATCAGCTGGTGCTTCATCTAAGTGTAATCAGCTGGTGCTTCATCTAAGTGTGATCAGCTGGTGCTTCATCTAATTGTGATCAGCTAGTGCTTCATCTAAGTGTGATCAGCTGGTTGGCAAGCTCTTTTTTCTGGCTCCTTCCACTGATTAGGATGTGTTCAGAGCTTACTTATATCCTAACATGCACCAGAACTTCATTCCATCATACAGTGTCTTCTGGTGAGTTTGTAAAATGGCTCAATTGGTAAAGCACTTGATGCACAAACACAGGGACCTGAGTTCAAATTCCCAGCACTGCCTGGGAAAGCTGGGCTGGTGGTGCACACCCAGCTCCATGGATGTGGAGAAAAGAGAATTCCTCAGGGCGCTCCGGCCGCTTGTCTTGTCCAGTTGGTGAGTTTCAGATTCAGTGAGTTATTCTGTCTCAGAAAACAAGGTAAAGAGATCAACCTCTGGCCAACACACACACACACACACACACACACACACACACACACCTCCCCCATACACACACCTCCTGAGTTCTGAGTGCCACACCTGAAGAAAAAAAAATACTGTTTTAAAATTCCATTTTATTTCTCCCAGTAGAGTTCATGACTTTGTATATTCTAGGCAGTCAACCACTGAGCTATAGCCCCAGCCCAACATTTAAAATTACTTCCCCCCCCCCGTACTATGTTGTAACATGAGGGCCGGCTTGTTGGGGTTTCTGTCCCACCCGGTACCCCACAACCAGCATACCCCAAGGAAAATCACACACAGGACTCCATAAGATTATAAACTGATTGGCCCATTAGGTCAGGCTACTTATTAGCTCTTATAACTTATGTTACCCCATTATCCTTATCTACGTTAGCACATGGCTCAGTACCTTTTCCAGCGGGGAAGCTTACATCTGGCAGAGGAAGCTTCCTGCTTGCCAGAATACTCCCTGTCTCTTTGCTCCTGTCTGGCTTTCCCGCCTATACTGCCTGCCTGGCCAATCAGCGTTTTATTAAAATATGATTGACAGAATACAGACAATTCTCCCACACCACTATGTAGCCTAGGCTGGCATGGAACTCAAATGTGGCTTGGGTGGCCCTTGAACCCACAGCTTCCTGCCTTAGTCATCCCCCACCCCACCCCAGGGCTAGGATTACAGGCTTGAACCATGCTCTCCACTTTACACGGGAGCTGGGATCACAGGAAACACCACCATACCTGATTGAAAGCCTTGCTTTTTGTTGTAATAAACAAATACACCACCACTCCTGGTGATGCTAGGCCATCCAGCCACATTTGTCTTTGGTGAATGTTCATATATATTTATAAGTGGTTATATTCTGGTTTGTGATTCTCCCTCTACAATGGCAGCTGACACTGTCTGTCACTTAAGCTCATGCCATTGGCAGAATCTTTATTAATCTGTTTCTGTGTGGGTTTACATGTGGAGGCCGGAGAACAACTTGTAGGAAGCTGGTTCTTGCCTTCTGCCATGTATGTTCCAGGGATCGAACTCAGGTCATCAGGGTTGGCTGCAAGCACTGTTTCTTTCAACCACTCCATTCCTACTTGTCTTAGTTTGCAGATTCCTGTTATAGGAATCCTTCTATCAGACTTTAATATCTTCCTGGGCAAAATGAGAACAAACACAGAAGAGAGCATCTGGCTTTTCTATTACTTAGGACTGCAGTCCTGGGTTTCTACCACCCAGGATCCAGAACCTTCTCTTTGAGGAAAGGATCTTAGAGTCCAATATCAGGGAGCATTGAGAGCCCGTCAGCTCACGGTATTTTGTGCTTTGGCTTCAAGACTTCCAGGTGACATCTGTTCTGGGGTCCCAGGTGAAAGTTCAGGAGTCAGAGAGTTTGAGGTAAGACCCTGGCCTGGGAGTTCACGTGTGAGCCCATAACCCCTTTCCATGACTAACGGGCTTTGGACACACTGAGTCAGACCAGAAAACCCAAGAAGGGGGAACTCATGCTGAAGAGATGTCACTTTGGAGTAATGGTCAAATAAGGGTTTATCCTGACAAGTTTTGTTTGAGAACAGGGTTTCATTGTAGTCCAGGTTGGCCTTGAACTCCTGATGAGTGTGGGGATCACGACTGTGCTCCACCACACATGTGTTCATGTTTCGACTCTGTCAAGTAGTCAGGCTGGATCGCCAATGAGACATTAAGAATTTTCATGATGTAGGAGCCTCAAGTGACCCCAAATAACATCGCCAGGTGGCTTCTTGTTTGATGGGGGGACCTCCCACTACTGCCTGCCATGCGCCTGCAGCAGGTAGACAGTCCCTATCGGCTGCTACCAATGGCACCGCCCCTGTGTAGGTTCTGGGTGGCTCTGATCTCCGTTCCCTCTGAGATCAGCTGGTCTCCCTTCCCCCATTGTCTGAGGAGGTAAAAGGCGATGTCCTGCCTGTCCCCGAGCTGAGCTGACCTTTTGTGACCCAGCCAAGCCTGGAACTCTGCCTTCTGCTGGTTTCCCAGGGCTCCCTGACATGGGGGCTCAGAACTGCAAGAGCAGTCAGCCTGCACTGCCCCATCTGACAGATTCCTCTTCCTTTTTATTGCAAATTCATTTGTTACAAAAAATAAAGCCTTTGTCCAGGAATACAGGGACAGGGGGTGGGAGACACTGGCCAGGGGCAGATGGATCCCCTGAAAGGCTTAGGGCTGTCTTCTCTAAGGGACCTATTGTTCCCCACTCCTCATCAGAAATGCTAAGTCAGGGGCCCTGAGGGTTGTCACTTCCCTGGGACCAGACTGACACTTGTATTCTGAGGAAGTACAATTAGCATTTCTCTAAGCCCCAGGTCTGAGATCCCAGGCTCTGCCTTAGCACCCTCACCCCTGATACCAACTGAAGAAGAAGGGGACAAGGCCCTCCCTGGGCCTGCATTACTGGCTTGTAGGCTTGGGGTGTGGTCATTCCCCTTTGTCCTGGATCATCTTGGTCTCCTGTATCCACACAGGGATGCAGGACTCAGCACCCCTCCTCTCTTCTCCCCTACCTTCCGGGGACCAGGCATTGACCAGCTGTCCTACCATGTGAGAGCAGGGTCCAGAGGCACAGGCTCAGTCCTGCCCCGACCCCTGGCTGTTGTGCACGGGCTCAGTCCTGCTCCCGACCCTTGGCTGTGTGTACAGGCTCAGCCCTGCTCCCGACCCTTGGCTGTGTGTACAGGCTCAGTCCTGCCCCTGACCCCTGGCTGCTGTGTATGGGCTCAGTCCTGCCCCCGACCCCTGGCTGCTGTGTACAGACTCAGTCCTGCCCCCAACCCCTGGCTGCTGTGTACAGGCTCAGTCCTGCCCCCGACCCCTGGCTGCTGTGCACGGGCTCAGTCCTGCTCCCGACCCTTGGCTGTGTGTACAGGCTCAGTCCTGCTCCCAACCCCTGGCTGCTGTGCATGGGCTCAGTCCTGCCCCCAACCCCTGGCTGCTGTGTATAGGCTCAGTCCTGCCCCCGACCCCTGGCTGTGTGTACAGTCACATTCCTGGCTGCTTAGTCTGAATGATTGTAACCTGGAGTTTGAGGGTAATAGGCAAAGCTCCTAGCTCACAAGCTAGCTTGCCTTGGTCGCCTGTCCCGATACAAAACTTTGAGAACTGAGTAATTGTGAAAAGCAGAGAGAGGCGACCTAATCAATGCAGCATGCTGGGAAGAGCAGGTGCAGGGGCCAGAGGCCCCACATCCGTCTTTTGGGTTCTGACATGATCTTTAGAGAAAGAATTAGGGTACAGAAGAGCTCTACATGATCGAGATGTCCTGGGCAAGGTGTGGCCTTGTCTCGGTCTGGTTCTCTGAAGGTGATCTGAAGAAGTCCTTAGCACTGCCCGGGCTTGAGTCTTTCATGCTCTTTCATGCTCTTTCATGCTCTTTCATGGCTGACCACCCTCTACTGGGGAGTCCACGGTGAGCCCCAGGGTAGGAACTGACAGGGATGAAATGGGCTGTGTGCAGCATGCGCTTCCAGTCTGCTCTGAAGCTGTGATCAGCACTATGACCATAGCAGCTGGGGGAGGAAAGATTACGCTCCACAGGCCCATCACTGAGAGAAGTCCGAGCAGAAGCCGTTGGAGGAGCATTGCCTGCTGGCTCACTCTGCAGATTCCTGTAAGGTTCAGGCCCATCTGACTAGGATGCTGGCACTGGCAGTGGCCTGGGCCCTCCCACATCAATCCTCAATCAAGACAGTCTTTCAGACCAGTCTGATCTGGACAATTGCTCAATGGCTCCTACTTTCCAAGTGACTCTAAGTTATTTAAAGAAAAAAAAAACCCGACAGGACACCCACTGCCCAGTACAGATAAGTGGGCAGTCCATAGTGAAGGAGTCCAACAGCACAGATCAAGCTTTGATTCTGTGTCTGGTTACCTATGGGCCCAAGTCTGGAGTCAATGCTTAATGTGAAAACTGTTTTTCCAAAGCCTGTTTCACAGTGACAGAATCTCAAGGCAATTCCCACGGTTCTGAGGCCTGTGACCCTGGAACCAGCCGTCTGGGTCTAAATCTTAACCTCTGCTTCAGCTCCATGCTGTCCTGTCTATACTGAAGTGTGTGTGTATGGGGGGAGGGCAGTGAGCAATCCCTGTGGGGGCCCTGTGTGGCGGGAGACTTTGTTCCTGCTGCAGTCAACTTCATATCTGAAATAATGGACATAGGCAGGTGAGAGAAGAAACAGCATATGCATTTGTACTCAGCACACATGGGCCCAGAGCACTGAAGTCTGGGCACAGGAGCGGGCAGAGGCTGCAGGTGTTTAGAAAAAGCAAATGGGCCTGCAGAAGAAGGTGGGTACCAAGCAGTACAAGTCTGTCATCCCAGCTACTAAAGAGGCTGAGGCAGGAAGGTTGCTAGCTCAAGGTCAGCCTGTGCTGTGCAGTTTAAACTCTGTATTAAAAAAAGAAAAGCTAGAGAGATGGTTCATCAGGTAAGAGCGTTTGCTGCTTCTCCAGAAAACTCAGGATCAGTTCCTAGCAAGCACAAGTAACTTAGAACTGTCCTTGATTCCAGGCGCAGGCGATCTGAAGCCCTCTCTGGCTTCTGTGGGCGCTAAGCACACACAGTGCATGTATATGGAGGCAGGCAAAGCATATATATATATATATATATATATATATATATATATATATATATGTATGTATGTATATATATATCTCCAACTACAAAGTAAATCTCTTAATTCCAGCACTTGGGAGGCAGAGGTAGGTGGATCTCTGTGAGTTCGAGGTCAGCCTGTTCTACAGAGCGACATCCAGGACAGGCTCCAGAGCAACACAGAGAAACCCTATCTTGAAAAACCAAAAAGAAAGCGAAAAGAAGGAAGGAAGGAAGGCAGGAAGGAAGGAAAAGAGAAGAAAAGGGAAGGGAGGGAAGGAGATAGGAGGAAGAGGGGTATGAAGGGAGGGAGGAAGGAAAAGATGAGGGAGGGAAGGGGAGGGGGAGATGGGAGTAAGGGAGAAATGGAGGGAGGAAAGAAGGAAGGAAGGGAGGGAAGGAGGGAGGGAGGGAGGAAGGAAAGAAAGAAGGACCAAAGGGTGATGCTGTAGTTCAGTGACTGTGAGTCAGCATGAGTGGTGCCTTGGGCTCTGGCCTAAGTAACACAATCCCCTATGCCCCAACTACAACAAAATGTGGGACTGGACTGGAACTGTAGCTCAGTTGTGTTCGCCTAGCACGCATCAAGTTCAGGATTCAGTCCCCAGCACAGATAAGGCAGGTGTAGTGATGGGGTGGGGGTGTAGGCTGCAAGATTAGGAGTTCAAGGTCATCCTTGACTACAGAGCAAGTTTGAGACAAGCGTGGTGTATGATGCTCTGAAAATGGGGAGATACGGTTTGGGACAAAGTCTGTCTTTCTGCTGTGCTGGAGTTGCTGTTCTCGGTAGGTGACGCTGTAGTGGGGACTGATAACATTCTGGTTCCTCGGTAGGTGACGCTGTAGTGGGGACTGATAACATTCCGGTTCCTCTGGACACCTCACGGGGGTTCAGTGAAAGCTTGTCAGATGTGAGCGGATTTCTAGTGCTGGTCTGGGTGAACTTGGGGTGTCCTTTGGTGTGACAGATTCTGGGTTCAGTAGGAAGTTTGAGAGTGCAGACAGCTCTCCAGAGCTTCCGTCTTTTAGATGAACTTAGCTGCCGGTGGCTCTTGTCCCCATAGTGATTACTCCAGAGACGCCCTGGAGCAGAGACGGGGGGGGGGGGGGGGGGGGGGATCTGTAGGGCGGAGCCACTGCGGCCCATGTGACCCCTCTTCCCTCCTTCCACAGTTCTGCTCTGGGCCACAATCCTCTTGCCTTCATCTTCAGTAACCGCCAGTGGTCCACTTGTGTCCCCATGGCTCTGAGCCACGCTGGACATTGAATGCGAAGCCATCAGTTCTGAGCCTTGTGCAGAGCTGTTCGGGGTCCATGAGTCCAAGACTTTTGAGAAGGTGAGACCAGAGCCAGAAGGGAAGGCCAGTGGAGAAGAGGTGGTGCAGGGGCCTAGCTGCTCTATTGGCCATCTCAGAGAGACATCCTGGGCCAGTGTCCCACCACATACCAGTGTCGGTGTCCCATCACATACCAGAGCCAAGGGGATCAGCTCAAGAGCAAGGTGCTCCCTGCACATAGTCCCCTCCTCCCTGCACATAGTCCCCTCCTCCCTGCACACTCAGCCCCTGGCTGGGATGGTCAGTGTACACACCCACATTTCCTTCCTCTGTCGTCCTCTCCCTGTCCTTTCTCTACATTCCTCCTCCCTTCCTTCCTCTTTCCTTGCCTCCTTCTCTTTCCCTTCTTCCTCCTTCAGTAGCATCTGCCTCGCAAGTGCTGGGCCTGAAGGCTTGCACCACAGTGCCTGCCTTGGTCCTTCCTCACTTTCCTTCCTGCTTCCTTTCTTCCCCTCCCCTTCTTCCCTTCTCCTCCCACCCAATCATAACCCCTCTTCCTTTCCCCTCCACATCTTCCTGTAATGACAGAGGTGCACTCTGGACAATGACTACCCGAATACGGAAGAAAGGGTTCCACTCACATCAACCTTTACTCCGGAGAGTGCTGGCCCCTAGGGGGCCTTGTCCACACTGCACCCACTGCTCCTAGCTCTTCTGCCTGCCTCAGCCGTTCCTGTCCCTGTGCTCCTGTATGCTGACTTTACCATTCTAATCTCCCACCCTCCTCTGCCTGGTCTGCTATGTCACTGCCCAGGGGAGGGCGGGGTCTTGAAGCTCTGCCATGGCCCTTAGCCCTTCTGCTTTCTGCAGCTCCTTCCTGTCTAGGGCTCCAGGACATGGTCTTGCCCTGGTTCAGTTCAGTCTAGCTTCCAGCTTCAACTGTCAGCAGAGCCTCCAGGTGGGGGTATACTGCGCAAGGTGCCTGCGAGGAACAGTACACAGCGGGACCCCATCCCAGAATGCCAGCCCTGTGTACACACTGGTGCTCGGCTCCATCACACTGCTGCCGTCACAGCTGATCCCATCCTTTCCAGATGGCCATACTGACTATTCCCCTACAGGGGATTAAGGAAATGTCCACACCCTTTAGCTAAGGACCCGTGAGTGCTATTTGAGTGATATTCGGTGCCCATCCCCCACCCCATTCTTCTCCCTTAGAGTCTGAATCCCTTAAAGACACAAGTTAGAAGCCAGGCTTTAACTCATCTTCCAACTCAGAGCTGGCCAGGCTGCCCTGGACTGCCTTTAGCATCTTTTCCTTGGTGGTTGTCATGGAGATGAAGTAGTCTGGTCTGATCTCCAGCTTTGACACAGGGTCCCCCTAAAGTACAAGTGTGATGCCGCTCTTTTTCGTTTGTTTGCCTGTTTGTTTTCTAGACAGTTTTCTCTGTAGCTGTGGAGCCTGACCTGGAACTAGCTCTTGTAGACCAGGCTGGCCTCAAACTCACAGAGATCCACCTGCCTCTGCCTCCCGAGTGCTGGGATTAAAGGTGTGTGCCACCACTGTCCAGCATGATTCTGTTCTTGCACCAGCACCTGGCTCTGGGGACAGAGTTATGACATGGGCACCTTGTTCCTGTCACCCTAAAGCTAACACTTTCTTTTTTTAATTTTTTTATTAATTAATTTATTTGTTTATAAAAATTTCCACTTCCTCCCCTCCTCCCCATACCCTCCCATTCTCCCCACTCCCTCTCCTCCCCCCCCACTCCCTCCCCTCCTTCCTCTCCAGTCCTAAGAGCAGTCAGGGTTTCCTGCCCTGTGGGAAGTTCAAGTTCCTCCCCTCTCCCTCCAGGTCTAGGAAGGTGAGCATCCAAACAGACTAGGATCGCAGAAAGCTAGTTCATGCAGACAAAACAAGACCCAATGCCACTGACAATGGCTTCTCAGTCAGCCCCCATGTCAGTCACATTTCGAGACTCCGGTTTGATCACATGCTCGTTCAGTCCCAGTCCAGCTGGCCTTGGTGAGCTCTCATTCGATCAGTCCCCTTGTATCCGAGGGTGAACGCATCCCACACGGCTCTGATTTCCTTTTTCATGATCTCTCTCCTTCTGCTCCTCATTTGGACCTTGGGGGCTCAGTCCAGTGCTCCAATGTGGGTCTCTGTCTCAATCTCCATCTATCGTCAGATGAAGGTTCCCTTTAGTCCTGCCTTTCTTGCTCACGTTCTCCCTCCTTCTGCTTCTCATTTGGACCTAGGGAGTTAAGTCCAGTGTTCCAATGTGTGTCTCTATCTCTATCTCCATCCATCGCCCGATGAAGGTTCTATGGTGATATACAAAATATTCATCAGTATGGTTATGGACCAGGGCCAGTTCAGGTACGCTCTTCTCTGCTGCCCGGGGAACAATCTGGGGACCTCTCCTTGGGCCTGGGAACCCCTCCAGAATCAAGACTCTTGCAAACCCTAAAATGGCTCCCTTAGTTGAGATATATACTTCCCTAGTCCCATATCCATCCTTCCTCCCCGCTCCCATTCCCCACACTTTCGACAGAGAGGGGCATCATGGACAGAAGCGCACGCAGACAAGGTGGCTTCATTTGTTTTCAGAAAGAGTCTCACACAGTCTAGGTTGACCTCAAACTTGCTATGGAGCTGAAGATGACTTCAAACTTTTGTTCTGATGCCTTTCCCTCCTATGTGCTGGGATCACAGACTCGTGCCACTGTGTTTGGTTTATTCTGTGCCAGGGTGTTGAACCCAGGGCCTGGTGCATCCTAGGCCAGCAGTTCCCGAACTGAGCCATGTCCCCAGGCCTCACAGAGAAGGATCACCTTGGCTGTGCACTGTTGGGGACAGACCCAATGTACTCCACCTGACAGACGGGTGCTTAGGTTACTTGCTGTATTTGCTGGCAGCACTGCGGATCCCCCCCACCTGCTGACCTGCCCATGCCCTGGTAATGGACACCTGGGTAATATCTGCTATGACTTTGTACCTGCCTCTCTAACCTCATGGCTGAAGGACTCATTTGTAGAATTTGAGGGACAGCTCCCGGGCCCCTCTGACTCTAAGGGTCTTGCCGTCCCAGATACAGACTACAAAGATTGAGTCCCAGCAGCCTGAAGTACGAGTGGGAAGAGAAACTGTCCAGAGCCATAGTGGCCACGGCAGCGGCGCTAGTGAGGAGGCTGTGTGTGGCTCAGCCCACCAGCCCTGAGGTAAGTTTTTCCAGCCCCAGGGCAGACTCAGAGCCTGAGCAGCTTCCGCATAATCTCCCCTTCTTGCCCAGCTTCACCAACACACCCAAGCATTCATGCTGTGCTAAGGACCTCATCCATGTTATCTAATTCAACCCTCAGGAAAGTTCTTATCTCTGTGCCCGTTTTACAGGTGAGGAAACTGGCTGGCAGAATTCCGGGACTATCCTCACAGCCACCTAGCCAGGAAGTGGCAGAGCTGGGCGGTTCACCTAGGCAGTCTGTTTCCACATTTGCTGGGGGGGGGGGGGGGTCCTGTTCATTGTGGTATACAGAAGCAGCACTCCTGGTCTTCACCAGCTGGGTGCCAGCATCTTCCCTGCCCGTAGCCATGACAACCAGATTGCTCTCTCTTGGGCACACGATTGTCCAAGCGGAGAACTATTACAGTGTGTTCTTATCTCACTGCCCAACTCCAGGATGGGAATCTTGTGACGCCGTAGGACAGACCAGATTCTTCTGTCCATCCACAGAGCGTTTCCTGACCCCAGGCTGTCCATTAAGCTGGCCCCACGAATTGCGGCAAGGTACACTATGGGCCTGGGTCTCCCTGGGGCAGCCAGCCGTGCCTGTGTCCGAGGCCCCATCTTCCCTAGGAGGTCCCTTGGGCCAAAAGATAAGTTGTTAGGCTTCCCAGGGACATACTAGCCCACAGCCACGAGATCCCCAGCCCCCCCCGGGAGGACCAAGCCCTCCCTGTGTTGCCAGAAGACTATAAAGTCTCAGCCCCTTGCTAAGGCCAGTGGCCCCAGACAGGGTTTATTTTCAGTCCTGAAACAAAACCAGGACGTGGTGGCCCATAGAGCGCAAGCTCCCAGTGTGTGTGTGGGGGGGGGGGCAGGTGTTGATGATGGAGGGGCAGCGGTGGGAATGGCCTGGTCAAAGCTTTCACCGGGGAGCCAGGGGACAGGAATATGCCTGTTGGGGTGGCTGAGAGAGGAGCTGACGCACGTGTTCTGTAAGATAACTCAAGTTATGCACATTTATTCAATGCTATAGTGTCAAGTGGGGTTTTTGTTTTTCTTTTCTTTCTCCATTTTGGTGGAGCTACAGACAGAACCCAGGATCCCACACATGCTATGAAGCACACCAACACAGAGTTACATGTCAGCCAAATGCCCCAGAGACATACATAACACGGGCTTATGTATATGCTCGTGGTGGCTGTGGATAGTTAGCAAGGCTTCAGAGAGGGAGAAGCAGACCCAGGATTCTGAGGTCTCCAGATAGCATGGTAGATGACAGAGAGGCTCTGTGGCCACCAGAGCGAGGGCCAGTGTAGCAGTGGCAGTCCGTCTGCTTGTGTGACTCCAGCGGAAGTGAAGACAGGGCGAGATTGGAGAAGGCCCATCCCAGGAAGGCTCCCTTGTGGAGGGCCGCAACCACATTCTCTATTGCTTCAAGGGACAAAGGTAGAGATTGACCTCTGTGACCTCAAGGTGTGGTGGTACACGCCTTTAGTCCTGATGCCTGGGAGGCAGAGGCAGGCAGATCTCTGTGAGTTCAAGGTGTTGTAGCACACGCCTTTAATCCCAGCGCATGTGCTTGGTAACTTACTACTGCTGCGTCCCTGCCTACTTCCGAGGCATCATCTGGGATAATGGGCAGCGGACCAATCCAAGAGTGACACGTCAGAAGCGAGGACTGTTTCCTTTATAAGGGCTGGGTTCCCCTCATTCTGGGTCTCTGCAATGTAAGCTTATGCTCTCCCTCTCAAGACGCATTAAAGCTTTGCTGCAGAAGGATCCTAAGTGTCCCGCGTCGTTCTTGCGGCGAGATGGTAGCGCGGGGCACTCCCTGCATGCTGGGGTGGACACATTGGCCTCAAGGTGCCTGCTTTGTGCTCTGAAGTTTTCTTTTTCTGTGTTTTTGAGACAGGGTCTCATTTTGTAGCCCAGGCTGTCTGGGGCTTATGATGACCCATCTGTGCCTTCCATGTGCTGAGAATACAGCATCTGCCACCATACTGGGTGTAGCCTGTGTTTTTCTGAGACCAAGTTGGGCTCAGTGGCAGTCATGCAGCGAGGCCTTCCACACCAGCGATCCCTCAAGATGGGGCCTCATCCCTGCCACGGCAGGCCCATTGCTGGGCAGGCAGCAGGTGGGCCGAGCATGACTCCTTTGGACTTGCTTCTCTCGTGGCCTCGGGCTTAGGCTGCTGCAGAGACCTGGGACTAAAGGAAGGCTGAGATGGGAGGAATGAAGTCAGTGTCCCCAAACTAAGCAGTTGGAAGAATCAGGGGTATGTTTTGAAGGCAGCCCTTTGTCTGTTGGAGTGTTTGGACCCTCCATGACTGGCCGTGAGGTGACCGTGTTTTCCTGCCATCACTGTTGATAGGAAGAAGTTCATGGGCTGCAGACATAGCTCAGAGGGTAGAGGGTTTGTCTTGTATGCCCAAGGCCTTGTGTTCCGTCCTCAGTACTGTAGAAAATAAAATAAAACCAAATTCCAAAAAAGCACAACATACACACAAAAGCCAGTGTGCCAGGAAGGTAGGCACAGAGGTGCACAGAGGTGCACAGAGGTGCGCCTGAGAGGCTGAGGGAGGAGGGTGCTTTGTGTGAGGCCAGCCAGAGCTAAAGAGTTAGGCTGAATCCAAGGAAACAAAGTAATGCAGGGCATGATGTCACAGGCCTTTGTTCTAGTGAAGAAGCAGATGAGCCTCTGAATTCGAGATCAGCATTGTCTCTCTGTGTAGGAATTCCACGCCAGACGATGCTACCTTGTCTCCAAAAAGTAAAAATTAAAAAAACAAGCAAGTAATATAATAACAAATTTATAGATTGGAAATTATTCCTTACTAAATATTTTAACTAGCTTTTTTTTTGGTGGCCATCACTGGATTGCAGCTGTTGAAATGAAGTTCGATCCCTTTGTAACTTCTGACCAAAACAAGAACCACAAGTGGCATTTGGAGGGACCTTCTCACACTTGGAGGAAGATCATGTCTTCCCTCTCTCCTCAGAGCAGAGACAGACGTGTGAAAGGGTGGGACAGCGCAGGCTGTCTGAGGACATGACAAAGGTCAGCAGATTAACAAAGTGGTCCAGGTGCACAGAAGAAATACACATTCACATTGAATGGGCACAGCGAGAAAAGGCTAAAGGCAGGCACAAGTGTCCCTGTGGGCCTCCACCCCAGCAATGGTGGGGCTGTTGTCAGGCTAAAGTTAGATAAAGTCTGGGAAAAAATCCTGGAAAGGAGGGCCACTTCTTGATAAGTAGGAAAGGGCAAATACGGGAAGAAATAATTGACTCTTACACACAACTTTCATTAAAGATTGTTTAAGTGAAAAAGAAAACAATCAGGCTAAGATTCATGAGGGAGCTAAGGATGAAGCTAAGTTGGTAGAGCCATTCTGGCTTGCACGAACCCTGTGGATGGGACATGGTGCTGGTGTCTGTTGTCCCAGCACTCGGGACAGAAGCAGGAGGATCAAAGTCATTCTTGGCTACCTGGTGAGTTTTGAGACTTGCTCAGGCTACTTGAAACTTGGGTTTAAAAAAAAACCCAAACAAATAAAACCAGAACAACAATCACAAAAACAAGGCCCATCAAAATGGCTCAGTGGGTAAAGCACTTACCACACAAGCTTGGTGACCTGATCTCAAGCCCTGGAGCCCATGTGAAGTAGGAGGAAAACAGCTTCACAAAGCTGACCCTGTGTGCACCGTGCCCAATGCCCAGATTCCATGGCACCGTTTTCTCTTTTGGTTTGGTGACACCGAGTCTCAGCCTGTGGTCCAGGCTGGTCTTAAACTTGTCTTCCTGACTCAGCCTCCTGGGCACTAGCATGGCAGCATATACCCTGTCTTCTACCACCACATCCTAGTGTGGCATGCAGAGCATATCTGTTGAGCTGTACATGCTGCTACTGGGCGCTTCACAGCGGGAAGCTGGATGTGTGACCTCACCATCCAGATGTTCTTTACCTGTCCAGTGTCTTTGCCTTGGAGCAGGGAATGGGCCAGGTGACCGTGGGGTTCTCTTTGACATCCCACCCCCTCTGCATCCCAGGCCACGGAGATGTTCCTGATGCTGGAGTCTAAGCTCCAAGGCCTTTCCGTGGGTGAGCAGACTGCAGTCTGGCAGCAATTGTCTTTTGAATGTCATGACAACCGGTAAGGACCTCACTCTGGTGGAGGCTGAAACGCAGGCAGGCTGCCTTTGGGAATTCCTTGATGGATTGATGGGGTGGATAGCCCTGGTGCTCTCTGGGGTCCTCAGATAGGGTGTGACTCCAGCTTGCCTCTGTGGGGTTTGGAATTTCCCCTGAAACTCAAGCTTTTGTGGGGCTGAGATTGAAGATGAAGGCCGGCAGATGAAGATGGCGTCGTTCCGCCTGGTACAGCGTCTGTATAAACTTGGGGATTAGCATGCAAAGCAGCTTGGGTCCCCTCTAGTGGATGCATGTTTGCATATGTGCAGGTGTGGGTTTGCATATTATGGGTATGTGTTTGCATGTGTGTGGGCGTGTGTTTGCATATATGCAGGTATGTGTTTGCATGTGTATGGGTGGGTGTGTTTGCATGTGTGCAAGTGTGGGTTTGCATGTGTGCAGGTTGTGTTTGTATGTGTGTGGGAATGTATTTGCATATGTGCAGGTGTGGGCTTACATGTGTGTGGGTGTGTGTTTGCATGTGTGCAGGTTATGTTTGTATGTGTGTGGGTTTGGGTTTGCATGTGTGCAGGTGCAAGTTGTCATGTGTGTGGTGCTTGTTCATAGAGGCAACCCAGAACTCACGGATGCAGGCTAGTCTGGATAGCTAGCTTGCTCTGAGAATCCTTTCTCCTCCTGTCAAGCGCTGCACTGGCAGGGGAACCACACTCCCACCAGGGTTGATGTGGGGCTGGCTCCAAGTCATCTCCTCAGCTCTCTGAGACGGGTTTGTGGTATGGAAACTGAGGATGAACCTATCTTTTAACTTAGGCTTGTGGTGAGAAATGACATGCTGTGTGTAAAGCAATTCTAAGGGCCCCTGCAGAGCTGGAGAGATAGCTTAGTGGTTAGGAGCACTGATTATTTTTGCAGAAGACCTGGGTTCAGTTCCCAGAACCTGCACAGGGTGATTCACAACTACTTCTAGTTCCAGAGGATCTTCTGGAACCACAGATGACATATACACACACAGGCACACTCACATACACATAGTTTTAAAAAAAAAAAATCAGAGTGACTATTTTTATAAACAAATTTATTTGGGAGTGTTGCGATTGGGAATCCCTATGAAGCTAGTCAACACTTCCCACCACTGGGCAGAACACATTGCTTCCCTATCAGGGTTTCAAGCAGGGCAGCTCAGTCACATTGGGAATCTTCAGCCTCTGTCCGCATCCTCATTTGCCTGGGGGTAGAGGTGCCTCTGAGGGAGTCTCATCCCACTCTCCCAGGATAGGAACATACGGGGCACCAGCAGCCAGCAATGTGGCAACACTCAGTGGCTGGTGCTAGGCCAGCCAGAGTCCCCTGGAACTTCAGGAGGACCCCAACACTGATGAGGGTGAATGTACCTCTGAGCCTTGGCAGCTGTTTGGATGTGGTTACCTATTCAGGGGTGTCCAGGGAGCACCAACCCCTTAACCCTGACCCTTGACCCCACAGTTGGTTCCACAGGCTGTGTTGGTTCTCCTCATGCGCACCATCCAAGGGTGGCTGCACTAAGCAAGGCTGCCTAGTTGACAATAACCTTGCCTGTCCTCCCTCCCTTTTCTCTTTCTCCCCTTCCTCCACCCCCAAGCATCTGTTCTTTGCATGGTGTGGTTGCTGTGTCATAGACATGGATCTTTACCAGCGTGGGCTGAGTTTCCCTCTCTGTACGGCAGGGCAGGACTGTGCTGCAGGTCAGGAGATAGCTGGCTAAAGCCGATGTGAAAAGAGCCTGGCCGCACAGCTGCCGGGGGTCTTGGTCAAGGCCACGAGAAACAGCTTTTCTTTCTCCTTTAAGATACCGTGAATGCTGTCTGGAGTTTCTCTGTATCTCTCATTTTAAAAATTTAGTTTATCATCATGTTTTTAGTTTTTAAAATTATCTGACTGTTTTTGTGCACATGAAGCGTGTGTGTGGATGCCAAAGAACAGCTTTGGACAGTTCTCTCCTTCCACCCTGGGGTCCAGGGATTGGTTCAGCTTACCAGGCCTGCGGGTCAGGGGTCTTCACCCACCGCTACCTCTGCAGCCTCTTCTGCACCCAGCGCTACTTACTCACCACAGCGAGGCAACATGGAGGCCCCCTTTTATTTTGACAAAAACAAAAACAAACAAGCAAACAAACAAAAACCCAGAATGCTTTAGGGCTATATATATATATGTGCTTGTTCATTTTCACAGAAGGCACACATTGAGATGCATGTACCAGGATTCACATACCCTGAGATGTACTCACACATGCATATACATACACACAGAGGCATTTGCATGCACACATTTATATACATACACCTTTATATGCACTTATGCACATTCACATAAACACATAACACACACTAACACAGAGATAGAAATATACATACAAATTTCATATACATATTCTCTCTCTTTTACATGTACACACACACACACATACACACACACACACACACACACACAAGTGCTGAAATTCCAAAACATCTGCTGGTAGAGAGGTACACTGGTGGGCCCCATGTGAACGCCTTGTACCTAGCATCTCGTGCGGACCAGTGGGCGATCTTGCATCCACAGCAGAACAGAGGCCACCACGCTTTTTCCCCATTCTGTCAGCACTGGGTGGTCTCAGGCTAACATTTGCACACAGGGCCTAGGCCTGTTTTATTTTTTTCAGGACTGAGTCCAGAGTTGTTTTGAGAAACAGCAAGAGCTGAACCTGGGAGCCCAGCCCCAGGGTTAAGGCTTCATCCCTACAGGCTGAGCAATGTGAGGCAGGTTGCTTAACCTCCTGGTGATAAGAGTGCATGGGAGAGGGTGATAGAAGGGGCTGGTGTGCAGTGAGCGCAGGGCATGAGGTGGAGACCAGCTGCGTGTGCTGCAAGGCACATTGGGGGCAGGAGCCCATGACTAGATTCATAGGCAGCTTTCAAGCCGTTGGATAGACTAAGTCCAAGAATCAAGAGACTCAAGCTTGCATTTAGAGAAATTACATCAAAACCTTCTGACAGAACCAGTGGACAGGTTGTTTTCATGGCATCCTGAGCTGATTCCAGCCCCCAGCCCAGGCCTCTTAGTCCTGCAGGGGTGCCTCTCTGGGTTCCAGCCCCCAGCCCAGGCCTCTTAGTCCTGCAGGGCTGCCTCTCTGGGTCCACAGGGACTCTGGTCTGCACTTGGGGAGCCCCGGTCTCTGGAACAGGACTTCTCCCTGGTACGGCTCCCCTGGCGGGGGTGCAGCAGTTTGTCCAGGTTGCTGGCTCATGAGATCCACTTGGTGCAGAGAGAACTTGGGCTCGTTTCTTGCCCAGGGGAGAGAGTAGAAGCTGTCCTGCCCTCTGTGAGGTGGCCTGACCCTGTGGCCAGGGATCCCCACTCAAATGCTGTCCAGGGACCTTCACCTTGATCACTCGAGCTTGGATCAGTCATTCATCCCAGTGCTACTGGTGCAGGCTGAGATCAGGTAACTGTTGTGGGCTGTCTTACCCACGAGAGGCCGTCTAGCAGGGCTGCTGGTCTTGGATCATGACAGCAGCACCCTCCGACCTCCCTAGCTGCGGTTGTTCTTGCCGTTGCTTTGCTTCATCTCTTTTGAAAGAGCATCTGACAGTGTGGTCTAGGCTGGTTTTGAACCCCTGCGCTGTCTGCCTCAGCCTCCCTACCGCGACAACTAAGGCCACACCACCACATCCAGCAGCGACATTTTCACCAATTTTTTTTTTCTGATGCTGGACATCAAGGACCTTGCACATGTTATAATGGTGCTATGCTACAGAGCTACACCCTAGGCCTCCTATTATGATACCGCAAAATGCCCCTAGACATTACATCAATGTTCCTACCCCCCTTTAGCCTGAGAGTGTAGATCTCTATCCTGGGTACAGCAGGGACTCCCGGGGCTTCTCTAGAAACAAATGCCTGTGGAGTCCCTTATCCACAGCAGGAGGTAGGACCAGGCTGCTGTGAGATTGGGAAGTGCAGGGCTGACTCAGGGTTGAGGGAGGCTAAAGGTCCTTCATATATCACTTACCAGTCTTCTTGGCGTGAGTGGGCTGTGTGCATCCCTAGCCACTGCTGCAGTCTCCAGGGGCCAGCCCAGGCGCCTTCCTTGGCATCTCAGCTCTGGCACACAACCTCTGTGCCACTCTGGACAGGCACTGCCAACAGCTACCTGGAGTTGGCTCCCTTGTGAAGATTCTGGACGAGGCTTTGGGTGTGAACTACAGCTTCCCAGAGGTCAGGTTTGCATAGCTAGTGTCTCAACACTAGATTCAGGTCTTACCTGGCAGGTCATCCTTGGACAAGTGGGTGGGGCGGGGGACCCTTCCAGGTCTCACAGTCCACCCCACTGCCATGATTTTGCAGCTTCAGCTTGTGCTGAAAGCCATCGGCAATGCTGGTCTGGCCGCGGCAGCTCTAGCCCCTGTGTTGAGCACCTGTGCATCTCTGAGGGTCATCTCTGCAGAGATCTGGTTGGTGGCTAACCAGGCCTTCCAGAAGATCCCTTGCTCTGCAGACGTGAGTCCTTGTGTTTTTCCTCTGGCTGCAGTTGGACAACTGGTGGACTTGATCTAGGTTGTCAATCACCTCTTCCTTTGAAATCATTACATATTACTCCCGTGTGTTGGGTGCCTGCCTAGTCAGCAGCGTGAGTAGGTATTTTTCCTCTGTCCTCTAGAACTGTGTTTAGTGTGGGAAACAGATTATTCACCAAATAAACCCACAAATAAGCATGTGATTTCTGATACTACCACGTGACTCAGACACACATGTACCAGCACTGGCAGACTGTGGGCCACCTCCTGGCCTGCTATTTGCTTTTGTAAATAAAACTTTATCGGTACACAGATTGCTGTGGGCTATCTGTGGCTACGTTGGTGCTCCAACTACTGAATGGAATCTTTGCAAGAGAAACTGCCAGACCCAAGATAGTTATTGTCTGTGTTGTTCCAGGGAAAGGTTGCCTGCCTGTCTGTCACTCAGGCAGTGTCAGGTCCTTACCACTGAGCTCTGCATGTCTGGTTCTGACCAGCACATGTTAGCCTTATCCACTACTTTTTCTTCCAGATGTTCTCAGGCCTAAGTCTGTAACTGTATATAGAGCCTTACAGGGAGAGAAGATGGCTGGGTGACGATTAATAAAGTGCCCATTGCACAAGCATGGAGACCTGAGTTTCAACCCTAGCACCACAGAGAAGCTGGGCATGGTGGGCCATGCCTGCAGTTCCAGCTCTGGGAGGGGCAAAGATGGGAGAATCCAGGGAGTCCAGCTGGACTGCTGAGCTCCAGGCTTAGTGGAGACCTTAGATAAAGAATGTGTAAATCTTTTTAGAAAATAATCTGAAGAGCTACCGGAGAAAGGGCTCTGCAGCCCTGCGGGGACCTGGGCTGAGTCCCTGCACCCACGCAGTGACTCCCCACCTCCTGCCACACCAGTTCCAGGGAATCCGGCTGCCACGGGCTCTTGTACACACACGCTGCACATAAACTCATGCATAAATAAAATAAAAAATCTTTAAAAAGTAAGGCAGAGAGGGCTGGAGAGAGGTCTCAGAAGTTAGGAGCACTTGTTGCTCTTGCTGAAGACACTGCAGCTCACAGCCATCTGTAACTCCAGTTCCGGGAGATCCAATACCTTTCTCTGGTCTCCACAGGCACCAAGTATGCATATGATGTGCAAGCATGCAAGCAGGCAAAACACTCACACAGATAAAATAAAATTTAAAACTAAGGTGGAAAGTGATTGAGGATAGGGACTCAATGTTGACCCCTGGCATTTAAACATGTGTGCATGTATGTACACACATGAGGTACATAAATTAATATAAACAAACACATAAATAAAATAAAAGGTCTTTAAAAATATAAGGTGGAGAGAGGCTGTACAGATATCTCAGAAATTAAGAGCATTTGTTGCTCTTACAAAAGACCTGGGTAGTGGCCCCACTACCTCTCAGAGCAGGGCCACAGGTTACAGTGTACTGGGAAAGTTACCCATGGTGTGTGCACACACGCGCACGTGCACACACAGACACACACAGACACACAGACACACAGACACACAGACACAGACACACACACACACACAGATTAACAGTCTCCACTGAGGGCTGGAAGCTGTTTCTGGTTTTGAGCCATTAGTACCAATAACCCAAAGTGACCTGCTTACACATCTGCCTGAGGTGACTTGACATTTTCCTGAAGCTAAACCGCCTTTGCAAATGGTGTATTCATTTGAAGTAGATGCAGGGCCAGGGAAATGGTTCAGCTGCAGAACACTTGCCTTGCAGGTACAATGAGGCCTTTGGCTCCATCTTCCACACTGTAAAACAAAACAGCAAATCAGTCCCCTGTTCCAACTGACCGAAGATGTAGCCCTGTGTCAGGCTTGGGAATGAGGAAGCAGGTGATGCGGAGACTTTGTCTGGAGTCATAGCCTGCTAAGCTTCCAAGGGATCAGCCAGGGGCTGTAGGTACCAGGCTGTCTGCTGCCCAGTGGGATAAATGGGAGCCCTGCCCCCAAAGTCAGCCCTGTCCCATGGCCAGATGTTTGAGAAGCTTCTGGCTGTGTCTTCTGGGAGTTAACATGATCTTATGCCAGGGTTTCCATTGGGCGGATATTCCATGTTCTCCCACCTACTCACTGTAAATGGAGTTTCTGTCCTGCCCAGTCCCACAAAGCACACAGAAGCTTATAATAATTATAAACTGATTGGCCTATTAACTCAGGCTTATTACTAACTAGCTCTTACAACCTAAATTAACCCATAATTCTTGTCTATGTTTAACCACGTGGCTTGGTACCGTTCTCAGTGCAGCATTCTCATCTTGCTTCCTCTGTATCTGACTAATGACTGACTCTCTGTCTTTCCTCTTCCCAGAATTCTCTTACTCTGATCACCCCGCCTTTATTTTCTGCCTGGCTACTGGTCAATCAGTGCTTTATTTAAACCAATTATGAGTGACAAATCTTTACAGTGTACAAGAGCAGCTTGTACAAGAGCAGCTTCCCACAGCAGCCCACACACCCATTTCACCTTACTCTTCAGGACCGTGGCAGGGTCTCTATCATGGACCACACATCACCCTCTTGTCTGCTCTGAGATAATTAGACTCTCTGGTTCTGTCTCTGACCTTGACTTACCTTTGCCAATAGCCCCTTGAGAAACGTTTCATTTCACAGATGAGGAAGCTGAGGCTCAGAGGTAATGAGCGTCTCCAATGTACTCAGAAATAATAGAAGTAAGGCCTGGGGGAGGCTCAGCCAGTAAAGTGCCTGCTGAATAAATGTGAGGGCCTGGCTTGATCTCCAGAGCCCACATACAGAGGGTATGTTAGCATCAGTTTGCAATCCAGTGCTGGGGGGCAGGGCACAGGTGGACTTCTCAAGTTCACTCGCTGGCTAGCCAGCCTAGATAAATCAGCAAGTTCCAGAGAAAAGCGAGAAACTTTGCCCCCAAAACAGTGCGCTTGGTGCCCAAGAAACATCTGCAACTGTCCTCCAGCTTCCACATACATGCACACACATGTATGCATGTGTGTTTTCAAAGGCTCTGGGTAGAATGAGGATTTGAAATACAGCTTGATATCCCCATTTCACAGGTGAGGCACAGAGAGGCAGCAGCACCATCTTGAGATAACACAGCCTACATCCATAGGACTGAGCTGGGGTTCAGCTGGGTCTGGCTTTCAAGTCAAGTGAAGCCAAGATGCCTACTTCATTTTTTTTCTTTTGCCCCCAGGGAAACTCTTTAGAATTCCACACCCAGGCTGGGTTCTACTCCTGTTAACTTCAGACTGTGGGGTCCTGAGCAGCCCTGGCATGGGTGTGGCTGGCGGGAGCTGAATCAGAGCATCTTGGCCAGTGGCTAACTGTGTGCCTGTTGCTGCCGCTCTGTCCCAGTGGGCTCCTTCGTGTGGAGCCACAGCGTGCAGCTGCTGGAGACGGATGATCCCCTGAAACATGACCTTTGGGAGTCCCTCCCCCAAGGACATCCTTAGTCAGCAGTTCCAGACGGAGACCTGGAAACACTTGCCTTATTCTGATGTCACCTTCCACTTAAGTACGACTCACCTGGGGCCGCAAGGCCTGGGAACCCCATAGCTCCAATCTCCAAGAACACAGGGCCTAAGGATACTCTTTCCTTCGCCTGGGTGACACAGAGCATGTTCAGGGCCAGCCTGGACAACTTGGTGAGAACCTTTCTCAAAAAGCAGTGGTCTGAGTGTAGCGGAAGCCCCTCCCCTGCTGCACAAGGGCTGTGTTGGTCTCCACAGGGCAGTGGGGACGCCGCAGGAATCTTTTCAGCTGAGATCCCTGAACCACCTCAGTCATCCTGGGAAGCATAGGGAATGGAGGGTGCTCTAGCATCTTCCTCAGCCTTCACCGGGTACAGGACATGATGCCCAGTCCTCTCCTGGGGCAGGACACACTGGGTGTATCCTCTCTTTCTAGTTCCCAGGACCCTCCCTTTTCCCTTAGCGTCTGTCAGCCTGGGAGGCAACCTGAAGAGGACCCTCCTCCTCTGTTCTAGCTCTTTCCTCCCTTATTCTGCAATGGTAAACCTCACTGTTAATGCTGCTGGCTGAACCTTCAACCTGCTGGAGGTAAAAGTTCTGTGTTTGCCATCTCTCTAGGGCTGTCCTGGAGGCAGGACAAGGAGTGACCCATCTGTCCATCCACCTGTCTACCTGCCCCTTGTTTCTATTGTTCTACATTCCTTCTATCATTTTCAACCCATATAACCTGCCCTTGCATATAGCCATATACCTGTCCACACGTATTATCCAAGCATTCTTCTATCTAGCTCATCCCTCTCATTATCTACCCTCTCATCCACCCCTCTTCATCGTCCATCCATCCATCCCACTCACCCATCTAGTCTTCTATCCATCTCTCTGATCCATCCATCCATCTTTCTAATCCACCCTCTCTTTCATTCCTTTTTCCATCCATCTATCCCTCACATCCACTCACCCATCAGTTTGTGTTCCCACACATTTGTCTCCAACAGTTCACATCCACGTTCTGTCCACCCACCCATTCACCTACGTTTACCCATCTATCTACTTGCCAGCCATTGAGAAATATCCCTCCTCTAGCTGACGCTGTACCGGCAATGTGCTCGGCTCTGGATACATGGTGATGAACAACTGAAGTGTGGTCCCTGCTCTCCTGATATTTTCCATTCTGAGAGACTATTGGAGGAATTTTCTGGGTTGAGGGTACTGAGCAACTTCTACCTTCTCCTTCTAAAATCCTATTGGCAAACCAAAGTTTGAGTTCATTAAAGTTTGCTCCAAGAAACGAATTAATTCATTAAGCATACTTACAGAGCAGCCATGCTGGAGGGTCTGCACCTAGTGTGGATGATGGCTCCCCTGTGATCGCATAGCTAGAGCCCCTGACTTAGCCTTCCTTAGCCTGTGTGCTTGCTCTGGCCCCTTTCTAAGACCAAGAGGCCACATGCAGTTGGGACAGAATTGCATACAACTGACTGACGCCCACACGCCCAGTAGTGACCATTTGTGAGCAAACACAGCTGGTCTCATGAAGATGGCTTCAGTGTTGTTCTGAACAGCGTCTTCCAGCAGAGGGAGACGGCTGGAAGTGGCAGAGGCAACTCTAAACTGTTTGTGTGGGAACAGGAAATTTGAGCTGAGACCTGAAGGATTTTCTTGCTGTTGTGACAAGATCCCTGGCAAAATTGGCTGAAGGAAAGATTTTATTTTGGCTCAGTTCAATAGTACAGCCCATTATGGTGGGAAGGCATGATGTCAGCAGGAGTATAATTGCATCCACAGTTGAGAAGCATATCATGTATGTGTATGTACACACACACAAGTGCATACATATGCTGGTGTACAGATTGTTTTCACTTTTATTTTAAAATATTGATTTACTGTCACGGGTCGAGCATATGGACACCATGATGTGCATGTGGAGGGCAGGAGTCAAGTGTCTCCTTCCAGCAATTGGGTTTGAGGGACAGACTCATATCATCAACACAGGCTGCAAGCCCCTTTATCTGCTGAACTCTGGCTCTGACTTCTCCTTTTTATTTAGAGCAGACTCCAGCCCATAGAACGGAGCAACTTTAGAGTGGGTCTTCCTTTCTCACTTTAGCTCCTTGGAAACAGCCTCACGGATGGGACCAGAGGTGCGTTTCCGTGGATGGCGACTCTAGGTTCAGTCAAGTGGATCTGTGCAGAGATGGAGTCAGAGAGCGCCTGGTAAGCAGGCTACCAGTGAGGGCAATGGTTCCGGAAGAGGAAAAAACCGGCATTCACAAATGGAGCAGAGGGAAGGGTGGGGGCACAGAGAGGAAGCACACAGGTGGGTGGCAGGATGTGACAGCACTTGCTTGTCCCCGTGAAGAGACAGGCAACTTAGTTCCTCCCTCCCTCTCTCCCTCCTCTTACGGGGCTGGAGCTGAAACCCTAGTGCACGCTAGGCAAGCACTCTGACCGAGCGACAGCAGAGAGGAAGACCTCTGAGGCTGGGGTCCCGTGGGTTGTTGTGAAGTCCTGACATTTGGCTCCAAGGCCCTGGAGTCCGTCTGCAGGACCTGCATCCTGTACTCTCCCAGCCCTTTCTGGTTGAGGGAGACCAGGGCCTGTCACCTACGCACTGCCAGCTGGGGTGGTGCCACCCCCTGTGATTTTTCTCCAAACACTATCAAAGAGAACTTGATGGCAGGAGGGAAGGGAGAAGAGGCAAGGAGAAGGAAAGCCAGATGTCTGGAAGGAAGTAGAAAACAGACAGGTGGGCAGACAGCTATCCACGTCCAGGAGGGAGGAGAGGTGAGTGGACAGGGATGAGTATGTGCAGATGTGATGGCTGATAGAGGAAGGGTTCATTTGTTCATCCACCAGCTTCTAGGAGTCATCCTGGCTAGTAGATGCCTCATGGTCTTAAAGGGGCCCCACACCCTTAAAGGGGATTCCCACGCAGGATCTGGGTGTTTCCTTGTTGCTGTTGCTGGAAATCCAGGTTGGGGGTGTGTGACCTGGGGCAGGGATGTGAGAAGTGCTGCCCAGAAGGAGCGGCATTGAAGCCCCCAAAGAATTCATAGGATATTTTTCCTGAAAAATTCAAGGTTGCGCCCTGTTTCCTGAGGCCAGGTGGCCCAGGGAGCCCTGAGTGCTCCAGGCTAGCCTCCTGGGGCCCTGTTCCCAGTCCTGCAGTCCTTGATTACCGTGTGACTGGGTTCCTCACTCATGAGCCTCTGTTTTCTCTCTTAAGCTGGGACTCCAGCTGAAGACACCAGCTGCAGTCTGCTGGGCCCCAAATCCTTCTGGAGGCAGGAAGAGGAAAGAGAGGCTGAGCCAGAGAACACTTCAGGGCCAGGGCCAGAGCCAGGCCAGCTCTGACTGTCCAGGAGAAAGACCCAGAATGATGAAGGACCTCCAGGAGAAGGTAATAAATGATCTGACTACCCTGTCCCCCACCCAGTGACCCAGATGCCTGCACAGGCTCTGGGGAAAATGTGGGTGTGCATGTATCCCTTGTGGACACCTGCTGATCAAGCTTGCCTGGTGCTGAAAAGTCGTTTGTCTAAGTGTAACCTCTACACAGAAATGTCCCAAAGCCCCGTCTGGATGTGTGTCTCCTCCTCTGTGCACCAGCAAGGTCAGCACCCCACTCCAGAGAACCCGCCATCTTCTCTTCTCGTCAGTGCCCATCCCTAACCTAGTCCTCCCTCACCTACCTAACCTAGTCCTCCCTCACCTACCTAACCTAGTCCTCCCTCACCTACCTAACCTAGTCCTCCCTCACCTACCTAACCTAGTCCTCCCTCACCTACCTAACCTAGTCCTACCTCACCTACCTAACCTAGTCCTCCCTCACCTACCTAACCTAGTCCTACCTCACCTTCCTAACCTAGTCCTACCTCACCTACCTAACCTACTCCTCCCTCACCTACCTAACCTAGTCCTACCTCACCTACCTAACCTAGTCCTACCTCACCTACCTAACCTAGTCCTCCCTCACCTACCTAACCTAGTCCTACCTCACCTACCTAACCTAGTCCTACCTCACCTACCTAACCTAGTCCTCCCTCACCTACCTAACCTACTCCTACCTTACCTACCTAACCTAGTCCTACGTCACCTACCTAACCTAGTCCTACCTCACCCACCTAACCTAGTCCTCCCTCACCTACCTAACCTAGTCCTACCTCACCTACCTAACCTAGTCCTCCCTCACCTACCTAACCTAGTCCTACCTCACCTACCTAACCTACTCCTCCCTAACCTGGTCCAACCTCCAATGATGCCAGTGACTCCTGCTCTTTAAAATTAGCTCTGTAAAGCTGGTGCAGAAGCATGTCCTGTAACTCCAGTGCTGGGATAGTAAGACAGGCACTCAAGGCTAGCTAGTCCAGTCCAGTCGGGATGCTCCAGCTTCTGTGAGAGGCTCTGCCTCAAAGAAGGAAGTGGAGAGCAATTAAAGAAGACATCTGATGTTGACCCCGGCTTATAAGTGCATGTGCACACAGACACACGGACACACACACAGACACACACAAGGACACAGACACACACACAGACACACACAAGGACACAGACACACACACAGACACACTCGAACATACACACACACACACAGACACAACACACACAGACAGACACATGGACACAGACACACACATGGACACAGACCACACACACAGACACACACTCAAACACACACAGACACACAGACATACACAGACACAGAGTTATACAATATGATCTGAGAGTACTAGTGTCACGCTCACTAAAAGCTGATGACCCTATCACACTCACAAGAGCCTTTTTGATTCGTTTTCTTTGGCATAATTTTACTCTGTAGCTCAGGTTGGCCCCCTGCCTTAGCCCCTCTGTTGATGGAATCTCAGTTGGGGATCCCCGTGCCCAGCTTACAAGCACCTTCATCCTCTATGGTATACCTTCTTCCTGTCCTAGTTACCCTCAGGAGCTACTGAGAAACCCCAGGCCGCGGCGGACTACTGGGCACTTTCTCAGAGGTTTCGTAAATTGTGACACGTATTTAAAGCTGGCACTTACTTCTGCTGCTTTATTCATCCATGGCTGTGAGGTGCCCCTTGCCCCTGCCTAGGCTGGGGTAGAACCCAGGGCCTCTCCATGCTAGGACAGCATTCTACCACCACCACTGAGCTACCCAGCCCAGCCTTTCCCCCTTTTCTTTTCTTTTTTTCAAGACAGGGTCTCACTATATAACTTAGGTTGACCTTAAACCCTCCATACGGCTTGAACTAGCCTGGAACTTACTCTTTATTTAGTCCATGGCTACCCTCAAATACATGATTCTCCTGCCTCAGCCTCCTAGTACTGAGATCTCAGGCCTGCTCCATCCTACCAGGCTAGTCTCTTACTTTAATAGTGTTTTCCTAATGATTATTAGTGATGAACCTTATTTATTATTTTATTTTATCTATTTTTTGCAACAGGGTCTCCTATTGTAGACCAGTTGGCTTCAAACTCACAGAGATCTGCCTGTCTCTGCCTTCTGTGTGCTGGAATTAAAGGTGTATACCGCTACCCCCAGCCTTAAGCATTTATTTTTATTTCGTACGTATGTGTGTGTGCTCATATGCACATGGCACAGACGGTGTGTGGAGGTCAGAGGACAGTTTGTGGTTGTTGGTTCTCTCCTTCCACCATGTGGATGGGGTCATCAGGCATGGCTGCAAGTGGCTGAGACTTCTTGCCAGTCTTGTGGACAGTCAGCTATCCAGGTGTCTTTAATGAAATGTATATTCGGGTGTTAGGTTTGTTTTATTTTATTGAGCCTTTCTTCCTTCCTTCCGTCTGTCCTTCCTTCCTTCCTTCCTTCCTTCCTTCCTTTTGACACAAAGTTTCTCTGTGTAACAGTTCTTGATGTCCTGGAACTCACTCTATAGACCAGGTTGATCTCAGACTCACAGAGATTCGCCTGCCTTTACCTCCCAAGTGCTGGTATGTGCTGCCACTGCCTGGCTGAGTTATTTTCTTATAAGGTTTTGGGAATTCTTTATCTTAGAAATAATTTCTGCTATCAGACATGTGACTTTGTTTAGTTTGGGATTTTCTTTCACTTTTCTGTATGTGTATGTGCATGCATGTACATGTGTGTATATGCATGCCTATGTGTGCATGTGTATATGTATGTGCTTGCATGTGCATATGCATGTGTATGCATTTGTAGTGTGTGTGTGTACGTGTATTCATGTGTGTGAATGTGTATTTGTGCATGTGTGTGTGTGTGCATGTATTGACCTTGAGTATCTTCTTCCATCACGGCTCTACTTTGCTTTTAAATTTTTAAAATTTTATATCTGAGTGTTTGCCTATATGTATGTATGCATGTATGTGCACCATGTGTGTGTAGTAGCCATAAACGTCAGAAGAGGGCAGTCCTGGAACTGGACTTCCAAAGAGTTCTCAGCCCCCATGTGGGTGCTGGGAACTAAACTTGGATCTTCTGCAGGAGCAGCCAGTGCTATTAGCTGCTGAACCATCACTTCAGCCCTTCGACCTTATATTTTGGGACACAGCTTCTCACTCACCCACTCCGCTAGGGTGGCTGGCCCCAGTGTTTTCCTGACTGCCTCCCCAGCAGTGGGATTAAGGGCACACTGTGTGCATGCCTTATATTTTTCTTGAGTATTGGGGACCCAAACTCAGTTCTTCAAGTTCCTGACAAGACATTATTGTCTGAACCATCTCCCCAGCCCCTGTTAGTACTTAAAATTTTTGTTTTATTTTATTTGAGATAAAATCTCACTCTGTAGCCCAGATTGGCCTCACACTGGCAAGCCCCTCCCCACCTCTCCAGTGCACATTGGATCAGCGGCACCTAAGACCAGACATGGAGTTAATCCTAGCATTCAGTAGATGGAGGTGGAGGATTGTAAATTCGGCAAGTTTGAGGTTCGGCAAGCCTGGGTTACAGGAGACCCTACCAAAAGATTAAATGAAATGAACAGTTGTACTGTCTTGAGGGTGCTTTTGTGGTATGTGTGTGTGGATAGTGTCTGAGGGCAGGTGCCCTGTAGCTGGAAGCCTGTCTTCAGCTGAGTGACCAGGTCCCGTTGCTAGTGATTGTCTTAGCAGAGACTCTGGGCACAGTTTGTGTGTTCTGGAGGGCAGGGACCAGGATGGGCACTCACTCCGCCCACAACGTTTGCTCTTGTAAAATGCCATCTCTGTGTACATCTGAGAGCCAGCAACATGGGTGGCTTGGGTGTGTACTGACATGTTTATACATAGACCAGATGTTAGCCCAAAGCCCAGGTGGGCTAGGAATAAACACTTTTTTTTTCTAGCTGGGCATGATAGCATGTGCCTGTAACCCTAGCACTTAGAAGGTTGAAGGATTTTCAGGCAAGCCTCAGCCCCATGCTGGGTTGGAGCCTGTCTGGGCTACTCGGGACCTTGTTTAACAAAAACAAACCAAACAATTTTGTCTTAGAACGCACCCTCCAGAGTCTGTTATTTTCTCATGTTTCATACTCACACCCCAAGAAATATTTTGCTAAGACAAAGAGAGTAACAACAGATACTCGATCTCCATATTGGCAAGACAACAGAGAGGGCAGGGACTGTAGTGCCTAGAGGAGCAACCATTCACACCAGCAGCTGCCTCTTGGCTCTGGTCACCCCTTACTGAGGGGTGGGTAGGCAAACTAGTATTTCTGTCTTCCAAGAAGCCATGGGTTTGGAATTATATAAAAATCTCCTAATTTCAAATGTTGGAAATAAAGTCTGTGTCGTAGCATGAAAAGTGATGAGGGACGAGGAGACCATCATGGACCGCACCGTCGCTCAGGTGGCTGGATGGGAAGCTGGAAGGGGATGCCGATGAGGAAACCAGGGAAATGCAGCATGTGGTTCAGAGCTGGCTCACCGCAGCTCATCCATGCTGGCTTCTAGTTCACACCTGCCCTAGGAAGGTGTGATTACACTGGGCCATGGGCACTACCATGCACATGCCCCTGACCTTTCTAGCAGCCCAGTCTCCCTCCTACTCCAGAATCTTTGCCTGGCTCACCTAAGCTTCTATGTCTTCATTCTGGCTTCTTTCTCAGGTATCCTGGTGGTTTAGGGCAAGGCAGGCCGAAGCTGCCAGCTGACTGTCAGTGTTCAGGCATGAGCTGAGCTTCCTGGACTGTGAGCCTCTGGAGGCCACAGGAGACGCTGGTCTCTGCACCTGGCTGAACCTGCCATCAAGCTTCTCAGGGTACTCTCTGTCCTGTCCCCACCGTCCCTGTCCAACCCCTGCCTCCAGCCTCTCTTCCGTGACCCCCGCCCTCTGCCCCATTCCCTGCCCTCTCCCTGTCACTTTCCCCTTTCTCCATCTTTTGTCCCCAGCCCTGCGCCCTGCCTCATGTCCCAGCTCCTGACCCTGTGCTGTAGTTGATTATCTTTTAACTCTGACTCTTTGAGGGGTCTGCCACCCAGCTCCCAAATGAATTGCTTGGAGTCTTATTCTTTCTTGTGAATGCCTGGCCTTAGCTTGGCTTGTTTCTAGACAGCTTTTCTTAACTGAAATTATCCCATCTACTCCTTTGCTGCTGGGCTTTTACCTTTCTCTATTTCTACACACCCTTTTCTCTTTCTTATCCCGCGTGTGGCTGTGTGGCTGTGTGGTTGTGTGGCTGTGTGGTTGTGTGACTGTGTGGTTGTGTGGCTGTGTGGCCCTGGAGGCATCCTCCTCTCGCTCCTCAATCCTCCCTCTCCCAGACTTCTCCTCCTACCTATCCTTTCTCCTGCCTTGCTGTCGATCATTCAGTTCTTTATTAGACTAATTAGGTGTTTCAGACAGGCAAACTAACACCGCTTCTCAGAGTTAAATAAATGCAACATAAAAGAACGCAGCACATTGTTGCATCACTAATTAATTAATTAAATGTTCCGCAGCGTAAACAAATGCAGCAGATCTTTAGCTAATATTCTACAGTACTGCACACTCCCTTGTGTTTCCGTCTCCAACCTGTGCCTGCCTCATGTCTTATGTCCCCATCTCCTTCCCTCCATCTCTGCTTACAGTTCTCTGACCTGGATCCTACTCCTGCCCCTCATGTCTATTCCCTACCTCTGTCCCCTGACCCTTTGACCCTGGAACATGACATTTAGGGTCATACCTGAGCACAAGGCTTTCCCCACACCACCTCCTACTTTGGGTCTGTTGTAGGTCTTGCCATAGTCTTCACTCCTGCTTCAGACATGGGGTATTTATCTCTTTTTATCTTTTTGGTGCTGGGGCAGGGTGCAGGGCCTGATGCATGCTAGGCAAGCACTGTGCACAGAGCTATACTCTAGTCTTGAAACAGAGACGTTAAATAAAAACATCATGTTTCCCTCAGAGGGCCCAGGCTGACTAAGTTAGTGCATCGATCTGCCTAGGACACAATGAATGATGTGTCCCTGGTTGTGGGAGACACCTACTGTCCCCATCTGCCTAGCTCGCCTTGATCAATAAGCAGACCACATTCTACTCCATTCTCAAGAACAATGTGACCTTGAGCCAACCATTCATGTCCAAGGTCTCATTTTCCCCAATGTATCTCTGGAATGACATATATTTCGAGAACAAGTAGGTGTCTTGTGCTCCATGCTAAGATCACCTGTCCCTAGACATGGCTGTGGGTTGTTATTATGGTTCTCTGGCCACAGGGGCAGGAGGTCAGGTGACCCCGAGGCTGAGTCTGGCTCCCACAATGTCGGCATTCCAGCCAGGCTCACCCTACCTGCCTTGACTACTGTCAGAATCCATGCCCAAGGGGCAGCTGACTACCAGCAGCTCTCGGATGGCTCCCTAAGAAGTTCTATCAAGTCCAGGGAACTGACTTCTCCAAGCTGGGGTAAACAGGTCCTCGGGGTGGGGGCTGGGCATCGTACAGATTGTGGGGAGGTGATCAGGGGCTTGGGGGGCTGGGCATCATACAGACTGTGGGGAGGTAAGCAGGGGCTTGGGGTATGGGGGGCTGGGCATCATACAGACCATGTGGAGGTGAGCAGGGGCTTGGGGCTGGGCATCATACAGACCATGTGGAGGTGAGCAGGGGCTTGGGGGCTGGGCATCATACAGACCATGTGGAGGTGAGCAGGGGCTTGGGGGCTGGGCATCATACAGACTGTGGGGAGGTAAGCAGGGGCTTGGGGTATGGGGGGCTGGGCATCATACAGACCATGTGGAGGTGAGCAGGGGCTTGGGGGCTTGGCATCATACAGACCATGTGGAGGTGAGCAGGGGCTTGGGGGCTGGGCATCATACAGACTGTGGGGAGGTGAACAGGAGCTCAAGGGGGTGCTGGGCATCATACAGACTGTGGAGAAGTAAACAGGGTTTCAAGGGGGTAGGGTTGGGCATCATACAGACTGCGGAGGTGAGCAGGGGCTCAGGCTGTGGGAATGGACCATTCTCAGCCCGCCTGTTAACCTGTTGTTGCTGAATTAAACAACTGTGAGGGTCTTGGACTATGAAGTCCCTTCACTGCTAAGACAGGCCCAGAGTGGTGAAGCTGCTCAGTGCTGCACCGGGGAGTCGGGCCACAGGGTCTCTAGTTAGAATCACCACATTGTCCCTCCCAAGGGAGGTGAGAGGATCCCAACCCAAGCTCACCAAACCCCAGTGACCACGGACCAAGAAGGGCAGGCCCTTCTTTAATCCCACTGTTGGTGAGGAAATATATTCAAATGAGTTTGCTGCAGGACCAGGCCGTGTGGCATGAAAGGGGCGGAAGAGAATGCATGTAAGTCATGGTCTCATTTCCGGGCCATCTGTCCCACCTCCCAGCCAAGCTGGGGCGTGACCAAGAACACAAAACACATCTTCTACCAGGGCTGGGGGGACCTGAAGCGGGGCTTAGAAACGGGGCTCGAGCACTCTGACTGCGTCATGACCCCAGCCATGCAGTGTTCTGCCCTCCTGAGGCTTGGTGTTCCCATCTGTAAGATAGGCTGGTGACAGGGACGGCTGATGGTAGTTGGCAGTGGGCCAGCAGGTGCAGGCCCCAGACCTTGTTCTTTCTCCCTCAGTGCCCTCCTTCCGGTCTCTGCTCAGATGGGCACTGCCGGGGCTCTGGGACAGGCTGGGCTGAGGAGGTTGACCCGTGTCCGTGGCACTGCTAGCCTAGATGGTGGGATCCAGGCTAAGAAGGGTCAGGACCTCAGAGTCCTGAATGCCCCAGAGGACTCAGTGGGGCTCCTCAGCTTCAGGTGGGGCCTTCATTACAGGGAGAACTGGGAGTGGGCAGAGCCTGCAAAGGGGGTGGGGAAATGGGGGGCAAGCTGCTTATGGGAAGAGCTGGGGGAGGTGGGACCAGCAGGAGGAGGGGCTGGGTGGGGCAGGGTGCAAGGCAGTGGCCTGCAGGTGCACAAAGACTATGTGTCAGATCTGTGCTCGTCCACCAGCTCAGGCCGTATCTGGTCACCAGGGGCAGTGTGAAGAGTGGAAGGGAAGGGTCACAGCTTCTCTGAGTCCTGGTCCCGTACCTGTGAGGAAGGTAGGCAGCTGGGCCTCTGGTTCTCAGCCTGAGATGGGTGTCCTGGGTGTGGAGCGGATGACCTCCAAATTACTCTCCAAAAGTATTTGTGTTACTGATATTTAGTCACCTAGCAGCCTGGCTTCCAGCATTGCACCCTGGGAAAATCCAAAGTTGTTTTGAATGGCTTGTGTACAAAGGTGTCTGATCAACGTTGGTTTGTTTATTAGAGACGAGGTCTTATGTAGATCAGGCTGGCCTCAAACTCATTGTTTGCTTATTTGAGATGAGATTTTATGTAGCCCAGGCTGTCCTTAAACTCACAAGCAGCAGAACTCCTGATCCTCCTACCTCCAAAAATTGCTTAAGGGAAAAGGATTTATTCTGGCTCACATCTTCAGGGGATCATTTGCCATGGTGGAAGGCATAGCCACAGGAACGGGAGGCCGACTGATTGTGTTGCCCCTGTAGTGAGGACACAGAGGGGAGTGAATGCTGCTGCTTGGCTCTCACTCGCCTTTCTATACAGTCCTGGACCCACATTTAGGGCGGGTCTTTCTTCCTTCATTAACCTAACCCAGAAAACCCCTCAGAGACACCTCCTGGTTGTCCAGAAACTCACTCTATAGATCAGGCTGGTGCTCTGGAACTCACTCTGTAGCCCAGGCTGGCCTTAAACTCACAGAGCTCCGCCTCTGCCTCCCAAGTGCTGGGTTAAAGGCACGGCCGCCATACCCACCTGTAGCTGCCTTCTTATACAACAGGGTTCTGCAAAGGATCAGAGCAAGTCCTTCACAACATGCTTGTACAAAGCCATATGAGTCCCCTGGGAGCCACCAGGAGGGAGTCCATCCTTTCTTGGCCAGTTTGTTAATCTCCGCTTCAGCCAGGTGGGGATGCTGCTGGGACCACAGGCCAAGCAGACTGGGCTCGCCATTCCCAGAAGCATGTGTGGCAGCGATCTTTACTTTAAAGGTGCTAGGGAGATGGAAACCTTCAGAGCAGAGCCGCTCTTTAGGTCCTTAGAAGGGGAAGTAAAAAGACACTTCTTTAAAATGGCAGTGACATCAGAATTCCTCTGCCAGGCCTGGTTTATTGTCCATCAAGAGCAATATGTTCTGTGGTGTGTCACCAGGGGCCGGCTTTGAGGTTTCAAAAGTCCCAATCATTCCTAGTTAGTTCTCTCTCTCTCTCTCTCTCTCTCTCTCTCTCTCTCTCTCTCTCCTTCCAGCTTGCAGATCAGGATGTAAACTCTTAGCTTTAGCTTAGCCATGCCTGCCTACCAGCCGCCATGATGAATGTGAACTTTAACACTCTGGAATCATAGCCCCCAAATTAAATACTTTTTTTTTTTTTAAGTTGCCTTGGTTATGATGTCTCTTCACAGCGATAGAAAAGTAACTAAGTCTCACTGAAACCGTGAAAGCACCCAGAGGTGGTCGCAGGTCAGCAGTGAGCCCTGCCCTGGCTTCAGGCCATCCTTGGATGGAGCTGTCCTGGGCAAAGCTGTAACAGTTAAAGATGTAGACGGAGTAGCCATCGCTTGCCTTCTCACCGAGAATCAAAGTTCAGCAAGGCAGGTCAAGACGGCACACCTCTGCAAACACACGGGAGGAAGCTCAGAGGGAAGCCCTCACAGGTTGCCTGGAGGAAGAGTCTTTCAGTGTGCTCGACTTCAGCTCAGTTTAACGCAAAAGTCCTGTGGGCTGTGAAGGGACGCGGAACACGTGAAAACTCCCATTAAACAAAGGGACCAGAGAGATTAAGAGTCTACAGAGAAGATCTGATAGGAGATTGGCCAAAGACACCACCTCAGATACAGTTCCTATTGCTTTCTCTTGCCCAGGGTGACCGTTGTGAGGATCTGAGTGGGAATCAAGATGCAACTGATGTGGTTTCCAGAGCCTCGCATGATGCTGGAGAAAGTGGGGTGTGTGTGTAATGTGCATTTATTAATGCAAGCCTGGGCTAGATGCTATGGCCATCTTTGCAGAGTGTTTCAGAATTATGGCGACTCAGTGAGTGTGAAGGGGTTCTGGGTCTGGAATGGAAGGTGACATTGAGAAGTGACTTACAGCCATCGTGACGTATGTCACTAGCATCCTAGCTGTCTTTGCCAAGGAACCTCATCGAGCCATGAAGGGAGCTGGCACTCGCTATTGATCAAAATTATGTTTCCCATTCTGAAATCGACACAAATTGTATCAAATCATTTCAGATGTAAGAATCTTTCTCTGCCCAGCCATTCAGGATGGAACTGGAGGAGACTGAGCAAATCCCGGTGACTGTGTGTGGTAGAAGCTAGGCATCCTCCAGAACTCGGTATTCCAACCAGAACATGGATGTGGTGGTGCACACCTTTAATCTCAGCACCCAGGAGGCAGAGGCAGGTAGATCTCTGTGAGTTTGAGGGCAGCCTGGTCTACAGAGTGAGTTTCAGGACAGCCGGGACTACATAGTGAGAGTCTGTTTCAACAAAACAAAAGGAATCATCCTGGGGCTGGAGATCTAGTTCTGGGGTTAAGAGCACTTCCTGCTGCTGCAGAGAACTCGAGTTTGGGTCCCAGCACCCACAGTGGGAAACACGACTGCCTGTAATTCCACCTCCAGGGGATTAGACACCTTCTTCTGGACTCTTTGGTACCTGTACTCACATGTTCATACACACACACAGATACACAGACACACACAGGCACACACACACACAGGCACACACACACACACATACACACACACAGGCACACACACACACAGGCACACACACACACACATACACACAAACAGGCACACACACACAGGCACACACACACACACACACAGGCACACACACACACACACACACACACAGAGAAACAAATCTTTAAAAGTAACAAAAGTCCGCACCAGGGTGCGGTTGTCTTTGCCTTCTGCACCACCCCTGGATTGAGGGGGATGCCATTAAGGGAATGATTAATGAAGCTGCTGTAACTGGCATTGATGGTAGTTCCTGGCATCCAATTGATAAAGGCCAGGAATGCCATAGAACATTGTATAATATATACGATACTCTCAAACGATTACTGGGCCCCATGTCAACAGCTAGCTGAGTCTGAGGAGCCCTGGCCTTTGCACTCCTGTCTTTCAGGGTTAAGGTCTGTACAGTGCTGGTTCTCAGAAGGAAATGCTGACACAGGTGGCTGGGCCAACAGCCTGAGCCACCTGCTAACCACAGCTGCCACTCAGCTTTCAAAGATGTCACTGTCTTTGCAGTGTCCCAGGCCGAGGGTGGACAGCTGTGTGCTAACATGAACACTCCAGGGCCTGGTCAGCCCACCCTGCTCTCAGCACCTGTGCTCGGGGATTGACTCTGAAGAAGCAGGGCCCAGGACTTCAGCTGTACCTGCTGCACATCAGCACCAAGGACTTGGCCACAACGATACAGGTTTTGACTCTGAGGCTTTGAGCTGGCTCCCTCCTGCCGCAGGTTCTGTGCACATGCTGACTCTGCCTAGCACCATGGTTAACTCTGACTCAATGTGTCAAGCGCCTTCTTGTGCACAGACCTTTGCACTAGCTCTCTCCTGTGCCTGAGACACTCTTTCTTCCAACGCCAGCTAACCTTTTAGTCTGTAATTTCTCAGGCATCTTAACAGGCCATCACAGGTATTCTGTTCCTTACCACCTGACATAAAACACATATCTCTTCGAGGGCCACTCATGTACCCACAAGACAAAGATTCCTGGCTGCTCTCTGTGTCTGGTTATTGTGTGCCCTTGACTCTGGGGTGTCAACCCCCAGGGTCAGGAGCTTTGCATACCTAGGGCTCCCCAAGCTTCAGGCTAGCCTCACAAGAAGTGTTGAATGAGTGAACCAGGATGTGTTATTTTATTTGATGCTTTTGCAATAGAGAGGGAGGAGCTGGGGCCGTGTGCAAGTGTGCAAGGCCTGCAGTGTCCCACTGAGCCACATCCCAGCCTGGCTCTGGGTTCTAGAAGCAGCTTGAGTTCAAAGCCACTTTTCTCCAAGTTTCATATATGGAGGCTCAGGGTTAAGGAAGTCAAAGGCCCTCGGGCCAGGAGAAGTGAAAAGGTTAGGAAAGATAGAGGCTGAAGCTGGCTTCACCGGCCTCAGATTCTAGAGGAGGGTTGGTAGCAGTAAGCAAAAGACAGTATTATTTTGACTCCAGAGGATAGGGCAGTGTCCTGGGTTGCAGATGTCCACTGTGCATCGCAGAGTGAGAAAGGGGAGGGACCTGCACAGGGCTAGTCTGGGATGAGACAGCATTGCCAGGATGCTGGAGCTGTGTATCACAGAAGCCCCACTCTGGTCATTTGCCCTGTCAATCAAGACCTGGAGAAGCTTGGGTGTAGCTCAGTGGGAGAGCATTTGCCTAGCATGCAGCAAAGCCTTGCACCCCAACCGTGAGGGAAAATCAAAAGTCCTGTGCCAGACTGTCCTGAAAATCTGCCAGTCCTGTGCTGCTGTTCAAAGCCTGGGAAATGCTTAATGGGCTTGTTCCTGCAAGGGTCGGCAGCCCTATTTCAGAAGAGGAGCAGTGTCTTCTCTTCTCAGGAACCCCATTGTGCTTTCAGAAGGACAGCTGGCTCCCTGAAGAAGCCACTGCCCACCTCCTCATGGGTACACCCCAGTCAGAAGTGGCCAGGGACGTTGGGATGGATATCAGCTACAGCGGCTGCACCCCAACAAGAAAATTCACCTTGCCACCTGACTCCTTGGCAGCTGCAATGTGGGTAGTGTATCTGCCACACATTCACTCCTGAGTTCCAAGAGCTAGAGCAGGTCCATTTGATGGCTCAGGGGATAGAAAATGAACCAGAAGGTGGAGCCCCAGCCTCTGACCTTGGCCTGGTCCCCAGGTGAGATCGAGGTTCTCAGGGGTGCACTCATTAGCCCTACTCCCACCCCAGGTCTCCCTGACCCAGTCAGTGTCCTGATCCAACAAAGCCCCCCCCCCCCCGCCATCACTGATGTAAATAAATGGGTGGAATCAATAATAGAAAGTATGGGGGTTGGGGATAGTTCAACAATCCAGATCGCATGCCGCTCTTGCAGAGGACCAGCACCCACATCCAATGACTCACAACAGCATGCAATTCCAGTTTCAGGGGACCTCACACCCTCTTTTGGCTTTTGTGGGAACCTGCATGCATATGCACATACACACAATGGATACATGCACACAAACAGATAATAAATCCTTAAAAGACTCTTTAATAGAAGTTTACAGTACAGAAAAGTATTAAAGAAGTTATGCAGACTGCTCCCAGGTTTCCTGATATCCCACTGAAGTTCCCAGAACTGGATGCACTAACACAGTATCCACCATTAACTCCGAGAACCAATAGGGAGCGCGGAGTCTGAGTGGGGCTGCTGTCGGGAGGCTGTGGGGAGCCTGTGTTCCCAGAACTGTCGGGTGCTACCTGCAGAATTCCTCAGTCCAGAGATGGCTTCTTCCCCTTTTGGTCAGACTGTCATCCTTCTACAGGTCATTTCAAATTGTCTCTTTTCAGGAGACACCTGTCATTCTGAATTCAGACAAACCTCTTTTAATGCCACCAGACACAAAGACACCGTTTTCCAGATGAGGTGCCTCTCACCTCTGACCTCACCCCTCCACTACCTCTGACCTCACCCTTTCCACTACCTCTGACCTCACCCCCTCCACTACTTCTGACCTCACCCTTTCCATTGCCTCTGATCTCACCCCCTCCACTACCTCTGACCTCACCCTTTTCACCACCTCTGATCTCACCCCCTCCACTACCTCTGACCTCACCCTTTTCACCACCTCTGACCTCACCCCTCCACTACCTCTGACCTCACTCCTCCACTACCTCTGACCTCACCCCTCCACTACCTCTGACCTCACCCCTCCACTACCTCTGACCTCACCCTTTTCACCACCCCTGACCTCACCCCTCCACTACCTCTGACCTCACCCTTTCCACCACCTGCCTTTACCTCTTGAGTGCCCAGGAAGTTCGTCTTCCTCCAACCCCAGGCACCTAGGCTAAGACTCCTCATTCTCAGTCCTGGAGCCCTGAGTCCTCAGTGCCAGCGTGGAAAAGCCCCATGGGCCCCCAGAGAGCCTTGTGCAGCGCTCACACCTCTGATGCATTGCAGTAACGCCAGCATCTGGAGCTGCGGAACTCACTACAGCCTGTTCTCATAGCTCCCAGGTCTCGGCTTCCCAAAGCAGGCGAGGAAACAGGCAGCTGTGCTGGGTTCAGCTGAGTTGACAGGGTGTGTGTGTCATACATAGTGTGGGGATCATACATAGTGGCAGGCCTGGAGAAGCCCAGCTGTCTGCCCCCTGATGCAGGAACTATAACTGGAGTCTCCTTCTGTGGGTGCCAGGTCTGGGATGTGCTGCCATCCACAGCCCCAATGAAGAGCTAAGGAAGCCATCATTGGGACACACAGTGCATGGACTACATGCATTATTGTAAAAAGGGAGTGTGTGTATACTTGTGTAAACATTCATATGCTTGTGTAAACATATTCATATACATGCACACATACTCACATAGGCCATGTTGTCTCTTACCTGTTTGCCCTTTGAAACAGGTCTCATTGTGTAGCTTAGGCTAACCTAGAACGTGTGATCCTCCTGTCCCCCCTTCTTTAGCACTAGGACTACAGGCCTCTATTACTATGTCTGTGCTACTTCATCTTCTTCCTCACCTCCATCTTCTTCATCCTCCTCCTCTCCTCCCTCCTTTTCTTCTTCTCCTCTCCATCCTCCCCTTCCCTTCCCCTCTCTATCATTTTCCCTCCTAATCTTTTTCAAAAAAATGGTTTATTATTTTATGTGTATTTGTGTGGGCCTGAGTGTGTGTATATGTACAATGTTCATGGCTGAACCCCATAGAGACTAGAAGAAGGTATCAGATTCCTTGGAACTGGGGTGACAGGCAGTTGTTAGCCACCCGTGTGGGTGCTGGAACCAAACCCAGGTCCTTTGGAAGAGCAGCAAATTCTCTAACCACTGACCAATCTCTTCTCAAACTCACTCTGTAGCTCAGAATATTATTGAGTTTGCAGTCCTCTGGGACTGCAGTGTGCACCACCACACCTGTCTCTGCTCGCAGTTCCTGCAGGCACTGTCTGTGGGGCCATCCTTCAACTTGGCACCTGACACTGAAAGCAATGGTTCCAATTGTCTGTAGTTCCCCAGCAAGCCTCAAGGGTGGCCTTGCGCTCCTGCCACAGTCCTCGCTGCAGAGTCCTGGCTCCTGGCTCTACCCTGACCTTGACATCTTAAAGAGGCCAGTGGGGTTAGGAGGAGGATACTACAGTGACCCAGGCTTCAAGACTGGGATGGAGGGCAGGGCAGCCAGAGGTCGCAGAGGTGCTCAGATTCTAGGCAGTTGTCTGTCCTGTAACAAGGTGAGGAGAGGGCAGGACAGAGGGGTCCCTCCTGCTTCCCCCTGACTATGGACTAGAGAACCTATTTCAAACACTTCAGGGTTTTAAAACCCAGGCCAAGCTCTGGGGATGAGGCTCAGGTGTAGAGTGCTTGCCTGATATGAACTTGATCCCAAGACCACACACACTGGCATGGTGCGTAATCCTGTACACACCTGTAATCCCAGCACTCAGAGGTTCACGGTCATCCTCAGCTACATAGGGAGTTTGAGGCCAGCCTGGGCTACCCAAGACCCTATCTTAAAAAAAAATGAGGTCAAGGTCAAAGTAGAAGGTCATCAGTTAAGCTCTGCCCCTACCCACATCTGGTCCGAGATCACAGGGTCAGAACAAGGACTGTTGGACATGCTTGCCCCTCAGGTGATGCTGGGACTTTTTCAGGTCCAGAGTGACAGAGAGACAGACAAGAAGACCCAGCAGTTCGAGGCCCAGATGGAGGCAAAGCTGGTGACAGCAGGCAGACCTATAGTCCTTGATGGAACATCCATGGCAGTTGGGCAGCAGATTGTCTATCTCTGCATCTCTGAGGCGTGTGCTAAATGATGAGGCTCACATAACCCTGTTCTGTGGTCAGGTTGGGGATGGACAGCCCAGTATCCCTGTGTGACCCCCCACTAGCTCAGCCTCCTTCACACTGATGTCCACTAAAAGGTACTGGCTCCCACTTGCCCACTGACCTTCTTCCCTGTAAGCCCACCCTAGGTATCCTAAAATGGCAGCTTTCTAAAGCAACAGCTTTGGTACTGTTTTGACTCTAACCCATGGTGAGAAGCACATTTAGATGTAGGTTTTGTTTTGTAATAGTCTGTCATCCCCAGGTTGACTGCAGATTCACTGGGCAGCTGAGGATGACCTAGAGCTTCTGACCCTCCTGTCTCTACCTCCCAAGTGCTAGGATTACAGATGTGCACCACTGCACCCAGGTTTCAGTGTGGAGAATCACACCTAGCTGAATGCTAGGCAGGCACCCAACCAACTGAGCTAAATCCCCAGCCCCAGGATGTCTGAACGGAGGATCAATGAGAGAGGTGCTGGACCTGGTGCTGGGGCAGCTTAGACCTTGGCTACGCTCCTTGTGGTGTTCTGGAAGATTCCTGGGGCCTGGGCTGGAGGAACTTGGAGCAGTGACTGTGAATTGCCTAGCATAGGCATGTTGGGGTCCTGTAGTATGCCTTAGCAAATTCTGTATACTTTGTCTGTATGATAGACTTGCAGAGTTGCAAGCCCTAGAAAGCTTACTTTCTAGACAGGCCCAGTCACTGTGCCCTGCTGTCAATGCCCCTGAGGCACAGGAGAAACAGGGGTGGGGTCTCTGAGCCCCCAAGGTGGGGAGTGTGCTGGGGGACAACCACCCATGCATGTTACCTACTGTCCCACAATGTTGCTGGAGAAGAAGGCGGAGGCTGGGCTGCAGTCAGCCATCCTGGGTGTCCAGCAGCAGGTTCCCTGTGTGACAGAGGTCCACATACAGGGCCTGCTGGAGCAGCATGGCTCTGTGGAAAGCAACACCCTGAGGATCAAGTACGGCCTCCTGGGTACAGTACTCAGGTGGGGGGAGGAATGTACCCTGCACTGTGACCTGGAGGGCTAAGATGCCGCTTCTGCCATCTGGCTGCCATTCTGTTGGCCCTGCCGTTGATCAGATACAGCTGTTAATTAGAAACAGCACAGTGCGTTGGAGGGTTGCTCACCTGTCATTTTGAAAGCTACATTAAGGGGCTAAGGATTTACCTCTGTTGGTAGAGTGCTTGCCCAGCTGCATGGACTAGGTTCCATCCCGAGCATTTAATAAACCATGGTGCCACATGCCTGTAACCCTGGCACTTAGGAGATGGAGATGAAAGACCCCCAGTGTGGGGAGACTCTCACTCAAGTCTCGGGATAACACGATCCCCCCCCTCCAGTAATTCACGAGAGACCGTTCTTGCTGCAATTACACGAGGTTTAATCGACAAGATGGGAACCAGTGCACTGGGGTCGAGACTTATAACCCACGTAGGGGAAGAGTTCAACCCCGAGTAACTGGGAGAAGGGGTTTTTAAGGGAAGAAACCACAGCCCAGTAATCCAAAGGGATAGGGAGGGCATCATAGAAAATTCCAAAAATACCAGTGATAATCACAAGGGGGCAACTTCCTGTTCCTCAAGATTACTCTCAAGATTGCAATCTAACTTTATCTTCAGCTAGTTTCTGAAACTGAACCAGCTAATCCTGGATTTCTGGTTCTTCCCTCCCTGCTTAGATTTTTGGCTCTATTTTCTCCTGCTAGGGGGATCTGGATTTATCCAGGTCTTTCAGAAACAGGAGAATCAGGAGTACAGGTTCATTCTTGACCTTATAACCAGTCAATGGTCAACTTACTGTATGAGACCCTGTCTACAAAAGCAAAATGGGGGTGGAAATGGCCTAATGGTGTGCTTGCTTAGGGTACCTGAAGCCCTGAATCAGACTGGAACTCACTTCTCCTCAGAGCTTGGCAGAAATGCCAGGCAGAAGGAGGCAGGGCTCTGGGATGACCCATACAGGTCAGATGAGGCATGTTGCCCGTGAGTGCAGTCCCCACCAGAGGCTGAGGATGGAGAATGGCCCCGAGGACACCCATGAGTTAAATCTGGTCCAGGAATTCCACTGCACACAGCTCCTGACCATCAGTCACAAAGTTGGTGCCTAGGCAGGGAACCGAGGATTTCAAAGCTTACCTTCATCCTTGGAGGAGTGGGTCAGCACATGGTCACAGAGTTCTAGACTCTTTTCTGGGTTGCCTTTATGAAATTCCTATGTGTACCCAGCCTGGAGCAGAGAGCCATAGGGAAACAGAATCATTCCTTGTCAATTTGTTGATTGGCATAGGTGACATACAACATAAAACTGAAATCATGGAAAATATACTTGCCTGAGTGAGGTGGGAGAGCTGAACACAGGCAAGCTTGTTTGGGTAGCGCTGGTGGGAAGACTTCTCTGGTCAAGGAATGTTTCCACTGAAAATTAAAATGTAAGGCGACTTTATCCCCAGAGAAGTGTGTTCTGGGCAAAGGGGGTGTTAAGTACCAAGGTCCTAGGCAGAAGAGGGGGAGAGGGTGATGGAAGGTTAGCAGAGCAGCTGGAAGGGCAAGCGAAACGGGGACAGGGATGGTGCATCTGTCTGGGGGGACCGTTATTTGTTTGTGTGCAGTCTGGGGATTGAACCCACGGCCTCTTATATGCTGGGTAAGTGCTTTTCCACTGAACCACGTTGCTGGATCATCTATATTAATTTACCTTCACCTTCACCACCTCCTCCTCCTCCGCCTCCTCCTCCTCCTCCTCCTTCTTCTTCTTCTCCTCCTCCTCCTCCTCCTCCTCCTCCTCCTCCCTCTCCCTCTCCTTCTCCTTTTTCTCCTTCTTCTTCTTTTTCTCCTTCCTTCTCCTCCTCCTCCTCCTCCTCCTTCTTTCTGAGCTGAAGTCTTACATAGGCCAGTCAGTCTGACCTCAAACTTCTCATATAACTGAGGATGACCTTGAACTTCTGATCCTCCTGCCTCCACTTCCCAAGGACTTGGATTACAGGTGTGCACAACCATGCCCCAATTTTATACAAGGCTACAGATGGACTAGCAAGCACACTACCAACTGAGCTCCATCCCCAGGCCCTCAAAGTGAAGTTTTCAGTAGTAAAGCTTATAAATAGTGTGAATTATCTCAGCTCTTTCTTTAGATACACCTCTAAAAACAATACAGCCTCACTGCCAATATGCCTCAGTAGGCATTCTTGGTAGATGCCCTACTAAGAATATGAGAATCCGATTCTCACAAGGGCCCTTCTCCAAATATCCACTTCTCCGCATCCTCCAGAAAGAGCTGTGTTTGCTACCACTCCGTGTTTATGTAGTGGGGCTGTGTACATGTCTTCCTGGCAGAGGTGTGTAGGTGGTGGTTACAATCACCCGTTTTCATGTTTGATAAGTTTTCTGTTTTCTTCCTTCTAATTATTCCCAAGCCTTTTTTTTTTTTTTTTTTTTTTTTTTTAGCAACTTTACCAGAATTCTCTCCAATGGCCAGGCATGTCTGAACACTTATGGGCTTTAGTTACCTTGGAGAGTTTCCTTGAAGAGACTTCCTGGCGCCACTGCCTTGGTCCCCTCTGCTGCCCCGTTAGGAACTCCTGCCACTTGTCTGGGTCACGGCCCCGTGTCTGGTGCCTTTGTAATCTTTCTATATGCCCCTTTGTTCAGATGGAACACCCCTTCCAGTAACTTCCAGGCAGGTGCACTAGTTTCCAATGGCTGCTATAGCAAATGGTCACTAACAGGGGGGCTTAAAAAACAGAAAGCCCAGCCAGGCAGTGGTGGCACATGCCTTTAATCCCAGCACTTGGGAGGCAGAGGCAGGTGGATCTCTGTGAGTTCCAGGACAGCCTGGTCTACAAGAGCAAGTTCCAGGAAAGGCTCCAAAGTTACAGAGAAACCCTGCCTTGAAAAACCAAACCAAGCCAAAACAAAACAAAAACCAGAAAGCCTTTTGTAGACCTGAAGGTCGTGCATCTCAAAGACCCTGAGAGCACTTCCCTGCTTTTTCGTGGCGCCTGCAGGAGGCCGCCAATGCTTGTTCCTTGGCTTGCAGCTGTTTGACACCAATCTCCTTGTCATTGTCACTTGGCATTCTCTGTGTGTCTCTGGGCCCACCGTCCCTTCTTTTCAAGGTACACCAGTCATATTGGTTTAAGGGCCAGCGTCCAGGATGGCCTCATCTTAACTGTAGCTGCCATGAGCCTTCCTCAGCCCAAGGTCATCATCTGTCCTCTACAGGCCACAGCACCCTCGTAAGCACTCCACACTTAGCATTTTGTCTGTTTGTTAACCCAGTTACAGTTCTCAGACATGAACTTTGGAGATGACAGGGTCCTACTGCAATGTAAAAGGTTCACAGGCCTGGTAGATGTAGTTCCCTCACCCGAGCATTGTGGTCTGTGCTTCATTAACTAGAAGGGAACACAGTGATTCCCAGGGTGCCGCTGGGCGAGTTTAGATGGGTGTGCATGCACTGGTCCTGCCAAAACTCACATTTCTTTCCCTCTGTAAAGGAATTCTGGTGCCCAATCCCAGGAAGCCCAGCTCTGCACAGCTGTGATGAGACTGGGAAGGACGGCCTCTTGGTGCCTGCCAGTCACTCCCTTCTTGCCCCACACACCAGCTTCTCTCTGTGCTTTTGCAGGAGCCTTGAACTTGGACAGCCCATGGCTCACAGTGTCTGCAGCTCATCAGCTCTACTGGCCACACTGGGTCACGTTCCAGGCTGTCTCAGAGCTGACGCTGGCCAAGGCCTGGACCCTCAAAGATCTGGTGGTCAGCACGACCGGCAGGAGTCAGAGCCACGACAGGAAAGTCAAGATCCCGGTGTACACCGAAGCCATCACCTACCTCTGGGTAAGCAGTGCAGGTCATCTCCTGTGTGTGCCTGTGTGTGCACGTGTATGCATGTCTTTGCTCATGCATATGCATGTGTGCACACAGCTTGGTACATTTGTTGTGCTGGGGTTTTTTTTTTGTCAGCTTCACACAAATTAAACTTAATTGAGAAAATGCCTCCATCAGATTGTCAGTAGGTGAGTGCATCATTCATTTTTGTAATTAGTGATTGATGGGGGAGGTCCTAGCCCATTGTGAGTGATGCTACCCTTGAGAAGGTGGTCCTGAGTGATATAAGAAAGCAGGCTGAGCAAGCCATGAGGAGCAAGCCAGCGAGCAGCGCAGCGTTCCTTCAATCCTCCTACTCCAGTTCCCATCTCCAGGTTCCTGCCTTGAGTTCCTGCCCTGACTTCCCTCACTGATGGGGTGTGGCCCATAAGAGACTCAGAAGAGGAAACAAACTCCTCCCCAAGCTGTTTTGGGTCATGACATTTTATCACAGCAATAGAAACCGTAAGACGGTGTTTGTGCATATTTGTGTACGTGCTGTGTATATGTGTGTATATGTGTCTATTTGTGCACAAACACAGAGATTTGTGTATTTGTGTATGTGCATAAGCATGTGTGTTTGAGTATGTACATACAGGCCTGGAACAATGGCCTTTTGTAACCTAGACAGGCCCTGTGTCCTGCTGCCTGCCCCTGTTGACACTCAACACAGGAGCTGGGCTCCCTGCCCTTGACCCCTCCTCCACACAGGGAAAACTGGAGGCCTGTGGCTGATGTCACCCACAGACACAGGGACAGGACTCAGCCAGAGTTCTCAGAAATGTTACCAAGAGGATCTGAATAGAGACCATAAAGAGAATCCAGTTCCTGTGTTTCTGCTTAGCAGCTTCTGAGGGGAGAAGGTAGCCACCAGAGTGACAGTTTTGAAGGCACAGCTGGCATTACTCAGTGACTTCTGTGAAGGGTCTTTCTCTACCCATCCCATGCTGTCACTCAGACTGTGCCCCAGAAAGTTCTGCTCCAAACCCTTTTTCTTCAGGAGCAACGCAGGACCAGGGAGAGTCCAGCTCACTTCAGCCCTTGTGGACAACACAGTCCTCTCTGGGACAGCACAGTCCCCTCTGGGGCATCACAGTGCCCTCTGGGGCAGCACAGTCCACTCTGGGGCAGCACTGGGTAGACAGCAGTGGTGAGTTATTCCTGATGAGCTCAGGGAATGTGAGGAGGTGACTGGGTGTCAGGGATGACCAGGACAGGACTGTGAAGAGGAGGTGGCAGCTGGCTCCTATGGGCCACCAGCTGGTGGGGAAGGTGGCTTAGAGGAACCCAGTTTCCCAGGAGGCTGGGGCTGCTCCCTAGTGGCAGTGGGTGGATTTTAAGGAAGGGAATAAATGACACCGTAGTTTCTGCCTGAGCAGCTGGTTGGGAAGCCCAGATGGGGAAGTTAGTGAAAGAATAAAATCCCATCCCAGGGTCTGGTATTTGGCTGGAGGGTCAGCATGGCCCCACCCAATTTGACCTCGAGATTGTGTGTGACAGGAACCATGGCTCTAGGGTAGAGGACACTGTTTGAGGCTTGGCTGGGGGAGGGCCATGGTCATGGGCCTCCTCCAGCCCCAATACAAGCCAGAGTAACACCCAGCTCCTCCAGGTTCTGGAGGACCAGGGTGACCCAGGGAACAAAAGCTACTTCCCAGAATGTGCCCCTTGGATGCGGAGATGGTGTCTGCTAAGAATGGTGACCATTCTTACAAGTGTAAGATGGAATCTCAGAGTTGTTTTGATTTGTATTTCTCTGATGACTAAGGATGTTGAACATTTCCTTAAGTGTCTTTCAGCCTTTTTAGATTCCTCTGTTGAGAGTTCTCTGTTTAGGTCCTTACTCCATTTTCTTTTTGGGTTGTTTGTTCTTTTGATGACCAATTTCTTGAGTTCTTTGTATATTTTGGTGATCTGTCTGATGTGGGATTGGAGAAGATCTTTTTCCATTCCAGAGAACCTAGACAACAATGAGGACCCTAAGAGAGACATGCATGGATCTAATCTACATGGAAAGTAGAAAAAGACAAGATCTCCTGAGCAAATTGGGAGCATGGGGACCATAGGAGAGGGATGAAGGGGAGGAGAGGGAAAAGGAGGGGAGCAGAGAAAAATGTATAGCTCAATAAAGTCAATAAAAAATGATGACCCAGTGAGATAATAGTCCCACCCTAAATCAAAGAGGAGGGAGGGAGTTGTATTTGCTTGGTTCAGAGTTATAGAAAGGATTTTCTTTAGGGTCCTATAAGGAAGAACGAGTTCCCCCATCTCCCTCCTCTGGAGGCCATGCACAGATGGTCTTGACTGGAGGAGTTTTGAAGGATGAATAGGAGTTCACCAAGTAGCAAAGTGAATAAAAGGAAACTAACAGGTTCAAAGACTCTGATCATCCACCTGGCTTCCTTGCAGGTTTCCATGGTGACAACCTTGATGCCAGGCCTCTTCCACAGCAGGAGAGAGCTTGAGTCAGCCTGGAGTGCAGCTGTGCAGAGTGAGGTGCATGCGGAGAATAGTCAGGGCAGGAAGGTCCTGCACTGCTGCTTGAAGAGCCTCCAAGGGGAACTCAGCCTCACAGCAGCCTACCAGCACACAAAGAAGGTGAGTGCTAGGTGCCCCTTGCAGTTGGGAGGCCTTGGGTCCCCTTTTCCCTCTCTGTTTGGCCTATGACCTTGAACACTGATTTTTTGTAGTCACCAGGCATATTAGTGCAAACCAAAGCACTGGAGAAGGAGACTCAGCTTCCTTAGCCTAGAAGTTCCAGATGCTGATCAGGCATATTAGTGCAGACCACAGCGCTGGGGAGGGGGACTCAGCTTCCTTAGCCCAGTAGGAGGGGTGGTTGGGAGGTAGAGGTTTGGTGGTTGGCCCTGAGGACCTCATGAGCTGTCCAGAGGCTGAAGCTAAGCTCCGTTAACTCAGGTCACAGGTAGTAATAGGCAGCCTTGGGCCCCCTATGGCCGAAGGTCAGCAGCTGACTTTCCTCCTGCAGAGGATCCTTTACTCCCTCAGCTCTGTTCTTGTCACAGCCCCCAAAGCCCTATGTGCGGCTGACAGTCCTGGGGACTGGTATCCTGGGCCAGCCTCGAGGCCTGCAGTTGGAGGGAGAGCTGGGGCAGCTGCAGTGAGACTTAGATGCTGTACGGAAAGGGGAGCATTGCTCCTCAGGTGTGTGCCCCTCCCTGAGGCCACCACCCTAGGGAGCTGCCCACGATCCCATCCCTCCAGTATAGAGGATCACTGGGGACTTCTAAAGGGGCTGTACTACAATTCAAAAAGATGGCGTGGTGACAGGCCACCAGCCCTACCGCTCCTTCCTGCTGCTCCATCCGTCTTTGGCAGAGGTGTGAACAGGAGTCAGCAGTCCAGGGCTGAGCCTGAGCTGCCCCTGGGAACCTTAGTGCTTCTCTGCAGAACGCCTGGGTGAACGCTGTTCAGACTTGGGGTGTGGCTCAGCCGATAGTTTTTGACCAGCATGCATGCAGTTCTATGTTCGGTTCCCAGCACTTTAAACCAGCTCTGGTAGCATATGCCTGTAATCCCAGCACTCAGGGGGCAAAAGAATCAAAAGTTCAAGGCTACTCAGGAAACAGGAAGTGTTAGCAGAAGCAGGTCCCTTCTAGAATCTGGGTTCTGCCACTCTGTGACCTTGGAAGAGTTGCTTCCCCTTTCAGAACTGTAACAATCAAGAAGCTGCAATGCCAAGCATTGGCAGAGAGCTCCTCTGTCCATGCCAGTTGGTGTTTACCGGCCACGTGCTAAGTGGCAAGCCCTGGCCCAGGTCTGAGGAAAGTGACAGAGACCAAAAAGAAAAGAATGCTTGATCTCAGTACGTGGAGGTCATCTCAAATGACCAAACCTTGCAGGAGACAATAATTAACATTATTGCCCCATTTTAAAGGTGGGGAAACTGAGGCATAGGGCATTAGGTCCTTTACCCACGATTGTTCATCTAGCTGAAGACTGAGCCTGAATCCAGATGTAGTCCTGGGCTTCCATTCCAGTGCTGCTCTCATTGGTGCAGTGAGATGGCAGATGGGATCGGTTGGCAAATTCTGTGTGTGTGTGTGTGTGTGTGCGCGCGCTAAGACAAGGTTACAGTGTGAAGCCCAGGTTGGCCTAGAACGCATGATCCGCCTCTGCCTTTCAAATGCTGGGATTACAGGCATGTGCCAGCATGTTAGGCTTTCTATTTTCTTGTACGTGTGTGTGGTGGGCGTGCGTGTGTGTTTACATGTGTATGGGAGCACATGAGTGCACATGCATGTGGAAGTCCCAAGTTAAGCTCAGGGATCGAACTCAATCATTTTCCTCCTTGTTCCGTGCAGCAGAATCTCTCAATCAACGCCCTAGCTCAGCAGCATGTCTATTGTCTTTTGGGGTCCCTCTGGCCCCTTCTCAGGCTAGATTAGGAACAAGTCACCACTCCTGCTGGGATTTATGTGAGTTTGGGATCCGAACTCTGGCCTTCTCGCTGGTGGCAAGCATTTTAACCACTGAGCCATCTCCCTAGCTCCATGCAGGCCTTGATGGGCAAATCTTAGCACACAGGGCTGCTGCATGCCCTCTGGTGTCACTCTCTGTGAGTTTAGGATGAGTTCCATCCGACTGGAGGACACAGCTGTCCCTGATCTCGCCAGTTGTCTTAACGTCTGCGGCCTGTCTTTTCTCCACACCAGGAACCTCTGGCACCTCCTCTTGGAGGGGACCTTCATGGTGGACAAACAGCGCCAGTATCACTTTCTGGAGACCAAGGCTATCCTGAGTGACGAGGAGGAGCTCCTACACACGGCAGTGCTGGGCTGCCAGGCTGGACACCACTATATGAGTGGGCTGTAAGGAAGGTGGTCTCTGGGAGCAGGGCGCCCACCCACCTCTGCACATACATGCCTCCCCCAGATCTGCACAGGCCTCCAATGATAAGGCTATGCCCAGGAACCTGGAGGGGTGCCTGGTGGCCTGGAATCTGAGCAATGTAAGTGACCTTTCTAACCCAACTGTCCCTGTTCAGCTTTATCACCTTCGACCCAGACAAGCACGGTGTTTCCCTTCCTGGATTCTCTGCCTCGGCCCGTGTGCGCGCTACAGTCTGCTTGGTAGCCGCAGCGACTGTCCAAGCCGCTCACACAGTCTGTCAACACCCCTGCTCCTCACAGCTTGGCTCAGGGTGCCAAGCCTGCCTCTCATGTCTGCTGCCACAGCTGCTTCACCCAGGCCATCTACTGCCTCGCCTGAATCTCTCCTGACTCAGGACCTGGGCACATTTGGGGGTTGGAGCTGTCACTGCTTCTTCAGTGGCTGCCTCTTCTGGCGTCTGTGTGAAGCCACACCTCAGGTCTCCTGGCATACCTTCCCGCCCCCCACATTCTGTCACATGCCCATTCCCGGTCTGGCTTTGAGCATCTATCCGACGTGTCCACCTCTGTTTGCACGAACTTTCTGCCAATCTTGGCTGCTCTGCTGGTCGGTAATGTCCCCGCAGGCTCCAGGCTCTCCCAGTCACTTCTCCGTTCCCAAGGGGTGTGGTGCATAATTGCTTTGAGGAGTTCCTGGAATTCGGTGAGCTTGATGCTATTTATGGTCTGTTAGCCTGCAGAGCTAACAGTGTCTCTTTTAGGCCTGTGGGTTCGTGGCCTTTGTTACAGCAACTTCACATTCCGTGTGAAAGCCAAATAGGAATTGTTTAGTGAGTCCATGTGACTACATCCCAATACAACTTTATGGGGCTGGAGGGGTGGCTCAGCAGCTAAGAACATTCGCTGCTCATTCAGAGGACCGTAGTTCAGTTCCCAGCATCCACAACCACCCTTAACTCCAGTCCCAGGCTTGCGATGGCCTCTTCTGGTCCCACGGGCACCAGCAGTCATAATACAGACACATGACTGAAATGACATGCAGGAGGCAGATAGCAGGAGGCAGAGTCAGGGGGACCTCCTGAGTTGGCGGCTCGCCTGGCCAAATTCCAGACCAGCCAGGACTGCATGGTGAGACCCTGCATCCAAATAAAATTTAAAAATAGATAAAAATTAAAACCCTTTTAAATCTAATAAACAGAACAGGCTTCTTGGACAGTAGGCTATGGCCCACGGTCTTCGATTTGCAAAGTCTTAGCAATACATCCTGGACTCACACTGCCTGTATGTCATTACAAGTTTGTGTCCCTGGGTCTCAGGTCCCTTTCCTCTGAGGTGGGTAGTACATCCCTTTTGCACAGTGGCCACAGCTCAGGATATAATTGGTCATCTCCCCTAAGCACTTACATACCACATGTTTACAAGACTGCCTTAGACTCTTTCTCCTGACCCTCTCGTGGGGAGAGGGGAATCACCACAATCTCCAACAAACATTTACTGAACACCTACTGTGTGCACAGGGAATGAAACAGGAAGGAAGATGAAGCCAAGCAGGCAGTGAGGGCTGAGCAGGGCCCAGGGCTTCGCTTCCCATAAGTCAGGGGGGCTATCAGAGATTTCTCCGACGCTGGCCAGTAACATCTGAGGGGAAACAGTACAGAATGCCAAGTCAGAAACCTGCACGGGTGGCTCCCAGTGGCTTTTGTGGGTTCCTCACCCGAGACCATGGAGTGATGCTCCAGGCCAAACACAGGCCCACGTGTGTTTTTATGGCCTGCTTACCTTAAGAATTGGGAGGGTTTAGACAAAGCCTGGATTTCTGCTGTTTATAAGAAAAGAAAAATAAGGTCTGGCTCTGCTTAGACTCAAATCCCAGCTGACAACATCTGGCCAGCAGCAGGGGCTGGAGAGGCCTCCATTATTGTCCTTTTGCTGTCTGCTCTCTCTGCTCAGAGCTGTGCCTTGGCTGGGAGGCAACTCCACGGGAGAGTGATTGCCTGGACTCGTAAGAACAAATAGGTTTTTCTACAAACATTTTCCTCCTAGCTGCTTCCTTTTCTGCTGTTCTGGTTCCAAGAAAAACCATGTTTCCTTATATAGAGTGAACTGTCACAGATGAGAATGAGACCTCGGGGCAGACAGTCGGATTTCTCCATCAGTACAGACAGGAAGACATGAAATCAACAGCAACGGTATCATTGGCTTCCAGCAGCCGCTGAGTGGTTGCTGAGTGAATAATTGATAACTCTGTGCTTTCTCTTGTTGGGTTACATACTGCCCCACATTTGTAGCCATTTCAAATATGTCTTTCGGTCCCTGAGCTCAGGACTGCAAAGGGATCCACTGGAGTAGAACTGTAGGACCACCAGCACCACCAAGCTCTCTGCAGAGATGCTCAGGAAGAAGCATTCCCGTCCGAAGCCGTCTGCACACCGTGGCTTTCCCAAGGGCAGCAGAGCAGGTCACACTCTCTGCATCTGACCGTGACCCTCCCGTTGCCCTCATCAAATCCTCATTCGGATGAAGACGGGAACCTGTCCCCATCTTGAGATCCCTGAATCACCTTTGTCTGGAAGGCCATGTTGCCTCAGGCTCCAGGGCTAGGATGTGGGTCTTGCAGTTCCTCTTCCCACTCTGTGTCCTTCTCCCACTCCAGTTCAGCGTTGACCTTGACATTTCAGGCTAGAACCAGTGACTCCGCACTTATTTAGTACCTACTGTGTACTGGTATCTAAGTACTAGGAAGCAGGGAAGAAGACAGACTGACTGAGCCCCAATTTGTGGGGAGGGTCTTAACCCACCACCTCTAAGAGCACTGGCACTGCCCTGCTGGAAGGCCCAGCATGCACCTGGTCCCATGTTCTCTCCCACGAATGCAAGAGACTAGACTACACTTTGGACATCAATCACTGGCCACTTGCTTTTGGTCTCTGAATTCTGACGCGGCTTCTTTTGCATGAGGACATGACGGTGATCTCTCTCCACAGCTCTGGTTCTCACACGTTCAGGCTAAGAATAATGAGGCTACACTAGAAATCAACCAGAAAGTCATTCTGCATCTGAAGATTTCCACCAGGGCAGCTCTCAGCGTGGAGGGATCCGGAACTCATGGCTTTAGATGTCACCCGTTCGTCCCAGTGAGTGTCCCCAGGCTGGACAAATGATAGCTAGTATCTGCCAAGGGGAGCCTGCTGTGGGGTGCATGCCTATAATCCCAACACTCAGGAGGGGAATCGGTATGATCAAGGGTTCGAAGTCATCCTTAGCTTGAGACTGTTTACCCTGGTCATGTCAGTGCTTTCCTTTAAACTTTTTATTTTTTTAAGTTATATACATACATATGTATGTATATATGTAATGTATATGAATACACTCATGCAGCCTGTGCACGTGTAGTGGTCAGAGAACAACTTGAAAGAGTCAGTTCTCTCCTTCCATTATGTGGTCCAGAACTCAGGTCATCAGGAGGGGAGTGACTTTACCTGCTGAGCCATCTTGCCAACCTGCTAGGGAAGCTGGCGGGCCCTGCAGGAGTGAAGGGCATGCTTTCTCCTGGCTGTCTCCCCAGAGCCTTCACTTCAATGGTGGCTTTGACCTCACCTGGCATCGACAAGGAGCATTTAACTTCAGTGTAGCTGTTCGAACTGCTGCCAACCACACCGCATCCCAGGCGGGCCTCTGCCCGTGCATGAGGGAAAGGGGTCTTACTAATCCACTGAAGGGGACCAGGGCTGTGGCTTGAGAGGCAGAACACTTGCCTGGTGCACATGAAGCCCTGGGATCCATCCCCAACACAGCATAACTGTGTACGCCTGCAATTCCATAGGACAGTCAGGGGTTCAAAGCCATCCTCGGTTACTAGAGTTTGGAGCCGGGCTGAGCTACATGGGTTCTTTTCTCAAAAAATGAAAGAGTCAGTCTCTTAGTTAGGGTTTCTATTGGTGTGAGAGAGCACCATGACCTAGGAAATTTATAAAAGAAAGCATTTAATTTGGCTTACAGGTTCAGAGGTTAGAGTCCATAAAAGTGAAGCAAAGGCATGGCCCACCTTGATCTCAAGCAGGAAGCAGAGAGGACCTACTAGGGAGGTTTTAATCTTTAATTTCCCCCACCCCTGACAAATGACACACCTCCTAATCCTTACTAAATAGCCACCAACAAGAAATCAGGTATTCCAACCACCACATACAGAAAAGGGGCCACAAATGAGTGGTGGGGAGATAAGAGGGTGACAAGGTGGCCTGGGAGCCAGAATCCCAGTCCGTGTTGATGTGGGACACACTGATGGGTCTCCTGAGCACGCGCACTGCAGCCCAGAGTGGCCCTGTCCACACCTGCACTGCGGCCCAGAGCGGCCCTGTCCACACCTGCACTGCGGCCCAGACGGCCCTGTCCACACCACCACCACCAGGCCTTTCAGTAGCACCATCACCCCAGCCCACATTCCTGGCCAGAACTCATAGGAAATCCCACCTGGTGTGGAGAAAGCTGGGAAATGTAGTTTGGCTGTGCATCTTGGAGGAAATCATGAATCCCCTAGAGTAGCTGGTGTCGGTGTGTTTCTGTGCGCTCCGTGTTTCTGCCTTAGGCCAGTCTCTGCTAGGTGATGGGTGGTGTCTTAGTTAAGAGTTCTATTGCTGTCAAGAGACACCATGACGACAGCAACTCTTAGAAAGGAAAACATTAATTGGGGCTTACAGTTTCAGAGGTTTAGTCCATTATTGCCATGGTGAGAAGCATGGCAGCATGCTGGCAGACATGGTGCTGGAGAGGAGCTGAGAGTCCTACACTGGATCCACAGGCAGCAGAAGTGAAGACTGTACCACACTGAGCCTGAGCGTGAGACCTCAAAGCCCGCCTCCACAGTGACACACTTCCTCCAACAAGGCCACACCTCCCAACAGTCCCCTCCCTATGAGTCAAAGGCTTGACCGTGAGTCTATGAGGACCATTCGTATTCTAACCACCACAGAGGCCTGGGTGATGGAGATGGAGATGGTCTCCATCTCCAAGCAACTCTGAAGCCAGTGGGTGCCCAGCTTATTCAAGTTCAGTTCCTAGCCCTGTGCTCACTGGCTGTGTGACCTGAGGTAAATCACTTAAGACCTCTGAGCCTCAGTTTTGCCAGCTGGGAAATGGGGTGGTATCAACAACCTAGCAGAGCAGTGTGAGGTTCAGTAAGGTAATGGTCAGAGAGCCAGGAGCACAGTGCGGGATTCATGGTCAGCATGGTCCAGCAGGAGGCAGGGGCAACCTGAGGGGAGCTAGGAGCATCCCAACACCAGCTTAACAACTTTGTGGCCTTGGGATCAGCACCTCACACTGTCCTGCCTCAGTTTTGCTAGCTGGAATATGGGGGTGCTCATAGCTGTGTGAAGCTGGCAGCCCATGCTGTGTGTTCAGGAGTGTGGCGTTTAGGCCCAGCAGAGGCAGCTTGAGTGGGCAACCTTTCGTTCAGAGCCATTCATTAAGGCCCACTACACTCACGTGGGCTGAGGGTGGGTACGGATGGAGGAGGGGAGCAGAGGGGCATTCTGAATTGTGTGTTCAGAATGGACATTGCCCCCTCTCTCCTTTCCTTCCTCATGTGTGTGTGTGTATGCATGTGTGTATGCAAGCATGAGTGTGTGTGTGCAGGCGTGTGTGTGTGTATGCATGTGTGTGTGTGCATGCATGTGTGTGTATGCGTGTGTGTGTGTGTGTGTGTGTGTGTGTGCTTTAAAGACAGAGTCTCATGTGGCCTAGGCTAGTCTTGAGCTTACTATATAGCACAAGACGGCCTTCCTTGAACTCTGGATCCTCTTCCCTCTGCTGCCAGAGGGCTGGGATTATAGGTACACACCACCAACCCCACTTTAGGCACCCTCCCCCACTTCTAAGGAAGAGTAGGTCGAAGGACGGAATCACTGTATTGTTTGCTAGTAGCCTTTGCACAATCTGTTCCCATCTAACCCAACACTCAGCCAAACGTGTGCCAGCTGGGGACCTGGGAGGGCAGGGACCATGGAGTCGCAGTCATTTTATCCATCAAAACCCACATCCCAAGGCCTGCCTTGTTTGTCTCTCACTGGGAGAAGTGGTAGGGCCCCTTGAAAAGGAGCACAGGGAGCTGGCTTTCTGTGTGCAGAAGGGTCCCACAAGGGCTAGTAACTATCTGGGTTAGTATTTCCTTCTGATTCCCCACTGCGCAGCCGGAAAGGTCTCCACGTTGAGGACACACACAGTGGTGCCCCTAGTGTTTGAACCCAGGCTTGCCTGACTTCAGTTTTTGTGTGGTCTGGGTGCCCAGCTTCCACCTCCCTTTGCATGGAGCCCTGATAGAGCAGCCCGGCAATGAGTCTCCCTGGGACTTCCAGGAACACCTCTTGGAGTCCGGAGGTCACCACCCATTTACCGTCTCTGTGTTTGTTACGTTTCCTGGAACAAACGGCTGGTTATAACAAGTAGCTGTTTTGGCTCAAAGAGGTTGAGGGCGCAGTGCACCACAGAGTGAGCAGCCTGAAGCTGTGACAGGAGCATGAAGCTGCTTGCTAATGGCTTGGTGGATGAGGCCGCAGGGAGTGCGCAGGAAGTGGGGTAACCCCTCAGTGACCCACTTCTCTACCAGGGCTCCGACTCCCAAAGGCTCCACAACTCTCCCTAAATAGCGCCACCTGCTGGGGACCAAGTGTTCATACATCTGAGCCTGCAGAAGACTGTAACAGTCATACGTTCCTCCTGGGGTGCAGTTGTTTTCCAAGATGCTGCGGGGGACCGGGACTCAGCGCAGCTGCTCCTCAGGACATCTGAGGGGAGATGGCGAGGCTGGGTCCTCAGCCTGTGGGGCCTTGACTAGCACTCAGTGGCCGGCTGGACAAAATGTCTCATGTGACATCCAGAGAAGGGGAGAGTTGAGCAACCTCATGTTCTCAAGAGGAACTGAGCTGATAGAATGACATTTTCATATCTATATAACTATATATAGAGAGAGAGATATATATGAGAGTTATTGGAGTGGCTCACAGGCTGCGGTCCAGCTAGCCCAACAATGACTGTCTACCAGCAGAAGGGCCAAGAATCCGGTAGTTGTTCAGTCCATGAGGCTATCCTGAAGAAGTAGGCTCCAATGCTAGTGAAGAAATGGACTTGCCATCTAGAGTCAGAGCAAGCAGGCCGGGAGCAAAAGCTTCCTTCTCCCGTGTCCTTATATGGGCTGCCAGCGGACGTGTGGTCCAGGTGGGCCTTCCCACTTCAAATGATCTAATTTAAAAAAATCCCTGACAGGTATGTCCAGCCACTTGGGTTTTAATTAGTAATTCCAGATATAGTCCATTGACAACCAATAAGAGCCACCACAGATGCCTTGAGCATCTTGAGCAATTGCTTCCTGTGAGCTCCCAGGGTAGATTCAAGAGGACTTGGCAAAGAGAATCTTTTACTAGTAAAACTGCAGAGACTTCCTTGTGCAGGGCTTGTCAGAGCCTCTAATACTCAAACGAAGATTGTCTACCACTAAAGGGCACACCTGGGCACAGAGCCTCTCGGGCTACTGTCTAGGACAGACAATAACCACTCACCTGGGCCAGAGATGTGTGTGTTTGCTGCCAAGCCCAACAGACCGGGATTGGTCCCCAGGATCCACATGGTGCAGGTTGTCCTCTGATCCCTGGCTGCACTGTGGAATGCGTCCCATGACCAGTGTTATCTTAGAAGACCCTCCTCGCCTGAACTGCTTGGGGTGGAAGTGCTCTTGTGTTTCAGGGTCTTTGGGGTTGGTATCTGCTTAGATTCCTAATCCTCAAATCCAAAGCGCTCCACCATGAAGTGAGTGCTCTGCCATGGAGTGGGTGCTCCGCCATGGAGTGAGTGCTCCACCAGGCTTAGATTTTAGAATGTTGTGGATTTTCAGATTGAGGCTGCATCATGGTGTTTGTTTTTTCTGAGACAGGGTCTTGTGTAACCCAGGCTGGCCTCCAACTCTCTATGTAGCCAAAAATGAATTTAAACTCCAGACCCTCCTGTCTCTACCTCCTGAGTTCTGGGATTACAGGAGTGCATCACTGTGTCTGTTTTCTGCATTGCTGGGTTTGCACTCAGGGCTCTGGGCATGCTCAGTGAGCACTCTCCCCGTGGGGCCCATCTCCAGCCCTCCATGGAGCTTTTTTATTTTATTTTATTTAGTTTTTGAGACAGGGTTTCTTTGGTAGACTTTACTGTCCTGGAACTCACTCTGTAGACTAGACTGGCCTCAAACTCACAAAGATCCACCTGCCTCTGCCTCCTGAATGCTGGGATTAAAGGCGTGTGCCACCACTGCCCAGCTTCATGGAGAATTCTTAAACCATGGATTCTAGGGCTGGACACAAATGCCGATCTTCGGTGGATCATTGTCGTCTGAGAAGGAAATAGAAATGGGGGAGGTGAGACTGGAGAGATGGATCAGTGGTTAAGAGCACTGGCCACTCTTCCAGAGGACCCCAATTTCTGGCCTCTGTAGATACTATATGCTGACATACATGCAGGCAAAACGCCCATACAAAATAAAAGTAAGTCTTTAAATTTTTAAAAACTGTCTTCAGTAGCCAGGTGGTGGTGGCTCACGCCTTTAATCCCAGCACTCGAGAGGCAGAGGCAGGCGAATCTCTGTGAGTTTGAGGCCAGCCTGGGCTACAAGCCTGTCTAGTTCCAGGACAGGCTCCAAAGAAACCCTGTCTTGAAAAAAATCAAACGAACAAAAAAAGTCTTCAAAAAAGAAAAGGGAAAAGACTGGACTGAAGCTTTTGTTGGTTTGGTTTGTGATAGGGGAGTTCAGCCAATCATATTTTGTTTTCGGGGCGTGCCGCCCTCAGGCAAAAGCCTGCCTATAAACCTTGCAAATGTGCTCTGCTAGCTCTCTTTTCGCCTGGCTCCTGTGTCCGGATGGATCGGTTGGATTCTGGTGTAAGCTGTTGTAAGTCTTACTTCTGTTTATTAAAGATATATATTTTGTATCAAGATAGTCTGGGGACTTTTCTTTACCAATCGCCCTGCAGCTTCAGGTTTGTTTCTGAGACAGAGTGTAGGTAGTCCAGGCTAGCCTCAATCAAGATCATCCTGCCTCAGGCTCCCAAGTATTGCTGGACCGCAGTTTGAGGTTACAGCATCCTGGCGGGGAAAGTGTGGCAGCAGAAGTTTGAGGCAACTGGTCTCGCTGCAACCAAAGTCAGAAACCTCCTTTTTATTTAGTCTAGGATCCCCGTCCACGGGGTGGTGCTGCTTACAGTTAGGGTGGGTCTTCCCGCATCAGTTTACCCAGCCTAGGAGACCCCTCACAGACATGCACAGATTTGTCTCCTGGGCTATTCTAGAGCCTGTCAGGTAGACACTGAGCCTGTCAGGTAGACAGTCAGGAGAGCTATCCCAGCAGAGCGCCTGGACTCCCTCAGAGCGCCGTGAGCTTCCGAGAGTCTGTGAGAAGGTTGTAGCGGGAGATGTGTGGACCCTGCATAGAGCTGAGCTGGCATCACGGGGTGAAGCTGTTCCAGCAGTCCTGGGGGGCTGCCAGGTGCAAACCTTCCCTGCACAGGAGACCCCTAGAGCCGCTCCCTCGCCTGTGAACTTCCTCGGTGTACATCAGCACGTGGTGGGCCAGGAGCTCAGGAGGCAGCAGATACCCTCACCAGCCCAGCTGTCTTAATCGTGTGGCCTAGAGCATCTTGGTAGAGGTTGGTGTGCCTCCGTCCACTCCACTAGTGTTGGCCTCGCAGAACCACAGATCTAGCATCTGCCCACCCAGTATTCTGCCCTCCCCTCCCCCACTGCTTCTGTTAAGGTTGCCACTGGCTCAGTCATGCCGAGCTTCTTCCTGCAGGATGAGCGTGAGGAGACAGGGGACAGCGGTTTGCACAGCATGACCTGCACCTCACCCAGAACTGCAGCCGGGCCTTAGCCGCAGAGCTCCGGGTGGGGGCAGGGGCAGACCTACACCGGAGTCCTCTCCATGGGGACCTGCACCAGGGATCCTGGGCATGGCCAGCTTTCAGGCAGCCTGACTCTCAACTTCAGCCTGCTGAATGACTCAGGTAGGAAGGATCTTAGTTGTGTGGCTTCTCCCAGACTCTGAATCCCAGATCCCAGGGCAGGGGCAAAAGAACCCCCTGGAGCCCAAAGCTGTGGCTCCAGGCCTTTCTGTGACCTGTGCTTGTGGGACAGATAGCTCCGACCCTAGTTCCTAGGGGCTGTTCTTTAGATGCCAGGCGAAGCCCAAGATGTCTCAGCAGTGGTAGATACAGTGCCACCCCTGTCGCTTGTTCTAAGTCTTGGACCTTTTTCTTCGTGACAGGGAGCCCACAGGGGCAAACATGAGTGGAGACTGCGGTGGATTAGATGAACTTACTGCTTCAGGAAATGTGCCACACACCTGGAGTCTCTGGGGACACTGGGACTCAAGGAGTCTGTCTTGGGGCTCAGGAATTCTGCAGAATTCCGGCTCCTATTCTGACACCGCAAGCTGGGTTGAGCCCTTTTCATGGTCTCCTTGCTTCCTTCCACCCACTGCCGTCTGTTCTGGTGCCTCGCCTGTAGGAATGGCCGGCCTTTAAGGTGGGGGTGCAAGTGACCGGTGCCCAGGAGTCTCCCAACTGCTCAGCACAGATGGAATTGTGGAGTGACAGCTGTCACCTCGATGCCAACCTTGACACCTCAGGCCCCACCACACCAGCCCCAGGCACTGGGCCCACTCCTTCTCCATATATGGCCACGGGCACATCCAGGTGGGGAAAGAAGGGTTAGGTTATGCTTCCTCAACGTGGCTGAAATCAAGGGACCTCATAGGCTAGACAAGTTGTTTCTCTTGTTGCTGGGGCACCATATCCAGCAAAGGGTTTGTCTCAGATCACAGATTTAGGGAACATTGGTTGGGAAGGCCCCGGGGGCAGGAGCATGAGGGAGCCATCCACACAGAATCTGTAGTCAGGAAACAGAGTGTAGCCTAGGGAATGCTGCTGCCCACATTCAGATGGGTCTCCCCACCTCAGCCTAATCTAGAAAATCCCTCAGGAACATGCTGAGTCTACATCCTGTGAGGTTGACAGTTGCTAGCAGCCATCACAAGGAAGCCACCCGCAGTCATCCACTGTCACTCGCATGGTCACCGTCACTCATGGTCACTGTCACTCATGGTCACCGTCACTCATGGTCACTGTCACTCATGGTCACCGTCACTCATGGTCACCGTCACTCACGTGGTCACCGTCACATGGTCACCATCACTCATGGTCACCGTCACTCATGGTCACCGTCACTCATGTGGTCACCGTCACATGGTCACCGTCACTCACATGGTCACCGTCACTCATGGTCACCATCACTCACGTGGTCACCGTCACATGGTCACCGTCACTCACATGGTCACCGTCACTCATGGTCACCGTCACTCATGGTCACTGTCACTCGCATGGTCACCGTCATTTGCATGGTCACCGTCACTCATGGTCACCGTCACATGGTCACCGTCCCTCATGGTCACCGTCACTCACACAGTCATTATCACTCATACGATTGTAAAGAGTGGAGCTAGGCTTGGAGAGGCAGGCTTATCATCCTAGCTACTTGGGAAGCTGAGAAGGGAGAATTACAAGTTCAAAGCCAGGTTGGGCAACTTAGTGAGACCCTATCTCAAGAAGAAAGAAATTATTTTGGTTTTTTTTTGAAAGATTTCTCTCTACAGCCCTGACTGTCCTGGATCTCACTCTGTAACCAGGCTGGCCTTGCACCTGGAGATTCACCTTCCTCTGTTTACCAAGGACTGTGTCCCCCAGTAAAGAGGGCCTTCCTGTGTCCCCAGTGGAGAGGATCTTCCTGTGTCCCCAGTGGAGAGGGCCTGCCTGTGTCCCCCAGTGGAGGAGGCCTGCCTGTGTCCCCCGGTGGAGGAGGCCTGCCTGTGGCCCTCTGGTATGAGCACCACTCTGTCCAAGCTTGCCATGCATCCACAGGCTAAACATCTTCCGAGATTAGGTGCTTAATCTAATTAGGTTTTTAATTTAAAAGTGTGAATCTGAGGCAGGGGAACTGGTTGAGTGGTAAAGAATACTGTCTCTTGTAGAAGACTCAGGGTTGGCTCCCAGCACTCACATGGCAACTCGGAGCCATCTATAACTCCAGGGCTTCAGCACCTTCTAACCTCAGGGGCTGCACGTGTGTGTTGCACAGGCAAACATGCAAGCAAAACATCCATATACCCAAAATAAGAGTTTTTAAAATGTGAATCTGGTCTGGCAGGTTTGGAGCAGCCTGAGACGGTGTGGCTGGGTGACACCAACAATCCTGGTCCACGTCAACACTGCAGATGGCTGTGGCCAGGGATGCCCGCCTCAACCCCAATCCTCATCTCTTTTCCAGTAATGGGGGTGGACGTTTTACCTAAGGCCTGAGACAGCTGAAAGTGGAACAGGGAGGAGCAGTGCACCACAGCAAAGGCCAGCAGGCTTCTCCACAGAGGGGACAAAATGGTGATGCACATCACCACCAAGAAGCAGATGGATCTCTGTGAGTTCAAGGCCAGCCTGGTCTACAAAGCAAGTTCCAGGAGAGTCAGGGCTACTTAAAGAGACCCTGCCCCAATAAAGAAGGATAGAAAGAAGGAAGGAAGGAAGGAAGGAAGGAAGGAAGGAAGGAAGGAAGGAAGGAAGGAAGGAAAAAAGAAAGAAGGAAGGAAGGAAGGGAGAGAAAAAGGAAATCCTTAGGCTGTGTGGGAGTCTCCCAGTGTGCTATAGGGAGAGCAGCCATTAGCAGCAGTTGATGAAGGAGCAGAGCCATATTCTAATAAAACTTTATTAGCAAGAACATGTGCAGAAGCTGAGCAGCCATAGGTTTGTGCCCCTGTTTTCCATCATTAGGTCATCTCTGTCTTCCCAGGCTCACCCTGACTGTTGTCCCTGTGCCTCTCCCCAGGTCATTCTCTGTATCCTACTTCACTCAGGGAACCTGTATGACTTCAGGCCTGCTCTTTCCATGCCTTGGTCCTGAAACGCCTGGGGCTTTGAGGTTCGGCCAGTTTGGGATGATTCATCCTTACCATGTCCCCACAGGTCTCTCTGGACATTCATGATGGTGCCACTAGCTTTGGGCACTCCACACATATCCCAACAGGCTGCTCTGTAAACTACTGGGCCCATGTTGGCCATCTGGAGCTATGGGGCCACAGCCAACATGACAGTGAGACCCTGCTGCAGGCTGGGGTCCCAGATGAGGCCGCCCTGCTTACAGTTCATGGTGATGGGGAAGTCACAACAGCAGGAGCTAGAGCAGAGCTGGAGGCAGGGAGCTGGATCTGGAGGCAGGGAGCTGGAGCTGGAGGCAGGGAGCTGGAGCTGGAGGCAGGGAATGGAGACAGGGAGCTGGAGGCAGCTGCTCACATCACACCCACAGTCAGGAAACAGAGAGATGAACCCCAGTGCTCAGCCCACTTTCTCCTTTTTATTTGGCCTGGGACCCCACCCCATGGGATAGTGCAGCCCACATTCAGGGTGACTCTTCCACCTCAGTTACCAGTTCCAGAAAGTTTCTCAGAGGCAAGTGCAGAAGCTGAGCTCTGGAAATACTGGATCCTGTCAAGTGGACAGTCAATAGGAACCGTCAGAGCCACAGAGCACTGCTCCCCACCCAGCCTTCACGCTCTTCTCCCAGTTCCTTCCATTCCTGACCAGCTCAGAGAGGTGGAGTCACTTGACTCAGGCCACACAGCTGATTTATTAGGTAGCCAGACCTTGAACTCAGTCTACACCAGTCTGACTTCACATTCTGCTGCCTTGTGTCCTCCAGATAGGCGCAGGGACCTGGCTCTCGATTACTCTGGACCCTTGGTGTTTTTCCCGCCATCCAAATCATTTGCCTCTGGCTGAAAATGTTTCCCATCATTGAGGGCGGGGGGCAAGTGGGGACTTTGCTCATGCTGGAACCTGAGATCACTCGTGAGTGGGCATTAGGCCTGCTGGGACTACACTGATTCCTAGCCCCCTCCTCCCTCCATTGTTCTCTACGTCTGGTTGTCCAAGCCCACAATGACACTTCACGGTGCCCCGACAGCCAGGAGTCCCCAAGCATACGATCCATGTCGCCTCCCTTTCCTTACCCTACACCTAGCACACGTGTGTGATTGAATATAGGATAATGCAATAAGAAATGAGTGTTTTCTGACCCTAGGCACTCCCACCTCCAGCTCCTCTGGGTATGATGTCACCTGGGTACCATCTTGAGGTGGGTAGACTGCAACCATTTTACAGATGAGGACATCAAGGCTCAGGCTTCCTGGTACTGGCCATCCCCCTGGGCAGACCTAAGCTGTGGGCCTCACCTAGCATGACCCCAGCTTCTGACACACAGTAGGAACCGCCTACATAGTCCTAGGTTCCCTGGTCTGTCAGTCATTTCTCATACACAGCAGGGAACATACGTGTGCGAGCTCTTGGAGCTGCCTGCTCTGGAGAGACTGTGTGGGGCAGCCAGAGAGGTGGCCCCACTTCGGGGCAGAAGTTGCCAGAGCTCCCCACAAGCCAGACCCTAGGTGACCTCTGAGTCTTTCACTGAAGGAAAGCTGCTGGCATCTGGTCCAGGCCACTCTCAGGACAAGCCATTCACTCTTTTGCAAGTTCACTCCACAGGTGCTTCTGCACCTGCCTGCCCTGCAGAACACAGCTAAAGCCTGCCTAGGCTGGTGTTCCCACGAGGCACAGGTTGCTGTGCCCTGTGATGTGATGAAGATGCCCAGCAGGGAAGGGTGGCAGGCAGGAGAGGGTGGGGCTTCTCAGAGGAGTGTCTAGGGATGCCTTGTGATAGATGATCTCATGGGGGCTTAGAAGGCGACCGGCTAGCCTGAGGTCAGTCAGTGATCCCTCCAGGCCTACGTGGTAGCCTTTCTGCCAAGGTGCGTGGGTTGCAGCATACCCCATTACAGTCTCTGCTGTATTCTTCCCCTTCAGCAGCCCAGTGAGGGGCCACAGGGCCAGCAGGCCACTCTCCAAACGTGTTACCCCTCATCCAGTTTCTCATGTGCAGAGGAAAGGATTGGCAAGTGGTCACAACACTTTACAGTTTACAGAGGCTCTCTAAACAGACAAACAAAACCAGTTGTAGTCTGGGTATTGCAGGGCATGCTTTCAATCCCAGCACTCAGGAGGCAGAGGCAGAAGGATCTCAAGTTTGAGGCCAGCCTAGTCTACAGGGCAAGTTCCAGAACAACCAGGGCTACACAGAGAAACCCTGTCTCCGAAAAACAAACTAACAGGCAGTTGTAGCAAATGCCTACGTAGTAAACTTTTTCCATCCTGCAGCCATGTTCTAGCTCCTGGCCAGGATCCTCTCTGCCTGTCCAGTAATGAACCAGAGCTGAGGCCCAGCTTCTCTTCACCAAGGAGATAAGGCTCAGTGCTGTGAGCGTTGCTTAGTACTCTGGGCCCAGTACTCAGTGCTGGGAGCAGCACCCAGGCTGTTCTATGCTTTTTGTCCTGCTGACACCCGCTGCTGTACAGGACAGCACATCCTATCATCCCCAGCTGTGCAACCTTGTGCAGACGTCTTGCCCTCTCTGTGCCCCCAATCGCCTCGGGTGTGAAATAAAGATAGTAAGTAATATTCCTGTCGCATGGAGCTGTGCAGATCCAGGTTGTTGGCTGAGGATGCTGGGATACCATTGACTACGACAATGTTGTTAGTGGTGACAGGACCATCACTGTCTCTGGGTACACATGAGGTTTAGGTAACTTGCTCAAATTCATGTGGTGAGCAGGCAGTGGATTGAGGACTCAACTCTGTGTTTCTGTGGTCCCTACTGTATGGGGTGTGCCCTGGCCATGTGTGCCCGAGCCTCTGTGCCCTATCCCCACAAACCTGCATCAGTGGTCACTGCCCACCTCCAGCCATTACCTCTGTCCCATAATTCTGCTGAGAAGGAAAAAGCAGCTCTTGGTGGTCCCCCTTGTATGTGGAGCATGTACCCCACAACTGAGAACACCAGATTCCTCTTTTCCCCAGACCAGCTGGTTCTGAGCCCTGCCCATGAGCCCCACATCCAGGGGGAGCCAGGAGCCAGGGCCTGCATGCTTACAGGCTGGGCAGGGTCTTGCTCAGGGCTGGGAATCACACAGGCATCTCTACTGATCTCCAGGGTCCTCGGCACCCCAACAATATGTGTCTTGCTCTCTCTCCCTCCCCTACCTCAGTTACTATTCTGAGAACTCTGGATCTTGGAAGACATGAGCTCATTCCTGCAAATCACTTGCGCCACCCAAGATCTCCTGTTCATCCACGTCCATGGCCAGAACCAGGCCAACAGGTGGGAGCTCTTGACAGTTCTGGGGATGCCCAGGAGGAGAGGAACTGGAGCCAGCTGGCAGCTAGACACTGCTGGGCAAAAATGAGACATGTTGGCTCCCCAAATGATCACAAGCCACTAGATTACAGAATGGGAGACTCAGGGAGGCAGAGTGGTATTTCCAAGGTCACCAAGCTCTTCAAAATTCCCTGGCCTCCAGCCTGGTCTACAGAGCGAGTTCCAGGACAGGCACCAAAGCTACAGAGAAACCCTGTCACGAAAAACCAAAGAAAAGTCCCTGGCCTCTGGGACAGCATGTATGAGTCCTCCTCCCACTCCTCTGCGCGCGCACACACACACACACACACACACACACACACACACACACACATACACACACACACACACACACACACACACGCACACACACACACACACACTTTCTCTATTATCAGTCACTGGTCTTAGCGGAATTGGCTTGGGGCTTGGAACTCTTAACTGTTAAAAGGGGTGTGGGTTACCAGCTTCTTGAATTCAGTCCCCACTTGTTACGGGCATAGCCTATGAGCCGGGCAGTGGTGGCACACACCTTTTAATTTCCACACTCCAGAGACAGAAGCGGGTGGATCTCGAGGCCAGCCTGGTCTACAGAGCAGGTTTCAGAACAGGCTCCAAAACTACAGAGAAACCCTGTCTTGAAAAACAAAACAAAACAAACAAACAAAAAAAAAGGTTTAGCCCATGATTCTCACCTGGGTGAGGCCTGGAGAAATAAATTTCTGTAGCTAAGCCAGGAGAAGAAGGCTGCTAAACACCCCTGGGAGCATAGTATATCCTGGCCCCACGGATAAGCACCTGGTAGAAGGGCTGGTGGTGAGTTCCAGGGAGGAGGCTGGGATTTCTAAGTCAGTCCTGTCGCCCGCACCCCAGAGGGCTCCTGGGATGCAAACCCAAGAGTGTGGACTCTTGAACCAATTTCAGTCCAGACCCACTTTTAGCCCTTTAAGGAAAACTGAAGTTAAGAGGTAGAGAACAAGAAACTGGCTTCTGATGCCAGAGCTGGGTGGAAGCTGTGCCCAGGTGACTGTGACCATGCTTGGATCGACAGCTCACATTTAGGGCCTCCAACCCACTGACCCGGGTAATGCTGAGCCCGATGCCCTCATGCCAGCTCCAGCCTCTCTTTCTTTGCTTCCAACAAAGAACTGCCTGCTGCTGCTGCTGCGGGGCCAGCACTGCCTCCTTTCCCTCCTGGATGGCCACCCCCACTCAGCCTCCCCACAGCACCCCAGCTCCTAAGTAGCTGCAGACACTGCCTGAGGCAGTCCTGTGCAGCCTGGCCTGCTGGGGGCTGTCTGTACATCCTTGTCTGTCCGAGGCCTGCAGTGAGCCCCGGTGGGCCACCTCCAAAACTCAGGCTCTGACTTTCCCAAACATCCTGCCATTTACATTCCAGAGGGGCCCAGGGGATCCTTGGGAGCTGGGGGGTCTGCCACTCTGGCGCCTGCTGCCTGACACTCCCACCCCCACCCCCTGCAGCCTGGTGTGCCCCCAGCAGCTGTAGCAGACGCCCTGGCCCTTTGAGAAGAGCCACCTCCGCCACCACACCCTGCATGCATTACAGGGAGGTCTGGGTAGACAGTATGGCTCCTTAAACCGTGGCTGAAGGCTGCTCTACGCTGTCACTGCTTGTGTCCTGTCTGTCTCTAGTCCCCAGATGAGGGTGTGCCAGCCCTTGGCACAGGGGCCAGTACAGATTAGCTGCTTGGTAAAGAGTGAGTGAGTAGGCCTGCCAACTAGCCGGTACCTGCCATCCCCTGCCCTTCCCTCTCATTCTCCTCATCGCCTTTCCCTTGGCCCTGCCACTAACTTCTTGTGCAGGGCCTCTTGCGCAGCCAAGCTCTCTATGACTGAGCTACACACCTCACTCCCCAGTCCCGGGCCACAGGTTTCGACTGATGCCCCCCCTGCTCATATCCTGGCTTACAGAGCACACACTCTACACAGTGGATGTTTTCTCAGCATCACAGCCAAAGGAAAACACCTTAGCTTCTGTCTCCAGCTTTATTCAGACTAGCTGCAGCCACAGGAAGGGAACTGCTGGACACCCACATGTGGCCAGTGGGTGGAATGCTAACACACACAAAGCCCTGGGTTCCAGCCCTGTCAGCCCAGAACCCCCACACTAGGGAGGTAGAAGCAGGAGGATCATAAGGTCAAGATCGGCCTCAGCAGCATAGTTTATTTCAGGCTGTCCTGGGCTACATGAGACCTGTCTCAAGCAACAACAAAGAAGTCACCACTAGTCAGGGCAGACCACACATTTGCAGTGTAATTGAGTTAACGAGGCTCTGTCTTTACTCCTGAAGACCACAAGTGTTTTTGTAGAACAGGATTGGTTTAATAACACAGTATAATTACAAAAATCAGGATGTTTAGTTCCTTAGAGAATTGGTCTTATGTAGCCCAGGCTAAAACTTGTTTTTTTGAATTTGAGGTGTTCAGATCAGGAAAGGTGTTCACCACCACACCCAGGGTAAGCAGTGCTGGGGATAGAACCCAGCTGTCTAGGTCAGGGTTCTGTTGTTGTGAGCAGACAGCATGACCATGACAACTCTTAGAAAGGAAACATTTAATTGGGGTGGGCTTACAGTTCAGTCCATCATCATCATGGTGGGAAGCATGGCAGCATGCTGGCAGACACGGTGCTGGAGAAGAGCTGAGAGTCCTACATCTGGATCCACAGGCAGCAGGAAGAGAATGAGACACTGGGCCTGGCTTGAGCATCTGAAACCTAAAAGCCCACCCCTAGTGACACATTTCCTCCAACAGGGCTACACATGGTGCCACTCCCTAGGGGCCTAAGGGGGTGGGGGGGGCTAAGGGGGCCACTTTTATTCAAACCACCACACCAGGACCTCTTGAATGCTAGGCAATCACTCTGTCAACTAGACAGTCTGTTTATGCAGCCCTGACTGGTCTTGAGCACACTGTCTTAGTTAGGATTTCTATTGCAGTGAAGAGATGCCATGATCACAGCAACTCTTATAAAAGAAAACATTTAATTAGGGACTGACTTACATTTCAGAGGTTTAGTCCATTGTTATAATGGTGGGAAGCATGGTGGCATGCAGGAAAACATGGTGCTAGAGAAGGATCTGGGAGTTCTACACCTGGATCTGAAGACAGAAGGAAGAGAAAGGGACACTGGGAGTGAATTGGCCATCTGAAACCTGAAAGCCCACACACTTCCTCCTCTTAATAGTACCAGTCTCAGTGAGCCTATGGGGGCCATTTTAATTCAAATCACCACATTCTGCTCCCTGTCTCCCATAGGCTGGTAGCCATATTATAATGCAAAACTGCATTTAGTCCAACTTTAAAAGTCCAATGTTCAAAGTCTCTTCTGAGACTCATGCAATCTCTTAACCATACCCTGTAAAAATCAAAATGAAAAGATCACATACTTCCAACATGCAATGACACAGGAAATGCATCACCATCACAAAATGGAGGAAAGAGAACTCAGTGAGAAAATACTGGACCAAAGCAGACCGAAAATCAGCAGGGCAAACTCCAAACTTGTCATCTCCATGTCTAATGTCACAGCGTTCTTCAGATCTCCAATTCCTTTCAGCTTTGTTGGCGGCAGCACACTTCTTTCTCCTGGGCTAATTCTAATCCCTGTAGCATCTTTCCTTGGCAGTTACCATGACTCTGGCATCTCCATCTTGGGGTCTCCAACACAACCCAGGCTAAACCTTCACAGCTTCACACATCCCTGCCACATGCCTGGCCTCAACAGTTTTCCTTAGCCGTGGACGGAGATTCCATAACCCCTTCCTTGTATCCTTGACTCTAAAACCAGAAGCATGTGGTCAAAACTACCAAATTCTGCTTCTTGCTGGAGCTAGAACATGGCCCCCTTTTGAAGAATCAAAGTTCCTCCATTTTGTCCTCCACCTCCATGTGTCTTGTGTAAGCTATTTCCTGTAAAATGTTCCCGTCCTCAGAAATGGCTAGGGGTAGAAGTAACAGGGGAGTCGTCTGGAAAGCACAGATAACCGTAGAATAAGAAAACTTGACAAGCAACAGGCGAGGTTTGAAAATAAAATTTCTGAAAAGTCCTTAGACACAAGCCAATCAGGACTGAACCTGTCACCCCACACCCTGATAATGTAACTTTTCTGGGGTTTGCCTTTAAATATCCCTCTAAAATAGCGGGGTACCCCCTCTTGCTGCTGTGCTGATGAGGTCATTGCCAGCTTGTATCATGCACACGATAAACCCCTTTTGCATTTCAGTGAGTCAGTCTCCTTGGACTGGGCATATATTTAGGGGCTCATCTAAATTACCCCCGGAGTTGGGAGACTCTCACCCAAGTCTCGGGATAACACAACCCCTCACGAGAGACCATCCTTCCTGTAATCACACAAGGTTTATTGACAGGAACCAGCACTCTGGGACGGGGCGAGACTCATTTCCCACACAGGGGTAGAGGAGTTTGACCCCGAGTAGCTGGGAGAAGGAATATTTAAGGGAAGAAACCATAAAAGGGGGTTGGAGAGCCAATTTTTGGAATTGGAAAATTCTGAAAATACCAGTGATAATCACAAAGGGGTAACTCCCTGTTTCTCAAGATTGTTCTCAAGATTATAATCTAACTTCATAGTCAGCTAGTTCCTGGAACAGAGTCACTGAACCGGCTAACCTAGATTTTTGGCTCTACTCTTCCTGCCAGATTTTTGGCTCTATTATTCCTGGTCCTTCAATCCCAGATCCCCAGAGACCCCCATTGGGACCTCTGACCCTGAAGGTTTATTCTGACCGACTGCAGAAAATCTATCTGTGTTCAAAGTCTTGTCTGTCTGGCTTCTGTTGTTGTCGGCGCTGATCTAGGAATCTAAATCTGAACAGGTCAATTTGCCCTAGCAGTCATGCTAGAGGGCCGATCTGGATGAATTGGGAGATAATGTGGGATTCGTCTCTGTATGCTGTGAATACCATTGGTTAATAAAGAAACTGTCTTGGCCTGATAGGGTAGAACAGAGATAGGCAGGGAAAACTGAACTGAATGCTGGGAGAAAGAAGGGTGGAATCAGAGAGAAGCCATGGAGCCCTGCCGGAACTTTAGCCAGTAAGCCACAGCCACATGGTGATACACAGATTAATAGAAAAGGGTTAAATTAATATGTAAGAGTTAGCCAATAAGAAGCTAGAGCTAATGGGCCAAGCAGTGATTTAATTAATACAGTTTCTGTGAGGTTATTTTGGTTCTGGGTGGTCAGGACAAACGAGCGGCCTTACTACAACAGATTGGTGCTCCAATGTGGTTGACTAAATCCACATCAAACCCGAGAAAGCTTAAAAGGGAATTCTAGGCACTAAAAAACAAAGTTTAGCTGCATTTTTTTCCCAAATGGGTTTTGCTTGCTGGCAGCATGCTGCAGGTCCTTTAAGAAAGGTCTTTCTGATTCAAAGGTAGCAGCAAAACAGCTAAGCAATTTTGAAAGAGTGGCTTCCCAGCTATGGGCTGTGCTGCTAGCACAGACTCTGACTCTTTCAGGAGGCTGAGCATTCAAATAGGCTTTGTGAACAGAGTGCTACAACTTGCTTAATGGCAACATAGATCACTGTGTGCCTGGAATTGGGCCGAAGTACATGGCTACTGAAGTTGTCTAAAGAAGGTGAGATAGTCCTTTGGGGTTCCTGCTTTATGAAAAAGTCTACCAGATATTCTGCAGGATATAGAAGAAAGTGACTGACAAACTTCCAATATAGGTGGAATTGTCTTCAAAATTTCCTGCTTCATGGAAAAGTCTGCCAGATACTATGGGCCTATAGGCTGAAGACGGATGCCCCAACAGTACAGGAGAACATTGGGTGACTGTCCAGGCAGCAAGATGTCTCTGTCATTTCTAGAGTTTTGGAAGTTGCTTACAATGCACTTCCTGTTTACTTAGGTAATATGATATCCTTCTGAAGTCTTTGATGGAGATGAAGAATTTATAATTATAGTATAGTTTTCCTTAGTTATGATAAAAGATAAAGTAGATATAAATATTGTAATTGTAATTCTTGCTTGATAACTGTTTTGTTATATGTAATTTTACTATGTTAAAATTAAAACCTTCCTTTTTTATTTAAACAGAAAAGGGGAGGTGATCTGGGATTCCCCTCTGAATGCTGTGAATACCATTGGTTAATAAAGAAACTGGCTTGACCTGATAGGGTAGAACAGAGATATGTGGGGAAAACTAAACTGAATGCTGGGAGAAAGAAGGGCAGAGCCAGAGAGAAGCCATGTAGTCCTGCTGGAGACAGATGCACCACATGGCAATACACAGATTAATAGAAAAATAATTAAATTAAGATGTAAGAGTTAGCCAATAAGAAGCTATAGCTAATGGGTCAAGCAGTGATTTAACTAATACAGTTTCTATGTGGTTATTTTGGCTCTGGGCAGCGGGGACAAACAACCAGCCTTACTACAACAGGGAGACGTCCCTTTCCTTGTCTGGACGGGACCATCTGAAACCATCCCATCAGGGACCCAGTCGGGTCCCAGTCTATAACTCTGAATCTGAAGTCTCCGGGGATCAAGTAGCCTTACTAAATGGCTCCTGTCCCATCTGTATGGTTTTTGGTCTTGTCAAGGCCTAATCTCTGGGCTCTCAACAAACCAGACCATCTGGTACCTACGGGAGTCTGGTTTGGGTCCTTTGTCTAACTATTGTGTTTGTCGGTCTTGTGTGTTCTGTCTTTGTATCTCTGTTCACAACTGACTTGATTGGACAGGCCTTTTATTTCACCTAATCTGACTGCACTACCTTCGCCTTTGCAGGTTTTCCCCTTAAAGCCCCATGCTGCATGCCATCCTGCCCCCCCATGCTGGCAGATGGGTTCCCTTGGCCTGCCCTGGGGGCTGTGGGCCTCGACCTCTGGCCAAACCTGATCAAAGTTTGAATCCTCAGGCCAAGGGCACTGGCTATAGGTGTCACACTGCGGTGGCCGTGTTATGACACTATAGCCAGACTTCCCTCCACCAGAGCTCCTTTGTTCATTCAGATCCAATGAGTTATAAATACCTGTCATCATTTAAAGCGGCTGGTTACAAATTACTATTGGTTAGGGTATGGAAAAAAAACTACTGTTAGTCTCAAATGTTTCACGCTAGTACAGGATTTTATGTGATGTAATTTAAAGTTGTTTTTGTTATAGTATATGCATGCTTCTGTTCCTGTTTAAAATATTGTAGCCATACAATATATTATATAATACTGAGGGAAACCACAAGAAAGACATTGGGTAAGAGTTTTTATGTTGTCTGAAAAGTGAGAAATACTTTGGTATGTTGTCTGGAAAGAGGAAAAAAGCAGGAGACTAAAAGAATAAAAAACGGAAAAATGGATTAAAAGTATATAAAGTTATAAACGATCAGAAGGAGATGTGAACTATGTTTGCTGTGGTTTCTCATACCTGCAAATACTGAATGTGCATGTTTTGTTGAAAAGTTTGTCTATGTAACTTTTCTTGCAAGCTTGGAGCTGAGACAGAAATAGTTTGGATATTTTTGCTATCTCTGTCACCCATCACTGCTGTGGACACATTTATGGGCCTGACTTCAAAATTTATCTCTGAACTCTGGTTGCTGGACTTAGATTAGCAGAAATTCAGATGACTTTTTGGAATAGATAATGTTAAAACTATTCTTATGCTGTTTTTTATTGAAAAGTTGACTCTAAAGTTAGATTGTTGCTCTTCCTTTGTTAGACCCACGTTTATGTTTATTTAAGTTTCCTCTGTCAGTCTGAGCCCCAGACACAACGACATTCTGTAGCTTCAGATTTATAAGTTTATTTTGTTAGATATGGTCAAAAATCTGTTAAAATTACAATAAAACTAGTTAAAATCTAATTAGTAACACTGGGAATTAGTAACTTAAAATTTATGCAAGGGTAATTTTAAGGAAACCATAAGGTATAATTCCATTTTGGATTTTGGATTGGCATTTTGCTAGGAAAAAAAATGGACACCACATAATTTCACTGCCATCTTGATTGTGACCACATGGAGTGGGCCTAAATAGGAGGCAGCAACAGATCTCTAAGATAGTTTGGATTGGAATAGATTTTTGTATGAATATTCAAGTTCTGTTCTGAAAACAGTATTTATAGCTGCACTTCAGTGTTTTTATACTAAAAAATGTACCTTGCGCTGCTAGCTAGATTTTGTTAATTAGAGAGTCACTGAGGTGATAATGGTTATAAAGTCATAAAGGGATCATAGGAAACAGCTGAGGTTTACAAATGTACAGTGGGACTGGAGTCCCAAAGAGAGTCCAGTTGCAAGGATGGACCTTAACAGTTTTAGAAATGCCAGTGCCATGTGATAGCCACCAGAAGTACCAGCTACAGTGAAATAGAGAAGGTTGAGATCTAAAAGACAGGCTATGTATATGCTGTTGAAGATGGAGAGAAAGAGGTACTTTATTTCTGATATTGCAGAAAGACATTTAAGAGATTTTAATTTTTTAAAGAACAGTTAAAACTATGGGACATCTGTGCTTACAAAATGTTTTATATTGTTAGTGTTTGGACTTCATAAAAGGCTAAAAATTAGGGTCACAACCATAAGCACCAAATGCTAACCAGAAACTGGATGTTCATTTCTTTTACTTGTAAAATAACAACAGGAAAAATTGTATAATAGGGGATCACCACAACATGGGAAACTATAATAAAAGGTCAGACCATTTTAAAGTTGAGAATCAGTGGCTTAAAAGAATGTATCCCCTTGCTCAAGGTCTATTCAGGCTTAAAAATGCATGTTTAGTCTCCTTGTCTTTGCTAACTTTGTTGGATTTAAGATATTTAAATAAACTGAGTGATTTTTTTATTGATACTAAGGGGAACTTCAATTGAAAAATTGTTGTGTTTTAGCCTGGTATTGGCATTAAAAATAGATGGAAGACCAATGGAACTGAATCAAAGACCTAGATATCAGTTCTCATACCTACGAACACCTGATTTTTGACAATGAAGCAAATAAATAAATAAATAAATAAATAAAATGGGGAAAGGAAGCATATTCAATGAATAGTGCTGGCATAACTGAATATCATCATGTAGAAGAATGAAAATAGACCCATATCTATCACCATGCACAAAACTCAAGTTCAAATGGATCAAAGACCTTAACATAAAGCCAGCCACACTAAACCTCATAGAAGAGAAAGTAGAAAGTACACTTGAATGCATTGGCACAGGAGATCACTTCCTAAATATAACCCCAGTAGCACAGACACTGAGAGAAACAATTAATAAATGGGATCTCCTGAAACTGAGAAGCTTCTGTAAAGCAAAGGACACAGTCAACAAGACAAAACGACAGCCTACAGAATGGGAAAAGATCTTCACCAATCCCACATTGGACAGAGATCTGATTCCCAAAATATACAAATAACTCAAGAAATTGATCATCAGAAGAACAAATAATCCAATAAAAAAAAATGGAATACAGAGAACAGAGAACTCTCAACAGAGGAATCTAAAATGGCTGAGACACTTAAGAAAATGTTCAACATCCTTAGCCATCAGAGAAAAGCAAATCAAAACAACTCTGAGATTCCATCTTTTTTATATACATTTTTTATTGATATTTATTGAGCTCTACATTTTTCTCTGCTCCCCTCCCTGCCCTTCTCTTTCCCCCTTCAATCCTCCCACAAGGTACCCATGCTCCCAATTTACTCAGGAGATCTTGTCCTTTTCTACTTTCTACTTCCCATGTAGATTAAGATCTATGTAAGTCTCTCTTAGTGTTCACATTGTTTTCTAAGTTCTCTGGGATTGTAGTTTGTAGGCTGGCTTTCTTTGCTTTATGTTTAAAAAACACCTATGAGTGAGTACATGTGATAATTGTCTTTCTGTGTCTGGGTTACCTCACTCAAAATGATGTTTTCTAGCTTCACTCATTTTCCTGCAAAATTCAAGTTGTCATTATTTTTTTTCTGTCGTGTAGTACTCCATTGTATAAATATATCACATTTTCCTTATCCAGTCTTCGGTCAAGGGGCATTTAGGTTGTTTCCAGGTTCTGGCTATGACAAACAAAGCTGCTATGAACATAGTTGAGCACATGTCCTTGTGGCATGATTGAGTATCCTTTAGATATATACCCAAAAGTGGAATTACTGGGTCTTGAGGAAGGTTGTTTGCTAATTTTCTGAGAAATCGCCACACTGACATCCAAAGGGGTTGTACCAGCTTGCATTCTCACCAGCAATGCAGAAGTGTTACATTTTCCCCACATCCTCTCCAGCATAAGCTGTCATCAGTGTTTTTGATTTTGGCCATTTTTCAGGCGTGAGATGGAATCTCAGAGTTGTTTTGATTTGCATTTCTCTTATGACTAAGAATGTTGAACATTTCCTTAAGTGTCTTTCAGCCATTTTAGATTCCTCTGTTGAGAGTTCTCTATTTAAGTCTGTACTCCATTTTTTTTATTGGATTATGTGATCTTTTGGTGTCCAATTCCTTGAGTTCTTTGTATATTTTGGAGATCAGACTTCTGTCTGATGTGGAGTTAGTGAAGACCTTTTCCCATTCTGTAGGCTGTCGTTTTGTCTTGTTGACTGTGTCCTTTGCTTTACAGAAGCTTTTCAGTTTCAGGAGGTCCCATTTATTGTTTCTCTCAGTGTCTGTGCTGCTGGGGTTATATTTAGGAAGTGGTTCCCTGTGCCAATGCATTCAAATGTACTTCCCACTTTCTCTTTTATAAGGTTCAGTGTGACTGGCTTTATGTTGAGGTCTTTGATCCATTTGGTCTTGAGTTTTGTGCATGGTGATAGATATGGGTCTATTTTCATTCTTCTACATGTTGATATCCAGTTATGCTGGCACCATTTGTTAAATATGCTTTCTTTTTTCCATTTGATATTTTTTGCTTCTTTATCAAAGATCAGGTGTTCGAAGATGTGTGGATTGATATCCGGGTCTTCTGTTCGGTTCCATTGGTCCTCCTGTCTGTTCTTATGCCAGTACCAAGATTCCATCTTACACCTGTAAGAATGGCCAAGATCATAAACACTGACGACAACTTATGCTGGAGAGGTTGTGGGGTAAAGGGAACACTTCTGCATTGCTGGTGGGAGTGCAAGCTGGTATAACCACTTTGGATATCAGTATGGATTTCTCAGAAAATTAGCAAACAACTTTCCTCAAGATCCAGTAATACCACTTTTGGTATGCTCAATTGTACCACAAGAACATGTGTTTAATTATGTTCATAGCAGCATTATTCGTAATAACCAAAACCTGGAAACAACCCAAATGCCCCTTGACCGAAGAATGGATAAGGAAAATGTGGTACATTTACTTCAGAAGTACTACACAGCAGAAAAAAACAATGACATCTTGAAATTTGTGGACAAATGGATGGATCTAGAAAACATCATATTGAGTGAGGTAATCCAGACCCCAAAAGACAAATATCATATATACTCACTCATAAGTGGCTTTTAGACATAAAGCAAAGAAAAACCAGCCTACAATTCACAATCCCAGAGAACGTAGACAACAATGAGGACCCTAAGAGAGACGTATATGAATCTAAACTACATAGGACAAAGAAAAAGACAAGATCTCCTGAGTAAATTGGGAGCCTGGGGATCATGGGAGAAGGTAGAAGGGGAGGGGAGTGGGAGGGAGGGGAGCAGAGAAAAATATATAGCTCAATAAAATAAGAAAAAGGGGCTGGAGAGATGGCTCAGCATTTAAGAGCACTGACTGCTCTTCCAAAGGTCTTGAATTCAATTCCAAGTACCCACAAGGCAGCTCACAAATGTCTGTAAATTCAGTTCCAGGGCATCTGACCCTCATACCAATGAACATAAATTAATAATAAAATAAAGGGTTTTTTTTAATAAAAAAAAACTGCCTACAGCTTAAAAAAAAGAAAAATTGTTGTTTTCTAAGGCTCACACTTAACAGAGATAAAACTACAAAGTCCTTTCCCCAAGGTCAGGCATTCAGGTCAGCTCCCAGTCACTCAGGTTGCTTGGAGAAAGTCCTTACTCTGGTGTCTTCATCCTTATCTCTGGCAAAAGGGAACTTGTGGCTCTTCCCTAACACCTGACTGTAGGGCCTTAGAATTCCTCAAGTGCAATGCTAGCCCCAGCCCCTCCTGTTCCCATTTCACCCTGAGACTTGTTCCTTGCCTTCCCAGGAGACAGTATTAACGCGGATACAAACTTGTTCTGTGTTTACCCTAAGAATGACTCTTTATTAGCTTCGATTCAAAATCATTATTTTTTTAAGGCTAAACCTGACAGAATGTAAATTTTAGTCTTATGAAAGCTGCTAACTTATTATAGGCTGCTAGGAAATAGAAGTTAGTCAGCCATCTTAAAAGTACTGACATAATTAATTACAGAAATAAGCCTTATTTAGTTCCCTGTATATGTTTTCAAAGTCAAACTTAAAACAAGTAATAAGAAACAAAGTTTTGGGGCTGGAGAGATGACTCAGCAGTTAAGAGCACTGGTTAAGAGCTCTTCCAGAGGACCTGAGTTCAATTCCCAGCAACCACATGGTGGCTCACAACCATCCATAATGCAATCTGGTACCCTCTTCTGCCCTGCAGGTATACATTCAGACAGAACACTGTACATTATAAATAAATAAATCTTTAAAGAAAAAAGAAAGAAAGTTTACTAATCAGACATACCTGGCAGCCCTCATACTTCAGAGATCTGCAGAATATGGCATTTAAAATAATGGTTAAAAAGCTTATTATATTAAACAGAGACTCTGAGAGCCTAGCAGTAACCCAAGGTCTCCAGAGAAGATTATGGGACACCATGATGTCTCCACCTGGATTATGACAATGCTGACCACTGGGCAAGGTGCCCCAGTGCAACACCCGCCAGGACCCAGTCTAGACTGTGAGCAAACAGCAGGGTACTGGAGAATTGATTTCACCACTTTCCCTAGACAAAATAAGGCCAGTCTTTTTCATGTCTCTCTTCCACAGGGGGAAAAATCACCTTATGGGCCTGGCTAAGACTGTAAGACTGCTGTTCTGGATACTT